>NC_086446.1:43222765-43822765 GCF_028390025.1 Pseudophryne corroboree | reverse complement strand
AAAATCCTTTCCTTGTAATGTCAGCTCTTCCGGGCACAGTTTCCTTAACTGAGGTCTGGAGGAGGGGCATAGAGGGAGGAGCCAGTGCACACCAGTAGTACTAATTCTTTCTTAGAGTGCCCAGTCTCCTGCGGAGCCCGTCTATTCCCCATGGTCCGTACGGAGTCCCCAGCATCCACTACGGACTACGAGAAATAGATTTACCGGTGAGTAAAATCTTATTTTCTCTAGCATCCATAAGGGATACTGGGATCTTAGTACGATGGCGTATAGACAGGTCCAAAGGAGCCGGTGCACTTTAAATTTCTTCACTGGATGTGCTGGCTCCTCCCCTCTATGCCCCCTCCCACAGGCAGTTTAGAAAAAAGTGCCCTCAGGAGAGGATGCACATCTCTGCAGCAACAGAGTTTTCTTCAATTTCTTTTAAACTTTTATTATTTCCTGTATGCTGTTTGGGCAACAGTATACCTGCTCCGTGTGAGTTAAGGGGGGAAACGGTCACCGGCCTTATGCGGTGCAGAGCTGCTTCCCCGCTGCAGGACCACCGTCCTGAGAGGTTGTTTGTTCAGCGGGCACTGCACCTTGGCTGTCGCAATCATACCCCTAACACTAGCCTGAAGGTGACGTCTGTGGTGAGTACAAACCAAGGGTCCCGCTAGTGCTGGTGAACGCGGGCGCGGCACATGGGACCCTCCTGGGGGGGACCCGCTAGAGCCCCCCATGTAAACTAGCTCAGGATGGCTTAAACTAGCACTGGTGTGATGTTTTTAAGCATAATTGGAGACATTGCCAGTATAAAAAAATGCTTTAGCTCCGGCGCAGTTGGAGGAGGGGCGGAGCTACCTCAGAGCTGGACCAGAGGCATTTTGGTGCCTTACTCTGCTTACTGCAGCAGCCATCAGCACACACAGCTCTTCCTGACTCCCAAGATACGCTGGAAAACTGGTACAGGGTGTAGCAATGGGGGAGAGCCGCTATTGTACACAATCTGGATCCTCTGCAGGACAGAATTTGCTAGTGTTTCACTGTAATATAATTAGCTGACCGCCTCACTGGAGCTGTACAGCTAGGGCTGTGCTGTTGTCTCTCTGTGTGTTTCCTTTCACATACAGTAAGGGCTGGCTTGATCAGTATTACTGTCTGTGTGTATGTGTATGTCATTGTGATTACTGTAAACATGGGTAAACACAAACTCTGTTGTGTATGCCACACTAGATTCTCTCCCTTATCTACTGATTCTGTTTCATGTGAACAATGCAGTCAATCTTCACAACTCAGTGAAGTGATTGAGGGAGAGGGTCCAGAGCCTTCCTGGCTGGGGGGCTCTTAAAACTATTATGTCTGATATGTCATCACAACTGTCTGCTAATGTTCAGAAAACTCAGCTACTACAACAGGCTGTTGCAGACTTAGCTGCTAGGGCAGATGTTGCACAGCCTTCCATCTCTCATGCAGGACCACAAAAGCATGGTTTGCCTGCCCTACTCTCTGATTCAGAGGAGGATATACAGGAGGATGGGGAGGACTTAGATTCTATTTACATGGCAGAAGGTATATCGCAGAGGCCGGTCATAGCAGGTTGCTGGATGACCCATGCCATTCATACGTGGGCTACTCAGATTCAGGAGGGCCTCTCCGGGGCTATGCCTCTGGTCATTATGGTGACTCTCCTCAAGCACATTCAGGACACTACACGCTTCCTGTGGGACTCGCTCAAGGAGATGGGAAATATTAATGGTAGGACTTCTCCCATGGCAGTGTCGGCGTGTAGGGCTTTGTGGTTGCGTCAGTGGGTAGTGATTGCAGAATGTCACTGCGGGGAAATCCACGTTTCTCCCCTTTGGGGCCCCGCCGGCTAGGCCTTCCTACCCGGGGCTGTCTGTTCAGTCCTTTCAGTTTAACAGATTTCATTCTAGAGCCAGAGGTGTCTCTAATGCAAATAGAGGCGCCAGAGGTAAGTCAAAAAGACCTGCACCCACTAATTCTCAGGAACAGAGCACCAGTTCTGCTTCCACTAAGTCCTCAGCATGACGGTGCCCACCCACCACTAGGAGATCTCGAGGTGGTAGCCTAACTGCGTCACTTCAGCCGCATCTGGGAAAGCTCCTGCCAGGATACCTAGGTAAGGGACCTCACTTCTCAGGGCTACAAGCTGGAGTTCGACGGTGCTCCTCCCCAGCGATTTTTCAAATCAAGCTTACCAGCTTTGGAGGATACGCAAGTTACGTTGCAACAGGCCATCCAAAAGTTGGTCCAGTCCCACATCATTGTTCCAGCACCAATACCACAATGAGGCAGGGGTTGTTACTCCAACCTGTTTGTGGTACCAAAGCCGGACGGCTCAGTACGGCCCATTTTGAATATAAAGCCCTTGACTCCTTACCTAAAGGTATTCATGTTCAAAATGGAATCCCTGAGGGCAGTGATTGCGGATCTGGAAGAACAGGAATTCCTGGTTTCCCTCGATATCAAGGATGCCTTCCTTCATATTCCAATTTGGCCACCTCATCAGGCTTATCTGAGGTTTGTCCTACTGGACGATCACTGTCAGTTCCAGGCACTACCCTTTGGTCTGTCCACAGCTCTGAGGGTATTCACGAAGGTGATGGCGGAGATGATGTTCCAACTCCGGGTCCAGGGGGTCAGTGTTGTCCCTTACCTGTACGATCTTCTGATAAAAGCAAGATCCAGGAAGCTTTTATTGTTCCATATCGACCACACTATCCAACTTCTGTCACGCCATGGGTGGATTCTCAATCTTCAGAAGTTCCACCAGGAGCCGACTCAGCAGCTCCTGTTCTGGGGGATGTTACTGGATACGGTGGCCCAGAAGGTCCTCCCAGAAGACAAGGCGAGAACACATCAGGAGATGGTCCGCATGGTCCTCCGACCTGCTCGTGTATCCATCCATCTATGCATCAGATTGTTAGGGAAGATGCTCGCCTCCTACAAGGCGATCCAATATGGGAGGTTCCATGCCAGAACATTTCAATTGGATTTCCTGAGCAAGTGCTCCGGATCACATCTACAGATGCATTGGATGATTCGGCGGTCACCTCATGCCAGGATTTCCCTCCTGCGGTGGCTGCAGTCCTCCAATCTCCTGGAAGGCCGGAGTTTCGGGATTCAGGATTGAACCCTCCTCACGAAGGATGCGAGTTTGCATGGATGGGATGCTGTCACCCAAGGGGCACGGTTCCACGGCAGGCGGTCAGCCCACGAAACCCTCCTTCCGATCAACATTCTGGAACTTCTGACGATCTTCAATGCTCTGCTTCAGGCCTCTCCTCTGCTCACGGGTCACGCGATCCAGGTTCAGTCGGACAACGCCACTGCAGTGGCTTACATCAATCGGCAAGGAGGGACAAAAAGCAGAGCCTGCATGTGAGATGTGTCACAGATACTCCTCCGGGTGGAAAGAAATGCAAGAGCAATGTCGGCAATCTTCATTCCGGGCGTAGACAACTGGGAAGTAGACTTCCTCAGTCGTCACGATCTCCACCCGGGAGAATGAGGACTCCACCATCAGGTGTTCCAGCAGATCATCCACCGGTGGGGCTGCTCGCAGATAGACATGATGGCTTCTCATCTCAACAAGAAGCTTCACTGGTATTGCTCTCGAACCAGGGGCCCTCAGGCGAGGGCAGTGGACGCACTGACGTCGCCTTGGCCTTACCGGCTGGTCTACCTGTTTCCTCCTTTTCCGTTGCTGCTAAAGGTGCTCAAGCGAATCAGAAATCAAGGAGTCCAGGCAATTCTGATTGCCCCGTTTACCTTGAAAAAGACCGGTTGGTCAAAACGGCGTTGGTACATGCTGAAAGTGGAGACTTTTAGTCCCTATTTTGTCTTACTTTGTTTTAATTTTATCTATTTTAAAGCAAGCCATTTTACCCTTACCATCTGTTATGTCACGCTGAGTTTTGGGACAGAGTGGGTATTCCGAATCCCCCACTCACATTGGAGTTTTTTCCATTCTACTCCACCCAACCCTGGCAGGACATTGTACGGTGACCTTTAGGGTATTCTTGCCTATTGTTTGTTTGAATTCTTTGGAAAAATAAAGTAAAACATTTTTTTATTCAAGTTTTGTTGGATCCATATTTAAAGATACCCTTATATGCGGAAAGAACTCCTTCAACACGTGAGTTGGGTACGCTGTACCTATAGGAATATTTCCTACATCATTAGAAAAGATACCTTTTATATATACTGTTCCACCTTCTGTTATGTGAGTTCTGGTACGCTCCCCTAATCTGTGATCGGTGGTGAGACCCTATCCTTTCTCCTATCAAGTATAAACCCACAGCAGGGCTCTATTTCTGGAAGTCACGAAAACAGACTATTTAGAAAATATTACACATTGGACTTTTTTCTTTGTTTCTTTTGTACATGTGCTGTGGAAATTTGGACCAAACGAGTTCCCCAAGAATATCCTTGTGAACATTTAACCGTATTGTACATTTTATTACTTTTTATACTATCCTTTAGTGCATTTTCCAGTATTCTTTTTTGTGTCGCCTTTGATCAAATCCCTTCTTTCTGATTTATCAATTCTGATTGCCCCGGATTGGCCTCGGAGGGTGTGGTACGCGGATATTTTGGACATGTCCGTCGAAAACCCTTGGCCTTTACCACTAAGAAGCGAACTTCTTCAACAAGGACGGCGACTTCGTTTGACGGCATGGAGGTTGAGCAGAACATCCTAGCTCACAAGGGCCTTTCTGATTGCCCCGGATTGGCCTCGGAGGGCGTGGTACGCGGATATTTTGGACATGTCCGTCGAAAACCCTTGGCCTTTACCACTAAGAAGCGAACTTCTTCAACAAGGACGGCGATTTCGTTTGACGGCATGGAGTTTGAGCAGAACATCCTAGCTCACAAGGGCCTTTCTAAAAAGATTATTGCAAACATGGTTCAGGCCAGGAAACCTGTGACGTCAAAACACGATCATCATATCTGGAGAAGATATGTCTCTTGGTGCGAGGAACGTACGTATCCACCTACAGAGTTCCACTTGGGATGTTTCATACGTTTCCTGCAGACTGGTGTGGATAAGGGCTTGCATCTGGGTTCCATTAAGGTCCAGATTTCAGCACTCTCCATTTTCTTCCAGAAAAAATTGGCAGTGTTGCCAGAAGTTCAGACCTTCTTGCAAGGGGTACTCCACATACAACCTCCGTTTGTGCTGCCCACGGCACCTTGGGATTTGAATGTGGTGTTGAATTTTCTACAGTCCTCCTGGTTTGAACCTCTGATGATGGTAGAAGACAAGTATCTCACGTGGAAGACAGTGATGTTACTGGCCCTGGCTTCTGCTAGGTGTGTCTTAGAGTTGGGGGCCTTATCGTGTAAAAGTCCATACTTTGGTCTTTTACGAAGACAGAGCGGAGCTCAGGACTAGGCAGCAGTTCCTGCCGAAGGTTGTCTCTGTGTTTCTTCTGAATCAACCTATTGTGGTTCCGTCCAGTTCTGACACTTCTGCTCCTCCGGAGGCATTGGATGCGGTGCGAGCCCTGAAGATCTATATCAAGCGAACAGCTCGGATCAGAAAGACGGATTCTTTGTTCGTGCTCTATGATGCTCAGAAAAACGGTTGTCCTGCTTTGAAACAGTCCATTGCTCGTTGGCTTAGTCTTACCATCCAACAGGCCTATGTGTCGGCAGCCTTACCTGTTCCTAAGTTTCTAAAAGCCCACTCTACAAGATCAGTGGGCTCTTCCTGAGCGGCTGCCTGTGAAGTCTTAGCCTTGCAACTATGCCGAGCTGCTACCTGGTCGGGGAGGAACACCTTTGTGCAGTTCTACAGGTTTGATACTCCAGCCAAAGAGGATACCCAGTTTGGGAAGGCGGTGCTGCATCAGTCTCCGCACATTCCCGCCCGTTCTGGAAGCTTTGGGACGTCCCCATCGTACTAAGGCCCTCATTCTGAGTTGACCGCACCAAGCAACTTTTTGCGCTGGTGCGATCAACTAATCTGCGCCTATGGGGGAGTGTATTTTAGCATAGCAGGGCTGCGATCACTTGTGATGCCCTGCTATGCTAAAAAAGTTTCACACAAAACTAGACCAGCCCTGGACATACTTACCCTGTGCAGCGGATCCAGTGATGATGGGCCCGGCTTCTCCTCCCTCCGTTCGTCTGAACATGCCTGCGTTTTTCTTACCACTCCCCGAAAACGGCAGCAAACGTTAAGTTGACACCCCGGAACGCCCTCTTGCTGTCCATCTTCTTGCGGTCGCCTCTGCGACCGCTTTCTTCTCTGTCAGCGTCGTTACCCGGCGTCTTCTGTCGCCGGGCAATGAAGCGCGTGCGCTTTACAGACCTGTTCGCATGGCAGCGAAGAACCGCTGCGTGCGAACGGGTCGGAATGACCCCCTAAGTCTCCCCAATATTCCTTATGGATGCTAGAGAAAATAGGATTTTAATTACCTACCGGTAAATCCTTTTCTCGTAGTCCATAAGGGATATTGGACGCCCGCCTCTGTGCGGTGACTTTTCTGCAGGTTCTTGTTGTGTGGTTACCTGTTCAGCTTTTGCTGTTTGTTGTTACCAGCTGTTGCTGGTTGTTGTATGTTAGCGGTGTGCTGGTATGTGAATCTCACCACCTTTTATGTTATCTTGTTCCTTCTCTCATATATGTCCTTTCACCTTCGGGCACTATTTTACCTATAACTGCCTGTGGGAGGGGCATAGAGGGGAGGAGCCAGCACACCCAGTGAAGAAATTTAAAGTGCACCGGCTCCTTTGGACCCCGTCTATACCCCATCATACTAAGTCTCCCCAATATCCCTTATGGACTAAGAGAAAAGGATTTACCGGTAGGTAATTAAAATCCTATTTTATACAGTGTATGTTTCAAGGCAGTTTGTAGCATAATCTGTAAATAATGTTTTGTTCTATCACTTTCTGTGTGAACAGCGTTTCCTCAGGTGTAAGTTGACGTCTCACGTCTGCACTAAATAAATAAGAACCTGCTGCATTTACTTATGGTTTTGAAGTGAATTGTTTTCCATGAACACATTGTTATATGGGGTCCTCAGTAATATATGGCCTTGGCAATGGCCTGGAGAAATAATGTGGGAACCTCAACACCATTATGTTCATGTTTCCTCATACAGACGTGTCCTCACACAGCTATCCCTTCTCTGCCTGGCGGCACGAGTGGCCTGGTGTAATTCCCGTGCTGCGTACTTTCTCCTTTATTGTGCTGCTGCTACATCATTCTTGTACCTTTTGGGCCTTAATATTATTTGAAAGTAAAGCAAAAAAAAGCAAGTAACTTTGTGTCTGGATCAAACCATGTTACCATACAAGTGGAGCAAATACAGTTAAAAAAAATTTCTGTGAAGGGTAAATACTGGCTGCATTTGCATGTATCCCACAAATGTTAGACAGATTTATTTTGACACTGCAATTTAGATTTCAGTTTGGACACACCCCACCCACATCATAGTCTCTCTGCACATGTTACACATGCCCTGCCTGCAGTGCAGCATGGCTCTGTCCAGTTGCTTGCTTTTTTGCTTTGCTTCCATATCTGAATCAGACCCTCCATTCACAACTACTGTACTTTGTTTATTGTCTAAAGCAGTGGTTCCCAAACTGTGCCTAGACACCCTGGGGTGCCTCAGGACACTAGCAGGGGTGCCTTGGATTGGTGGTCCAGGATCAATTCAAACTATTTTTGGTCAAAGTAATAGACAAAACCAGTGCTTGTGGCTGCCAATTATAAAATAGGAGGACAAACAGAAGCACATATTGTCCCGCACCACACTGAAGAAACTAAGGATGACACATAAACATAAATTACTTATCGTTTTCTAAAATGCTCAATAGGAAACTTTTGGCCTAGGGGTGCTGTGGAAAAATTGTGATACTCTAGGGAGCCCTGATTCAAAAATGTTTGGGAACCACTGGTCTAAAGGAATTAGTATAAGGTCTCAGATTGACAATAATGTACAGAGCGGAGCGGGTTACTGGTATCAGATCTGCCCTGTGTACTTTTCCTCAGCCTTGCTCATTATTCCGGATACTTGTTCCTTCATTTTGCTCCTTTTTCCTCACTTTTGCATCTGAGTTCACTTATAATTAGAGATGAGCGGTTCGGATTCCCAGGAAATGGAACGGCTCCGAACATAGCCTGTGGAGCCATTCGCGAGCCCGGCCCACGTAGTTTCCTCCAGGCTCGGGATCGCTGAAGAGGCTGAATGTCTTCATCCCGCGTCGGATTCTTGCGAGACTTCGAGTCTATAAAGGCTCGTGGCTCGGCGCCATTTCCCTGCATGCATCCATGCTGCGAGGAGCTCTGTTGAGTGCTGTCAGTCTTTGATAAGGGCAGGCTGTCAGAGTCCATCAGGGGCTGTGCTGTGGGGCTGTCAGTGTCCATCAGGGGCTGTGCTGTGGGGCTGTCAGTGTCCATCAGGGCTGGGCTGTGGGGCTGTCAGTCAGAGTGTCCATCAGGGGCTGTGCTGTCAGTCAGAGTGTCCATCAGGGGCTGTGCTGTGGTGCTGTCAGAGTGTCCATCAGGGGCTGTGCTGTCAGAGTGTCCATCAGGGGCTGTGCTGTCAGTCAGAGTGTCCATCAGGGGCTGTGCTGTCAGTCAGAGTGTCCATCAGGGGCTGTGCTGTGGTGCTGTCAGAGTGTCCATCAGGGGCTGTGCTGTCAGAGTGTCCATCAGGGGCTGTCTGTGGGTCTGCCAGTCAGTGGTATAACGGCCAGGGCTGTGTCAGTGTAGTAGTGTACATAAGGGGCGGCTGTGTCAGTCAGTTAGTAGTGTACATCTGAGGGGCTGTTAGTCATTCTGTTCAGCACACCTAGTAGGGGTTTTTGGTGCTGTCACTGTCTATCAAAGGGGCTGTGGTGCTGTCACTGTGTCCTAAGTCCATCACAGTGGTACTGCAGTGACTACGTAGGCCCCACCCTCTGCATTCACAGTGCGTGTCTGATAGCGGTCTGACTCCTCGCAGTGTGGGACCAGCTGTGTCCCAAAAAAATAAATAAATTGTTTGCGGCTTACATTGTTTGTTGTGTGCACTGCACCCCAGTACACCATAGTTGTATAGTACCGTGTGTGAAAGCGGTCTGACTCCACGCAGTGTGGAACAAGGTGCATCCCCCCCAAAATAAAATAGTTTGCTGTGTGCACTGCACCCCAGTACACCATAGTTGTATAGTACCGTGTGTGAAAGCGGTCTGACTCCTCGCAGTGTGGGACAGGCTGCGTCCCCCCCAAAATAAAATAGTTTGCTGTGTGCACTGCACCCCAGTACACCATAGTTGTACAGTACCGTGTGTGAAAGCGGTCTGACTCCTCGCAGTGTAGGACAGGCTGCGTCCCCCCTAAAATAAAATAGTTTGCTGTGTGCACTGCACCCCAGTACACCATAGTTATATAGTACCGTGTGTGAAAGCGGTCTGACTCCTCGCAGTGTGGTACAAGCTGCATCGCCAAAAAAAACCAATTCTTTGCTCTTTACATTGTTTGTTGTGTGCACTGCACCCTATTTGTGAATTGTGATCTGTGAATTGAAAAAATGGATAACAATCAGTTTACAGAACTAAATACCAACGCTCCAGCTGCTGCCACCAGCCATGATGCCGATTTAATGTCATCTCGTACTAACGCTGATTCTCAAGGGCTGGTAAAGATATAAAGACCTCCAGCAGAAAAAGATAGTTTGTTCCTGCCGGAAAAAAAAGTAAAATTGCCAACATGCCATTCACATCACGCAGTGGCAAGGAAAGATTCACGGCTGTTAGTGAGGCATCTTCTGCCTCTCGTGACAATGAAAGACCTTGTTACTCAAACTTTAGAGGTGTAAAAACCTGAAAACCACTAAGGCAGCAAAACAAACTGCATTCCGATTCATGAAATTTCACAAATCCCTCAGGAGGATTACTTTCACAACACCGTAAAAGTAGGCATGTCACAGAGTTCCTTCATGTACTGGGGAAAAAAAAGTCAAAATGGAGGCCCTTGTACAAAGTGGCTTTGTATTACTTAAGCTGCCCACCCTCCAATGTGTACTTGGAGAGAGTTTTCATCACAGCTGGAAACCTTGCAAGTGCTACTTCCTCAAAATGTGGAAAAGATGTTCATCAAAATGAATTGGAAATTCCACTTGGAGGACCTTTCCCAGCAATTACACTGAGATACAGAGACCGCTGTAATGGCTGGGAGGATGTACACACTGATGAGGATCAGGATGGCAGTGGCGATGAAGTCTTTTAGACACTGTGGAGCTGTTACTTTAAGGCAATTGGTAGCTTTTTGGGGGGCCCAAACAAACCAATCACTTCAGCCACAAGTGTGGCAGTCCTTGTCACTGAAATGATTGGTTTGTTAAAGTGTACATGTCCTGTTTAATATCCAACATAGGGGTGGGTGGGAGTGCCCAAGGACAGTTCCATCTAGCACCACCGTTCATTTTTCCCGCTGCTGTGTGGCAGTGTTTCATAGATATGCTACAAACTGTCGTCTGTTTCTGCCGCTGCTCTGTCGCCTAGTAGTAAGTAACCAGCCAGCTCGCTGCAGACTTTGACCTGAAGTGGATGAAAACAACATTGTAAGCTATAAGTTGGTCAAAATTGTATGCAAATGACTGGAAATTAGTGTTATTGAGGTTAATAATACTCTAGGGACAAAAAAAATAACGCAAAAATTATCTGGTTTGGGAGTTTTTTTTGACAATTTTTGAAAAAAATACAAATCCAAAGCCTGTCACAGCTGTTTGGCAAAACAAATCCCGCCGACGAATCCAAATCATCGGGTCCGGCGCACATCTCTACTTATAATGTACTAGGTACATAGCATCAGTGTATTGGTGCGGCTGAGTAGCAAAGTCTGTGTAGCCATAAAAAGGGCTATTGGGTGGAATTTGAGGACAGGTGTATGTGGACACATCTGTACACTGTAAAGGTGTGACAAGGTTTATATATTTACTGCTATTTCTTACTGTCTCACTGGGTCCTTTTATGGTGCCGCAGAATTGTGGGCCGCAGAGCAAATGCAATTTTTATGATGTTGTCACACAGGGTTCATTATGACATCCCGGCAGTAGGAATGCTGCCGGTCACATGACCTGACGCAACAGTGGCAACATGACACTGGAGGGGCTAAGTATTTTATCCCTCTCCCCTACCCTAACACTCTGGGGCTGGTGACTATGGATATCCCTCTGGGGGTGTCGACTATTGCTAATCCACCCTAGTGCCTAACCCTAACCCCCCTGGGCCCTATCCCTCAGGCTGTCAGTGTTCCTGTGCCAGTCTCCTGAGTGGTGTAGGTCACATGGCTGCCGGCATTCCAAACTACCATGAACACATCCCGTCACACACGGGACTGGCAGGCCCCGTTACTGTACCCAATGCTTTCGCTTTATGGTGTACATATCTCAGCGTATGTCCCATGCAGTACTAATGTCACAGACTATTTTCCACATGTGGACCTTGAAGCTCCAGGACATAGGCACTGCCTGCAACCAGCTATCCGCTGTTCTTTCCTGTTGAAACAAAAGCTTCAGGACGACAGCAGTAAAGTGATATGAGTAAAAATACACATACAGTTTAAATTAAATGATTAAAATAATTTGATAACTTAACCCTGACAACACATTTCATCCAGGCGCCTTGGCCCTTACACCGTCCCAGCACTTTCTGCTTTGGGAATTAAGGCTCCGCATTTCACAAACAATTATAGGGCTCTTAACACAGACCGGATGGTACTTGCATTATAAAGTTGAAAAAAAACAAAATAAGTAAAATAATTGGATAAACAGGAGAATGCCCTCTTGTACTTGCTCTATTTATTATTAGCAACAGGGGGCAGCATTGCCTCACATATGGTTATTGGCAAAGTATTACAACAACTGGCATTGACATTTATAAAGACCTCGGATAACCTAAATGTCCAAGGTTCCTTACTAAAAGCAGACAGGGCCACATACTTAGACACAGCTAGTCAAAGTGTGACACTAAAGCACATTCCTACAATAGTACAAGATGGCTGAAAGGTTGGCTTAAAATAATTGCAGCAAGATCTGCTAAATAATTTAAGTTAAAACTAGCAAATGTTTCCTCATATGTTATCCCACAGCATAGCTAAATTAAAAAGTAATAAAAAAGCACAATTTCGAATATAAACATTAAAAGTAAACAGATGAGCAAAAATGTGCAGCAGCCATTTTGTTTGTATCCCATGTCACAGCTTCTCTACCAGTCTCTGCGCTAATTCCATGTACATGACACCTGTGACCTATCGTCAGCCAGGGCACCCTATATTCTCTCTCTGGCGATAGTCCTTTACCAGAACAACTTCTGATGTAAACTGCTTGATAGCTTTGGGGGTCATTCTGACCCGATCGCATGCTGCACTTTTTCTTCCTATGAAGAAAGCGGTCGCATCAGTGACCACAAGAAGATTGACAGGCAGGAGGTGGATCCGGGCGTCAACTGACCGTTTGCGGGGAGTGGTGAGCCGAACGCAGGCGTTTGCAGGGCGGGTGTCTGACGTCAATTCCAGGACCAGACAGGCTGTCGTCATCGCAGGTGGTAAGTCCAGAGCTACTCACAAACTGCACAAAATGTTTTTGCATAGCTCGGCAGCAAAAGCGATCACAGCCTTGAAAAAGTCACGTGGAGCGTGACGAAACGCGTTAGGACCCGCCTCCTATACACCTGCTCAGGTGTCTCACATGTGATACCAGCTCAGCACCTTCAGACGACCTATTCCGGACGGCTTCTAGACTTTCAAACAGCCGCTGCTACTCACGTTGCTCAAGCCAGCTGATTTCCAAACAGCAGTCCTTCTCCTCTCCGCTGCATTGCTTTGTGTGGGTAACGCAGGATTCCTGTCCGGGGACGCCCGGTAGATGGACCAACCCACTGGAGAGGTAATTATTTACACTTGATGGACTCACTGGCCCTTTTACGTGACTCATTATTGGAATTCCACACATTGCACTTTTGCTTATCATCATTATTGAGCATTACGAACGGTACCCAAATCCTGTTACGGATTACGGACTTCAGTATTATACATTGCAGCTGCAACTCTGTACAAGTCCACACGTTGCTGACACTGAGATACCGGACCGTGAAACTATTCATGCAAATTTTTGTTGTTTTATTTATTTATTATTCATAATGTTTTAATAAATTTGGTTGCTTTTTAACATTGACATATTGGCTCTCTCCACTGTCATTTACATTTTTCTGAAATCTAGCGCAGCCGGCTCCTTTTTCTTGCTATGCAAAAATCCACTCCCCCATAGGCGGCGTCTACCTGATCGCACGGGCAGCAAAAAGTTGCTGCGTGCGATCAGGTCAGAATGAGGTTCTTTGTCTTCTCCATCCAGTGTGTTTAATGTGCCATTATTGTTTCCAGTGTGTTCCTATGATACTCCAGCACCAGTCACTATTACTGAGCGCTCTCCACAGTTTCCAGTGTGTTCCTGTGATACTCCTGCACCAGTCACTATTACTGAGCGCTCTCCACAGTTTCCAGTGTGTTCCTATGATACTCCAGCACCAGTCACTATTACTGAGCGCTCTCCACAGTTTCCAGTGTGTTCCTGTGATACTCCAGCACCAGTCACTATTACTGAGCGCTCTCCACAGTTTCCAGTGTGTTCCTGTGATACTCCAGCACCAGTCACTATTACTGAGCGCTCTCCACAGTTTCCAGTGTGTTCCTGTGATACTCCAGCACCAGTCACTATTACTGAGCGCTCTCCACAGTTTCCAGTGTGTTCCTGTGATACTCCAGCACCAGTCACTATTACTGAGCGCTCTCCACAGTTTCCAGTGTGTTCCTGTGATACTCCAGCACCAGTCACTATTACTGAGCGCTCTCCACAGTTTCCAGTGTGTTCCTGTGATACTCCAGCACCAGTCACTATTACTGAGCGCTCTCCACAGTTTCCAGTGTGTTCCTGTGATACTCCAGCACCAGTCACTATTACTGAGCGCTCTCCACAGTTTCCAGTGTGTTCCTGTGATACTCCAGCACCAGTCACTATTACTGAGCGCTCTCCACAGTTTCCAGTGTGTTCCTGTGATACTCCAGCACCAGTCACTATTACTGAGCGCTCTCCACAGTTTCCAGTGTGTTCCTGTGATACTCCAGCACCAGTCACTATTACTGAGCGCTCTCCACAGTTTCCAGTGTGTTCCTGTGATACTCCAGCACCAGTCACTATTGCTGAGCGCTCTCCACAGTTTCCAGTGTTCTCCTGTGTTACTCCAGCACCAGTCACTGTTACTGAGCGCTCTCCACAGTTTCCAGTGTGTTCCTATGATACTCCAGCACCAGTCACTATTACTGAGCGCTCTCCACTGTTTCCAGTGTGTTCCTGTGATACTCCAGCACCAGTCACTATTGCTGAGCGCTCTCCAGTTTCCAGTGTGTTCCTGTGATACTCCAGCACCAGTCACTATTACTGAGCGCTCTCCACAGTTTCCAGTGTGTTCCTGTGATACTCCAGCACCAGTCACTATTACTGAGCGCTCTCCACAGTTTCCAGTGTGTTCCTGTGATACTCCAGCACCAGTCACTATTGCTGAGCGCTCTCCACAGTTTCCAGTGTGTTCCTGTGATACTCCAGCACCAGTCACTATTACTGAGCGCTCTCCACAGTTTCCAGTGTGTTCCTGTGTTACTCTAGCACCAGTCACTATTACTGAGCGCTCTCCACAGTTTCCAGTGTGTTCCTGTGTTACTCTAGCACCAGTCACTATTACTGAGCGCTCTCCACAGTTTCCAGTGTGTTCCTATGATACTCCAGCACCAGTCACTATTGCTGAGCGCTCTCCACAGTTTCCAGTGTTCTCCTGTGTTACTCCAGCACCAGTCACTGTTACTGAGCGCTCTCCACAGTTTCCAGTGTGTTCCTATGATACTCCAGCACCAGTCACTATTACTGAGCGCTCTCCACTGTTTCCAGTGTGTTCCTGTGATACTCCAGCACCAGTCACTATTACTGAGCGCTCTCCACTGTTTCCAGTGTGTTCCTGTGATACTCCAGCACCAGTCACTATTGCTGAGCGCTCTCCACAGTTTCCAGTGTGTTCCTGTGATACTCCAGCACCAGTCACTATTACTGAGCGCTCTCCACAGTTTCCAGTGTGTTCCTGTGATACTCCAGCACCAGTCACTATTACTGAGCGCTCTCCACAGTTTCCAGTGTGCTCCTGTGATACTCCAGCACCAGCCACTATTGCTGAGCACTCTCCACAGTTTCCAGTGTGTTCCTGTGATACTTCCGCACCAGTCACTATTACTGAGCGCTCGCCACAGTACCCAGTGTGTTCATGTGATACTCCAGCACCAGTCACTATTACTGAGCGCTCTCCACTGTTTCCAGTGTGTTCCTGTGATACTCCAGCACCAGTCACTATTACTGAGCGCTCTCCACTGTTTCCAGTGTGTTCCTGTGATACTCCAGCACCAGTCACTATTGCTGAGCGCTCTCCACAGTTTCCAGTGTGTTCCTGTGATACTCCAGCACCAGTCACTATTACTGAGCGCTCTCCACAGTTTCCAGTGTGTTCCTGTGATACTCCAGCACCAGTCACTATTACTGAGCGCTCTCCACAGTTTCCAGTGTGTTCCTGTGATACTCCAGCACCAGTCACTATTACTGAGCGTTCTCCACAGTTCCCAGTGTGTTCCTGTGTTACTCCAGCACCAGTCACTATTACTGAGCGCTCTCCACAGTTTCCAGTGTGTTCCTGTGATACTCCAGCACCAGCCACTATTACTGAGCACTCTCCACAGTACCCAGTGTGTTCCTGTGATACTCCTGCACCAGTCACTATTACTGAGCGCTATCCACAGTTTCCAGTGTGTTCCTATGATACTCCAGCACCAGTCACTATTGCTGAGCGCTCTCCACAGTTTCCAGTGTTCTCCTGTGTTACTCCAGCACCAGTCACTGTTACTGAGCGCTCTCCACAGTTTCCAGTGTGTTCCTATGATACTCCAGCACCAGTCACTATTACTGAGCGCTCTCCACTGTTTCCAGTGTGTTCCTGTGATACTCCAGCACCAGTCACTATTACTGAGCGCTCTCCACTGTTTCCAGTGTGTTCCTGTGATACTCCAGCACCAGTCACTATTGCTGAGCGCTCTCCACAGTTTCCAGTGTGTTCCTGTGATACTCCAGCACCAGTCACTATTACTGAGCACTCTCCACAGATTCCAGTGTGTTCCTGTGATACTCCAGCACCAGCCACTATTACTGAGCACTCTCCACAGTTTCCAGTGTGTTCCTGTGATACTTCCGCACCAGTCACTATTACTGAGCGCTCGCCACAGTACCCAGTGTGTTCATGTGATACTCCAGCACCAGTCACTATTACTGAGCGCTCTCCACTGTTTCCAGTGTGTTCCTGTGATACTCCAGCACCAGTCACTATTACTGAGCGCTCTCCACTGTTTCCAGTGTGTTCCTGTGATACTCCAGCACCAGTCACTATTGCTGAGCGCTCTCCACAGTTTCCAGTGTGTTCCTGTGATACTCCAGCACCAGCCACTATTACTGAGCACTCTCCACAGTTTCCAGTGTGTTCCTGTGATACTTCCGCACCAGTCACTATTACTGAGCGCTCTCCACAGTTTCCAGTGTGTTCCTGTGATACTCCAGCACCAGTCACTATTACTGAGCGCTCGCCACAGTACCCAGTGTGTTCCTGTGATACTCCAGCACCAGTCACTATTACTGAGCGCTATCCACAGTTTCCAGTGTGTTCCTGTGATACTCCTGCACCAGTCACTATTACTGAGCGCTCTCCACAGTTTCCAGTGTGTTCCTATGATACTCCAGCACCAGTCACTATTACTGAGCGCTCTCCACAGTTTCCAGTGTGTTCCTGTGATACTCCAGCACCAGTCACTATTACTGAGCGCTCTCCACAGTTTCCAGTGTGTTCCTGTGATACTCCAGCACCAGTCACTATTACTGAGCGCTCTCCACAGTTTCCAGTGTGTTCCTGTGATACTCCAGCACCAGTCACTATTACTGAGCGCTCTCCACAGTTTCCAGTGTGTTCCTGTGATACTCCAGCACCAGTCACTATTACTGAGCGCTCTCCACAGTTTCCAGTGTGTTCCTGTGATACTCCAGCACCAGTCACTATTACTGAGCGCTCTCCACAGTTTCCAGTGTGTTCCTGTGATACTCCAGCACCAGTCACTATTACTGAGCGCTCTCCACAGTTTCCAGTGTGTTCCTGTGATACTCCAGCACCAGTCACTATTACTGAGCGCTCTCCACAGTTTCCAGTGTGTTCCTGTGATACTCCAGCACCAGTCACTATTACTGAGCGCTCTCCACAGTTTCCAGTGTGTTCCTGTGATACTCCAGCACCAGTCACTATTACTGAGCGCTCTCCACAGTTTCCAGTGTGTTCCTGTGATACTCCAGCACCAGTCACTATTACTGAGCGCTCTCCACAGTTTCCAGTGTGTTCCTGTGATACTCCAGCACCAGTCACTATTGCTGAGCGCTCTCCACAGTTTCCAGTGTTCTCCTGTGTTACTCCAGCACCAGTCACTGTTACTGAGCGCTCTCCACAGTTTCCAGTGTGTTCCTATGATACTCCAGCACCAGTCACTATTACTGAGCGCTCTCCACTGTTTCCAGTGTGTTCCTGTGATACTCCAGCACCAGTCACTATTGCTGAGCGCTCTCCAGTTTCCAGTGTGTTCCTGTGATACTCCAGCACCAGTCACTATTACTGAGCGCTCTCCACAGTTTCCAGTGTGTTCCTGTGATACTCCAGCACCAGTCACTATTACTGAGCGCTCTCCACAGTTTCCAGTGTGTTCCTGTGATACTCCAGCACCAGTCACTATTGCTGAGCGCTCTCCACAGTTTCCAGTGTGTTCCTGTGATACTCCAGCACCAGTCACTATTACTGAGCGCTCTCCACAGTTTCCAGTGTGTTCCTGTGTTACTCTAGCACCAGTCACTATTACTGAGCGCTCTCCACAGTTTCCAGTGTGTTCCTGTGTTACTCTAGCACCAGTCACTATTACTGAGCGCTCTCCACAGTTTCCAGTGTGTTCCTATGATACTCCAGCACCAGTCACTATTGCTGAGCGCTCTCCACAGTTTCCAGTGTTCTCCTGTGTTACTCCAGCACCAGTCACTGTTACTGAGCGCTCTCCACAGTTTCCAGTGTGTTCCTATGATACTCCAGCACCAGTCACTATTACTGAGCGCTCTCCACTGTTTCCAGTGTGTTCCTGTGATACTCCAGCACCAGTCACTATTACTGAGCGCTCTCCACTGTTTCCAGTGTGTTCCTGTGATACTCCAGCACCAGTCACTATTGCTGAGCGCTCTCCACAGTTTCCAGTGTGTTCCTGTGATACTCCAGCACCAGTCACTATTACTGAGCGCTCTCCACAGTTTCCAGTGTGTTCCTGTGATACTCCAGCACCAGTCACTATTACTGAGCGCTCTCCACAGTTTCCAGTGTGCTCCTGTGATACTCCAGCACCAGCCACTATTGCTGAGCACTCTCCACAGTTTCCAGTGTGTTCCTGTGATACTTCCGCACCAGTCACTATTACTGAGCGCTCGCCACAGTACCCAGTGTGTTCATGTGATACTCCAGCACCAGTCACTATTACTGAGCGCTCTCCACTGTTTCCAGTGTGTTCCTGTGATACTCCAGCACCAGTCACTATTACTGAGCGCTCTCCACTGTTTCCAGTGTGTTCCTGTGATACTCCAGCACCAGTCACTATTGCTGAGCGCTCTCCACAGTTTCCAGTGTGTTCCTGTGATACTCCAGCACCAGTCACTATTACTGAGCGCTCTCCACAGTTTCCAGTGTGTTCCTGTGATACTCCAGCACCAGTCACTATTACTGAGCGCTCTCCACAGTTTCCAGTGTGTTCCTGTGATACTCCAGCACCAGTCACTATTACTGAGCGTTCTCCACAGTTCCCAGTGTGTTCCTGTGTTACTCCAGCACCAGTCACTATTACTGAGCGCTCTCCACAGTTTCCAGTGTGTTCCTGTGATACTCCAGCACCAGCCACTATTACTGAGCACTCTCCACAGTACCCAGTGTGTTCCTGTGATACTCCTGCACCAGTCACTATTACTGAGCGCTATCCACAGTTTCCAGTGTGTTCCTATGATACTCCAGCACCAGTCACTATTGCTGAGCGCTCTCCACAGTTTCCAGTGTTCTCCTGTGTTACTCCAGCACCAGTCACTGTTACTGAGCGCTCTCCACAGTTTCCAGTGTGTTCCTATGATACTCCAGCACCAGTCACTATTACTGAGCGCTCTCCACTGTTTCCAGTGTGTTCCTGTGATACTCCAGCACCAGTCACTATTACTGAGCGCTCTCCACTGTTTCCAGTGTGTTCCTGTGATACTCCAGCACCAGTCACTATTGCTGAGCGCTCTCCACAGTTTCCAGTGTGTTCCTGTGATACTCCAGCACCAGTCACTATTACTGAGCACTCTCCACAGATTCCAGTGTGTTCCTGTGATACTCCAGCACCAGCCACTATTACTGAGCACTCTCCACAGTTTCCAGTGTGTTCCTGTGATACTTCCGCACCAGTCACTATTACTGAGCGCTCGCCACAGTACCCAGTGTGTTCATGTGATACTCCAGCACCAGTCACTATTACTGAGCGCTCTCCACTGTTTCCAGTGTGTTCCTGTGATACTCCAGCACCAGTCACTATTACTGAGCGCTCTCCACTGTTTCCAGTGTGTTCCTGTGATACTCCAGCACCAGTCACTATTGCTGAGCGCTCTCCACAGTTTCCAGTGTGTTCCTGTGATACTCCAGCACCAGTCACTATTACTGAGCGCTCTCCACAGTTTCCAGTGTGTTCCTGTGATACTCCAGCACCAGTCACTATTACTGAGCGCTCTCCACAGTTTCCAGTGTGTTCCTGTGATACTCCAGCACCAGTCACTATTACTGAGCGTTCTCCACAGTTCCAAGTGTGTTCCTGTGTTACTCCAGCACCAGTCACTATTACTGAGCGCTCTCCACAGTTTCCAGTGTGTTCCTGTGATACTCCAGCACCAGCCACTATTACTGAGCACTCTCCACAGTTTCCAGTGTGTTCCTGTGATACTTCCGCACCAGTCACTATTACTGAGCGCTCTCCACAGTTTCCAGTGTGTTCCTGTGATACTCCAGCACCAGTCACTATTACTGAGCGCTCGCCACAGTACCCAGTGTGTTCCTGTGATACTCCAGCACCAGTCACTATTACTGAGCGCTATCCACAGTTTCCAGTGTGTTCCTGTGATACTCCAGCACCAGTCACTATTACTGAGCGCTCTCCACAGTTTCCAGTGTGTTCCTGTGATACTCCAGCACCAGTCACTATTACTGAGCGCTATCCACAGTTTCCAGTGTGTTCCTGTGATACTCCAGCACCAGTCACTATTACTGAGCGCTCTCCACAGTCCCCAGTGTGTTCCTGTGATACTCCAGCACCAGTCACTATTACTGAGCGCTCTCCACAGTTTCCAGTGTGTTCCTGTGATACTCCAGCACCAGTTACTATTACTGAGCGCTCTCCACAGTTTCCAGTGTGTTCCTGTGATACTCTAGCACCAGTCACTATTACTGAGCGCTCTCCACAGTTTCCAGTGTGTTCCTATGTTACTCCAGCACCAGTCACTATTACTGAGCGCTCTCCACAGTTTCCAGTGTGTTCCTGTGATACTCCAGCACCAGTCACTATTACTGAGCGCTCTCCATAGTTCCCAGTGTGTTCCTGTGATACTCCAGCACCAGTCACTATTACTGAGCGCTCTCCACAGTTTCCAGTGTGTTCCTGTGATACTTCACTACCAGTCACTATTACTGAGCGCTCTCCACAGTTCCCAGTGTTTTCCTGTGATACTCCAGCACCAGTCACTATTACTGAGCGCTCTCCATAGTTTCCAGTGTTCTCCTGTGTTACTCCAGCACCAGTCACTATTACTGAGCGCTCTCCACAGTTTCCAGTGTGTTCCTGTGATACTTCACTACCAGTCACTATTACTGAGCGCTCTCCACAGTTCCCAGTGTTTTCCTGTGATACTCCAGCACCAGTCACTATTACTGAGCGCTCTCCATAGTTTCCAGTGTGTTCCTGTGATACTCTAGCACCAGTCACTATTACTGAGCGCTCTCCACAGTTTCCAGTGTGTTCCTGTGTTACTCTAGCACCAGTCACTATTACTGAGCGCTCTCCACAGTTTCCAGTGTGTTCCTGTGATACTCCAGCACCAGTCACTATTACTGAGCGCTCTCCACAGTTTCCAGTGTGTTCCTGTGATACTCCAGCACCAGTCACTATTACTGAGCGCTCTCCACAGTTTCCAGTGTGTTCCTGTGATACTTCACTACCGGTCACTATTACTGAGCGCTCTCCACAGTTTCCAGTGTGTTCCTGTGATACTTCACTACCGGTCACTATTACTGAGCGCTCTCCACAGTTTCCAGTGTGTTCCTGTGATACTTCCGCACCAGTCACTATTACTGAGCGCTCGCCACAGTACCCAGTGTGTTCCTGTGATACTTCACTACCGGTCACTATTACTGAGCGCTCTCCACACTTTCCAGTGTGTTCCTGTGATACTTCACTACCGGTCACTATTACTGAGCGCTCTCCACAGTTCCCAGTGTTTTCCTGTGATACTCCAGCACCAGTCACTATTGCTGAGCGCTCTCCACAGTTTCCAGTGTTCTCCTGTGTTACTCCAGCACCAGTCACTATTACTGAGCGCTCTCCACAGTTTCCAGTGTGTTCCTGTGATACTTCACTACCAGTCACTATTACTGAGCGCTCTCCACAGTTCCCAGTGTTTTCCTGTGATACTCCAGCACCAGTCACTATTACTGAGCGCTCTCCATAGTTCCCAGTGTGTTCCTGTGATACTCCAGCACCAGTCACTATTACTGAGCGCTCTCCACAGTTTCCAGTGTGTTCCTGTGATACTCCAGCACCAGTCACTATTACTGAGCGCTCTCCACAGTTTCCAGTGTGTTCCTGTGATACTCCAGCACCAGTCACTATTACTGAGCGCTCTCCACAGTTTCCAGTGTGTTCCTGTGATACTTCACTACCGGTCACTATTACTGAGCGCTCTCCACAGTTCCCAGTGTTTTCCTGTGATACTCCAGCACCGGTCACTATTACTGAGCGCTCTCCACAGTTTCCAGTGTGTTTCTAAAAATATCTACTATATACCCTTACATTCTGTCTCCTCAGTTGCTCATTAGAGATGAGAGGGACCCTATCACATTGGTCTCCCTTAGTGGCAGCTACAGAGACATATTGCCCACCCCAACACTATGCAGGCCATCTACCTCAGTCTCAGTGAATGACCCACCTCCAAATACTGCCTACCCCACCAGCTTCTGGGCCACCACCCATCTCACTGATTGCCCCCCATCTATAGCCCCGGCTGCGCAGGAAATGGTGGATTCCGCCCAAGCTCCACCCATGCCGTCTCTTTGGATGCATTCCTAAGTGCTAGAGGACTCCCCGCCCTCAGTGGGTGCAGCAGGACTCATCTGCCAATCCCCAATATGTCCTCCTAGAAAGCTGCAGGAACTGCTGATGTGACTGTGACTACCTGCAGGAGATGTCTCTGTTGTCTGCTGATGAGACCACATCTTCCTCTGCGGTCTGTCAGGGGTATAATACAGTAAGGTGACACCACAGGTCGCTCCCCCTGCAGTATGGTAATGTGACACCGCAGGCATGCCACTCCCCCTCTGGTACAGGAAGGTGGCACCACAGGCAACTCCCCCTGCAGTACAGGAAGGTGGCACCACAGGCTGCTCCCCCTGCAGTACAGGAAGGTGACACCACAGGCTCCACCCCCTGCGGTACAATGAGGTGACACCTCAGGCCACTCCCCCTGCGGTACAGTAAGGTGACACCACAGGCTGCTTCCCCTGCGGTACAGTGAGGTGACACCACAGGCCTCTTCCCCTGCGGTACAGTGAGGTGACACCACAGACCTCTTCCCCTGCGGTACAGTGAGGTGACACCACAGGCTGCTCCACCTGCGGTACAGTGCACCTAACCTCAGGCTGCAGTATAAGCATACTTGCCTACCTGACCCTCTCCATGAGGGAGAAAATGCTCTGTTCCTGGACTGTCCTGGTAATGTATGATTGTCATCACCTGTGGTGAGCTAGTTAATTGCTAAGAAAGGTGTTTCACCACAGGTGATGGCAATCATACATCACCAGGAAAGTCCAGGAACAGAGCATTTTCTCCCTCATGGAGAGGGTCAGGTAGGCAAGTATGAGCATAAGCCATAGCTGATACATAATAACACAGGACACTGCCCGGGGGGGACATATTGGGGACAGAGCAGCACATTACTACCTGTTACTAATACAGTCAGGAGATTATTATATATCCCTCATTAGTCACATGATAGCCAATGTTACTATGGGGAGGGGCGGGGCCTCATCAGCGTCTCACTGTAGCCATGGTTACTCTGTCCCTGCTGCTCTGCCTCCTATTATCCTACTGACACGCCCACCCCGAAGCTGTCCCCTCCCGCTCACCCCACATCAGCCAATCGCAGCTCACAGCTGTCTCACCGGCTCCTCCCACCCACTTTCACTATGGCTACAGATACCGCCCCATCCCGTTCAGTTCTGTGATTGACGCACCGAGCAACCAATCAGGCGGCAAAAAAATACTCCCGACGTCATGTAGATAGCGGCAGCTGCATCACACAGGTCATCACTAGAGTAACCAACTGCACCTACTGTCAGTATCCTCATATGTGCGGCGGCCATTTTCCTATAGTCTCTAATACATGATAGGGTGTCAGATCCTCTAGCATACGGGGCGGAGTTAAGGAGTCCTCAGCCGCCATTGTGGAGATCCTCATTACTACAAGAGGTAACTTATTCTATATGATATTATTATTATATAGGGGAGAGGGGACCGTACACTGATATATGAGGGGGAATAACACAGCCCCCGGCACACACTGATATGTGGTATTATTATTATATAGGGGAGAGGGGACCGTACAGTGATATATGAGAGGGAATAACACAGCTCCCAGCACACACTGATATGTGGTATTATTATATAGGGGAGAGGGGACTGTACAGTGATATATGAGGGGAATAACACCGCCCCCGGCACACACTGATATGTGGTATTATTATATAGGGGAGAGGGGACCGTACAGTGATATATGAGGGGAATAACACAGCCCCCGGCACACACTGATATGTGGTATTATTATATAGGGGAGAGGGGACCGTACAGTGATATATGAGGGGGAATAACACAGCCCCCGGCACACACTGATATGTGGTATTATTATTATATAGGGGAGAGGGGACCGTACAGTGATATATGAGGGGGAATAACAGCCCCCGGCACACACTGATATGTGGTATTATTATTTTCTCTAACGTCCTAAGTGGATGCTGGGACTCCGTAAGGACCATGGGGAATAGCGGCTCCGCAGGAGACTGGGCACAACTAAAGAAAGCTTTAGGACTACCTGGTGTGCACTGGCTCCTCCCACTATGACCCTCCTCCAGACCTCAGTTAGAATCTTGTGCCCGGCTGAGCTGGATACACACTAGGGGCTCTCCTGAGCTTGTAGAAAAGAAAGTATATTTTAGGGTTTTTATTTTCAGTGAGATCTGCTGGCAAGAGACTCACTGCTACGAGGGACTAAGGGGAGAAGAAGCGAACCTACCTGCTTGCAGCTAGCTTGGGCTTCTAGGCTACTGGACACCATTAGCTCCAGAGGGATCGAACACAGGCCCAGCCTCGGTCGTCCGGTCCCGGAGCCGCACCGCCGTCCCCCTTACAGAGCCAGAAGCAAGAAGAGGTCCGGAAAATCGGCGGCAGAAGACATCAGACATTGCTCCCCATGCACACCTCACACTCCGGTCACTGATGGGTGCAGGGCGCTGGGGGGGAGGGGGGGCACCCTTGGCTGCAATTTAAGTACCTTGCTGGCAAAAGACCACATAATATAGTCATAGAGACTATATATGTGTAAAATACCCCTGTCAGATATACAGAAAAAAGCCGGAAAAGTCAGCTCGGAAAAGGGGCGGGGCTATCTCCCTCAGCACACTGGCGCCATTTTCCCTCACAGCTCCTCTGGAAGGATCGCTCCCAGGCTCTCCCCTGCAGTTTCCAGACTACACAGGGTAAAAAAGAGAGGGGGGGCACTAAAATTAGGCGCAATACTACATATATAAGCAGCTATTGGGAAAAATCACTCAGTTATAGTGTTAATCCCTGTGTTATATAGCGCTCTGGTGTGTGCTGGCATACTCTCTCTCTGTCTCCCCAAAGGGCTTTGTGGGGTCCTGTCCTCAGTCAGAGCATTCCCTGTGTGTGTGCGGTGTGTCGGTACGGCTGTGTCGACATGTTTGATGAGGCTTATGTGGAGGCGGAGCAGATGCCGATAAATGTGATGTCACCCCCTGCGGGGCCGACACCTGAATGGTGGATGGTAATGTGGAAGAAATTACGTGATAGTGTCGACTCTTTACATAAAAGTTTTTGGATGATTGTTTGGGGAATCTCTTGGCGCTCCAAATGGTCTCTGCTGCCTCCTACTTTTATCCCGGATCTATCCCAATAGATCCAAAATGAAATATGTAGACAGTGAAAAAAGTGGAAAAAGAGGGATGGCGCTGAGAGTGGTTTGCTAATACTTATCTGAATATCGGGATATCCTGATATTGTGGGTGGTCTTCCTTCTCCTTCTGTTTTCTTTGGAGGTAATCTTCCAAAGAATTTCGGATGGTATATGTGAATAGAAAAATTGGGATAACTAGGTTATGTTCTAGTTCCAATTTGTTCTATGTAAATTATGCAATATAAAATTTATTGCCGGATATACCTAGCTTACACAATAATTGGTAAGACTCAGCACATAATGATTTCTTTAAATGATGATTGGAGCTAGAAGATCTCTCAAACATGCGCACTTTTTTTAGAGTGAGTGCGTACCTCCACTTACACTATAACGATAGCTGGTAAACTTATAAAGGTATCTTTGTTTCCTTTCAAATTCGTATCAGGGTTTGATCTTAATTTCAAATGATGTTACAAATGCATAGACATCTTCTAAGCGTACCTAACTTACACTCGTTAGGTGCAATGTCCTCCTATAAAGGTATCTTTATAAGTGTAGGAAGTCGTACCAGTACTCACGGTGTTGGTGTGTGTTACATTCGCATCAAGGTATCTTTGTTCTTCATGAAGATAGAGACATATATATATATATGGTAAATTTAAAAAAATACATAATTTATTTTCTTTTTACAAAAAAGACAATGATAAGATCCAAAAATGTTAAAAAATATGAAATTGAGATGGAGAAAAAGCCTTGAAAAAGAGTAGCATACTCGAAACGCGTCGGCTGAGGACTATTGCCTGCTGGACACCACACCGCCCGCTGTTTGGATTAAAGGTACGACCATTTTTTCTCCATCTCAATTTCATAGTTACCGGTTCCTATGCACAGATTTGGCTGGTCTTCCTAAATCCATAATACGGGCGGTGCCCTCCGGCAGCCAATATATATATATTTTTTAACATTTTTGGATCTTATCATTGTCTTTTTTGTAAAAAGAAAATAAATTATGTATTTTTTTAAATTTACCATAAATATATAAGTCTCTATCTTCATGAAGAACAAAGATACCTTGATGCGAATGTAACACACACCAACACCGTGAGTACTGGTACGACTTCCTACACTTAGAAAGATACCTTTATAGGAGGACATTGCACCTAACGAGTGTAAGTTAGGTACGCTTAGAAGATGTCTATGCATTTGTAACATCATTTGAAATTAAGATCAAACCCTGATACGAATTTGAAAGGAAACAAAGATACCTTTATAAGTTTACCAGCTATCGTTATAGTGTAAGTGGAGGTACGCACTCACTCTAAAAAAAGTGCGCATGTTTGAGAGATCTTCTAGCTCCAATCATCATTTAAAGAAATCATTATGTGCTGAGTCTTACCAATTATTGTGTAAGCTAGGTATATCCGGCAATAAATTTTATATTGCATAATTTACATAGAACAAATTGGAATTAGAACATAACCTAGTTATCCCAATTTTTCTATTCACATATACCATCCGAAATTCTTTGGAAGATTACCTCCAAAGAAAACAGAAGGAGAAGGAAGACCACCCACAATATCAGGATATCCCGATATTCAGATAAGTATTAGCAAACCACTCTCAGCGCCATCCCTCTTTTTCCACTTTTTTCACTCTTTACATAAAAGGTTTGACGACATAACAGATGTGGGACAGCCGGCTTCTCAGCTTGTGCCTGCCCAGGCGTCTCCAAAGCCATCAGGGGCCCTAAATGGCCGCTACCTCAGATGGCAGACACAGACGTCGACCCGGATACCGTCTCCAGTGTCGACGACGAGGAGACTACTGTACATTCCAATAGAGCCACCCGCTATATGATTGCGGCAATGAAAAATGTCTTGCACATTTCTGATGTTACCCCAGGTACCACAAAAAAGGGTATAATGTTTGGGGAGAAAAAACTACTAGTGGTTTTCCCCCCATCTGATGAATTAAATGAAGTGTGTGAAGAAGCGTGGGCTTCCCCCGATAAGAAATTGGTAATTTCTAAAAAGCTACTAATGGCGTACCTTTTCCCGCCAGAGGACAGGTTACGCTGGGAGACGCCCCCTAAGGTGGATAAAGCGCCCACACGTCTATCAAAGAAGGTGGCACTGCCGTCTCCGGACACGGGCGCCCTCAAGGAACCTGCTGATAGAAAGCAGGAGGCTTTCCTGAAGTCTGTTTATACACACTCAGGCATTATACTGCGACCAGCTATTGCTTCAGCATGGATGTGCAGTGCTGCAGCTGCGTGGTCAGACTCCCTGTCAGAAAATATTGATACCTTAGACAGGGACGCTATATTGCTAACCATAGAGCATATAAAAGACGTTGTCTTATACATGAGAGATGCACAGAGGGATATTTGCCGGCTGGCATCTAGAATAAATGCACTGTCCATTTCTGGCAGGAGGGGTTTATGGACTCTGCAGTGGACAGGGGATGCAGATTCTAAAAGGCACATGGAAGTTTTGCCTTACAAGGGTGAGGAGTTGTTTGGGGATGGTCTCTCGAACCTAGTTTCCACAGTGACAGCTGGAAAATCAGCATTTTTGCCCCATGTCCCCTCACAGCAAAAGAAAGCACCGTATTATCAGGTACAGTCCTTTCGGCCCCATAAGGGCAAGCGGGTTAAAGGCGCGTCCTTTCTGCCCACCTGCTCCGCCTGCACCTGCTCCGCCTCCACATAAGCCTCCTCATCAAACATGTCGACACAGCCGTACCGACACACCGCACACACACAGGGAATGCTCTGACTGAGGACAGGACCCCACAAAAGCCCTTTGGGGAGACAGAGGGAGAGTATGTCAGCACACACCAGAGCGCTATATAACACAGGAATTAACACTATAACTGAGTGATTTTTCCCCTATAGCTGCTCCGGGACCGGACGATAGAGGTCGGGCCCTGTGTTCGATCCCTCTGGAGCTAACGGTGTCCAGTAGCCTAAGAAGCCCAAGCTAGCTGCAAGCAGGTAGGTTCGCTTCTTCTCCCCTTAGTCCCTCGTAGCAGTGAGTCTGTTGCCAGCAGATCTTACTGAAAATAAAAAACCTAAACTATTACTTTCTTTCTAGGATCTCAGTAGAGCCTCCTAGTGTGCATCCAGCTCGGCCGGGCACAAGATTCTAACTGACGTCTGGAGGAGGGTCATAGGGGGAGGAGCCAGTGCACACCAGGTAGTCCTAAAGCTTTCTTTAGTTGTGCCCAGTCTCCTGCGGAGCCGCTATTCCCCATGGTCCTTACGGAGTCCCCAGCATCCACTTAGGACGTTAGAGAAATAAGGGTTATGTTATAGTTGCATCTGATGCTCTGTTGTGATAAACTTACCCAGTTAACAGTATGAACAACAAGTTATACGGTGTGATTGGTGTGGCTGGTATGAGTCTTGCCCTGGATTCCAAAAATCCTTTCCTAGTACTGTCAGCTCTTCTGGGCACAGTTTCCTTAACTGAGGTCTGGAGGAGGGACATAGAGGGAGGAGCCAGAGCACACCAGAATACAAATTCTTTCTTAAAGTGCCCAAGTGTCCTGCGGAGCCCGTCTATTCCCCATGGTCCTTACGGAGTCCCCAGCATTCACTACGGACTACGAGAAATAGATTTACCGGTAAGTGAAATCTTATTATTGTTATATTCCAGGACTTGGTTCCTTGTACTAATATAAATGGTCACATATCTGATTATGTTACAGGTGTACAATGTGATATGTTAATTAATTTAATTATTATATTTATTCCTAGATAGTTACACAGTGTCAGTCCGGAGAGACGTGTCCTATGTACATCACTGAGTCACTGAGGATGGACAAGGACAGAAGTCCTATGACTGAGAGAATACTAAGTCTCACCCTGGAGATCATCTACCTGCTGACTGGGGAGGTGAGGGGATCTAGGGGGTGCCGCAGTGACATCATTTATATCTATAGTAATAATACAGGGACATGACTGGGGAGGTGAGGGGATCTAGGGGGTGCCGCAGTGACATCATTTATATCTATAGTAATAATACAGGGACATGACTGGGGAGGTGAGGGGATCTGGGAGTGTCACGGTGACATCATTTATATCTATAGTAATAATACAGGGACATGACTGGGGAGGTGAGGGGATCTGGGAGTGCCGCAGTGACATCATTTATATCTATAGTAATAATACAGGGACATGACTGGGGAGGTGAGGGGATCTGGGAGTGCCACAGTGACATCACTTATATTTCTCTGACGTCCTAGTGGATGCTGGGGACTCCGTAAGGACCATGGGGAATAGCGGCTCCGCAGGAGACTGGGCACATCTAAGAAAGCTTTAGGACTACCTGGTGTGCACTGGCTCCTCCCACTATGACCCTCCTCCAGACCTCAGTTAGAATCTTGTGCCCGGCTGAGCTGGATGCACACTAGGGGCTCTCCTGAGCTTGTAGAAAAGAAAGTATATTTTAGGGTTTTTATTTTCAGTGAGATCTGCTGGCAAGAGACTCACTGCATCGAGGGACTAAGGGGAGAAGAGGCGAACTCACCTGCGTGCAGAGTGGATTGGGCTTCTTAGGCTACTGGACACCATTAGCTCCAGAGGGATCGAACACAGGCCCAGCCTCGGAGTCCGGTCCCAGAGCCGCGCCGCCGGCCCCCTTACAAAGCCAGAAGCAAGAAGAGGTCCGGAAAATCGGCGGCAGAAGACATCCTGTCTTCACCAAGGTAGCGCACAGCACTGCTGCTGTGCACCATTGCTCCTCAGCACACTTCACACTTCGGTCACTGAGGGTGCAGTGCGCTAGGGGGGGGCGCCCTAAGCAGCAATAAAAACACCTTGGCTGGCGAAAATACATCACATATAGCCCCCAGGGCTATATGGATGAATTTTAACCCCTGCCAGAATCCATAAAAAAGCAGGAGAAAAGTCCGCGAAAAAGGGGCGGAGCCTATCTCCTCAGCACACTGGCGCCATATTCCCTCACAGCTCCGTTGGAGGGAAGCTCCCTGGCTCTCCCCTGCAGTCACTACACTACAGAAAGGGTTAAAAAAGAGAGGGGGGCACTAATTAGGCGCAGTATTAACAATACAGCAGCTATAAGGGGAAAAACACTTATATAAGGTTATCCCTGTATATATATAGCGCTCTGGTGTGTGCTGGCAAACTCTCCCTCTGTCTCCCCAAAGGGCTAGTGGGGTCCTGTCCTCTATCAGAGCATTCCCTGTGTGTGTGCTGTGTGTCGGTACGTTTGTGTCGACATGTATGAGGAGGAAAATGATGTGGAGGCGGAGCAAATTGCCTGTAATAGGGATGTCACCCCCTAGGGGGTCGACACCTGAGTGGGTGAACTGTTGGAAGGAATTAACAGTGTCAGCTCTTTACAAAAGATAGTGGTTGACATGAGACAGCCGGCTACTCAGCTTGTGCCTGTCCAGACGTCTCATAGGCCGTCAGGGGCTCTAAAGCGCCCGTTACCTCAGATGGCAGATACAGACGCCGACACGGATACTGACTCCAGTGTCGACGGTGAAGAGACAAATGTGACTTCCAGTAGGGCCACACGTTACATGATTGAGGCAATGAAAAATGTTTTACACATTTCTGATAATACGAGTACCACCAAAAGGGGTATTATGTTCGGTGAGGAAAAACTACCTGTAGTTTTCCTGAATCTGAGAAATTAAATGAGGTGTGTGATGAAGCGTGGGTTTCCTCCGATAAAAACTGATAATTTCTATAAAGTTATTGGCATTATATCCTTTCCCGCCAGAGGTTAGGGTGCGTTGGGAAACACCCCCTAGGGTGGATAAAGCGCTCACACGCTTGTAAAAACAAGGGCTCTACCCTCTCCTGAGATGGCCGCCCTTAAGGATCCTGCTGATAGAAAGCAGGAGGGTATCCTAAAATGTATTTACACACATACTGGTGTTATACTGCGACCAGCAATCGCCTCAGCCTGGATGTGCAGTGCTGGGTTGGCGTGGTCGGATTCCCTGACTGAGAATATTGATACCCTAGATAGGGACAGTATATTATTGCCTATAGAGCATTTAAAAGATGCATTTCTATATATGCGTGATGCACAGCGGAATATTTGCCGACTGGCATCAAGAGTAAGTGCGTTGTCCATTTCTGCCAGAAGAGGGTTATGGACACGACAGTGGTCAGGTGATGCGGATTCCAAACGGCATATGGAAGTATTGCCTTATAAAGGGGAGGAGTTATTTGGGGTCGGTCTTTCAGACCTGGTGGCCACGGCAACAGCTGGGAAATCCACGTTTTTACCCCAGGTCGCCTCTCAACATAAGAAGACGCCGTATTATCAGGCGCAGTCCTTTCGTTCCCATAAGGGCAAGCGGGCAAAAGGTTCCTCATTTCTGCCCCGTGACAGAGGAAGAGGAAAAAGGCTGCAGAAATCAGCCAGTTCCCAGGAACAGAAGCCCTCTCCCGCCTCTGCCAAGCCCTCAGCATGACGCTGGGGCTTTACAAGCGGACTCAGGCACGGTGGGGGCCCGTCTCAAGAATTTCAGCGCGCAGTGGGCTCACTCGCAAGTAGACCCCTGGATCCTTCAGGTGGTATCTCAGGGGTACAAATTGGAATTCGAGACGTCTCCCCCTCGCCGTTTCCTAAAGTCGGCTTTACCGACGTCTCCCTCCGACAGGGAGGCAGTTTTGGAAGCAATTCACAAGCTGTATTCCCAGCAGGTGATAATCAAGGTACCCCTCCTGCAACAGGGAAAGGGGTATTATTCCACACTGTTGTGGTACCGAAGCCGGACGGCTCGGTGAGACCGATTTTAAATCTAAAATCTTTGAACACTTACATACAGAGGTTCAAATTCAAGATGGAGTCACTCAGAGCAGTGATTGCGAACCTGGAAGAAGGGGATTATATGGTGTCTCTGGACATCAAGGATGCTTATCTCCATGTCCCAATTTACCCTTCTCATCAAGGGTACCTCAGGTTTTTGGTACAGAACTGTCACTATCAGTTTCAGACGCTGCCGTTTGGATGGTCCACGGCACCCCGGGTCTTTACCAAGGTAATGGCCGAAATGATGATACTCCTTCGAAGGAAGGGAGTTTTAGTTATCCCTTACTTGGACGATCTCCTGATAAGGGTAAGATCCAGAGAACAGTTGGAGGTCGGTGTAGCACTATCTCAGGTAGTGTTGCGGCAGCACAGTTGGATTCTCAATATTCCAAAATCGCAGCTGGTTCCGACGACTCGTCTTCTGTTCCTAGGGATGATCCTGGACACAGTCCAGAAAAAGGTGTTTTTCCCGGAGGAGAAAGCCAGGGAGTTATCCGAGCTAATCAGGAACCTCCTAAAACCGAGCCAAGTCTCAGTGCATCAATGCACAAGGGTTCTGGGAAAAATGGTGGCTTCCTACGAAGCAATCCCATTCGGCAGATTCCACGCAAGAACTTTCCAGTGGGACCTGCTGGACAGATGGTCCGGGTCGCATCTTCAGATGCATCAGCGGATAACCCTGTCACCAAGGACAAGGGTGTCCCTCCTGTGGTGGTTGCAGAGTGCTCATCTTCTAGAGGGCCGCAGATTCGGCATTCAGGACTGGGTCCTGGTGACCACGGATGCCAGCCTGCGAGGCTGGGGAGCAGTCACACAGGGAAGGAATTTCCAGGGCTTATGGTCAAGCCTGGAGACATCACTTCACATAAATATCCTGAAGCTAAGGGCCATTTACAATGCTCTAAGCTTAGCAAGACCTCTGCTTCAAGGTCAGCCGGTGTTGATCCAGTCGGACAACATCACGGCAGTCACCCACGTAAACAGACAGGGTGGCACAAGAAGCAGGAGAGCAATGGCAGAAGCTGCAAGGATTCTTCGCTGGGCGGAAAACCATGTGATAGCACTGTCAGCAGTATTCTTTCCGGGAGTGGACAACTGGGAAGCAGACTTCCTCAGCAGACACGACCTCCACCCGGGAGAGTGGGGACTTCACCCAGAAGTCTTCCACATGATTATAAACCGTTGGGAAAAACTCGACAGGTATTGCGCCAGGTCAAGGGACCCTCAGGCAATAGCTGTATACGCTCTGGTAACACCGTGGGTGTACCGGTCAGTGTATGTGTTCCCTCCTCTGCCTCTCATACCCAAGGTACTGAGAATTATAAGATGGAGAGGAGTAAGCACTATATTCGTGGCTCCGGATTGGCCAAGAAGGACTTGGTAACCGGAACTTCAAGAGATGCTCACGGAGGATCCGTGGCCTCTACCTCTAAGAAGGGACCTGCTCCAGCAAGGACCCTGTCTGTTCCAAGACTTACCGCGGCTGCGTTTGACGGCATGGCGGTTGAACGCCGGATCCTGAAGGAAAAAGGCATTCTGGATGAAGTCATCCCTATCCTGATCAAAGCCAGGAAGGATGTAACCCCAAAACATTATCACCGCATTTGGCGAAAATATGTTGCGTGGTGCGAGGCCAGTAAGGCCCGACGGAGGAATTTCAACTGGGTCGATTCCTACATTTCCTGCAAACAGGAGTGTCTATGGGCCTGAAATTGGGGTCCATTAAGGTTCAAATTTCGGCCCTGTCAATTTTCTTCCAAAAAGAACTAGCTTCAGTCCCTGAAGTTCAGACGTTTGTAAAAGGGGTACTGTATATACAGCCTCCTTTTGTGCCTCCAGTGGCACCTTGGGATCTCAATGTAGTTTTTGGGTTCCTAAAAGTCACATTGGTTTGAACCACTTAAATCTGTGGAGTTAAAATATCTCACATGGAAAGTGGTCATGCTGTTGGCCCTGGCCTGGGCCAGGCGCGTGTCAGAATTGGCGGCTTTATCCTGTAAAAGCCCTTATCTGATTTTCCATTCGGACAGGGCGGAATTGAGGACTCGTCCTTAGTTTCTCCCTAAGGTGGTTTCAGCGTTTCACCTGAACCAACCTATTGTGGTGCCTGCGGCTACTAGGGACTTGGAGGACTCCAAGTTGCTAGACGTTGTCAGGGCCCTGAAAATATATGTTTCCAGGACGGCTGGAGTCAGAAAATCTGACTCACTGTTTATCCTGTATGCACCCAACAAGCTGGGTGCTCCTGCTTCTAAGCAGGCTATTGCTCGTTGGATATGTAGTACAATTCAGCTTGCACATTCTGTGGCAGGCCTGCCACAGCCAAAAATCTGTAAATGCCCACTCCACAAGGAAGGTGGGCTCATCTTGGGCGGCTGCCCGAGGGGTCTCGGCTTTACAACTTTGCCGAGCAGCTACTTGGTCAGGAGCAAATACGTGTGTAAAATTCTACAAATTTGATACCCTGGCTGAGGAGGACCTGGAGTTCTCTCATTTGGTGCTGCAGAGTCATCCGCACTCTCCCGCCCGTTTGGGAGCTTTGGTATAATCCCCATGGTCCTTACGGAGTCCCCAGCATCCACTAGGACGTCAGAGAAAATAAGAATTTACTTACCGATAATTCTATTTCTCGTAGTCCGTAGTGGATGCTGGGTGCCCATCCCAAGTGCGGATTGTCTGCAATACTGGTACATAGTTATTGTTACCAAAAATCGGGTTATTGCTGTAGTGAGCCATCTTTTCTAGAGGCCCCTCTGTTATCATGCTGTTAACTGGGTTTAGATCACAAGTTATACGGTGTGATTGGTGTGGCTGGTATGAGTCTTACCCGGGATTCAAAATCCTTCCTTATTGTGTACGCTCGTCCGGGCACAGTATCCTAACTGAGGCTTGGAGGAGGGTCATAGGGGGAGGAGCCAGTGCACACCAGGTAGTCCTAAAGCTTTACTTTTGTGCCCAGTCTCCTGCGGAGCCGCTATTCCCCATGGTCCTTACGGAGTCCCCAGCATCCACTACGGACTACGAGAAATAGAATTATCGGTAAGTAAATTCTTATTTTATAGTAATAATACAGGGACATAACTGGGGGCGTGAGGGGATCTGGGAGTGTCACAGTGACATCACAATCTGTAGTAATAATACAGGGACATGACTGGGGAGGTGAGGGGATCTGGGAGCATCACTGTGAAATCACGCTTGCAAGAGCAGGGACTTCTTTCCTCATGTGCCTTTCCTTTTCTTATACTATCTTACACTCCATACTCCCTTTGATGGCACCTAACCCCAGGTTTTCTATACCTGTCCTATATTATCCTGTACTGTAAGTGCTGTTTTCTTGTTTGCTCATTTGATTATGTACTGTGTAGTGGGCGCTGCGGATCCCTTGTGGCACCATATAAATAAAGGATGTTGATGATGATGATAATAATAATAATAATAATCACTTATATCAGTAGTAATAATACAGGGACATGACTGGGGAGGTAAGGATGTCTGGGAGCGTCACAGTGACATCACTTATATCCATAGTAATATTATAGGGACATGACTGGGGAGCTGAGTGGATCTGTGATTGTCACAGTGACATCACTTTTTATCTATTGTAATAATATGGTGACATGACTGGGGAGGTGAGGGGGTCTAAGTGTGTCACAGTGGCATAATTTATATCTATAGTAATAATACAGGGACATGACTGGGGAGGTGAGGGGATCTGGGAGCTTCACAGTCACATCACTTATATCCATAGTAATAATACAGGGACATGACTGGGGAGGTGAGGGGATCTGGGAGTGTCATAGTTACATCACATATCTATAGTAATAATATAGAGACATGACTGGAGAGGTGAGGGGATCTAGGAGTGTCACAGTGACATCACTTTTTGTCTATATTAATAATACGGGGACATGACTGGGGAGGTGAGGAGTATATGCAATGATAATGTATTTTCCAATTCACAGGATTACACAGTAATGAAGACATCTGGGGAGTGTGAGACACACAGCAGCCATCCCTGTGTGTCAGGAGGACTGAGCAGGACCCAGAGTCCCATCACGGGGCCTCCACCTCACTCGCTATTACATGAGAGATACAATGACCAGAAGATCCTGGAACTCACCAACAAGATCATTCAGTTGCTGACTGGAGAGGTGACTGCTGGGAATGGGACACTATACAGTAACACCAGGGGATGTGTCTGGGTGATGACTGGAGAGGTGACTGCTGGTAATGGGGCATTATACAGTAACACCAGGGGATGTGTCTGGGTGATGACTGGAGAGGTGACTACTGGGTATGGGACATTATACAGTAACACCAGGGGATGTGTCTGGGTGATGACTGGAGAGGTGACTGCTGGGAATGGGTCATTATACAGTAACACCAGGGGATGTCTGGGTGATGACTGTATCATTGTGTGTGTCAGGTTCCTATAAGGTGTCAGGATGTCACTGTCTATCTCTCCATGGAGGAGTGGGAGTATATAAAGGAACACAAGAGTCTGTACAAGGACGTGATGATGGAGAATCACCGGCCCCTCACATCACTGGGTAAGAGGAGACTTCTGTTTTTTTGTACAGGAGAGAGCAGGTGTGGGGTACCCTATATACACACATCATCTGACAATCACACCACTTTTCCTGCTGCTCTCTCTGCCATGGTGGTGGTGTTGGGGTCCTTTTACCCTCTAGCTACACATACCAACTTATACCTCCAGAACATCCCTTACATTCTCTACATTTGAGGTCCATGCACTACGCATCTATCAACCTACTAATCTTCGAGTTGCTGTCATTTATCGTCCACCTTGCATTTCCTCCAAATTCCTTAACCACTTTGCTTCGTGGCTACCTCACTTCCTCTCTTCTGACATTCCCTCCATTATTCTAGGTGATTTCAACATCCCTATCGATAACCCCACAAAATCACCCGCCTCTAGACTCCTTAACCTCACCTCTTCACTTGGTCTCTCCCAGTGGACCACCTCACTCTCCATGTGAACGGGAGTTCACTGGATCTGGTTTTCACTCACCGCTGCAATATTTCTGATTTCTCCAACTCCCCTTTTCCCCTCTCTGACCACCATGTGATCTCTTTCAACCTATCTATCTTTGCTTCCCAATCTCTTCCTCCTAAGGCTACCATCACTAAGCGTAATATTGAGGCTATTGACACCTAATCCCTATCCTCCCTGTTCAACTCGCTTCTCTCTCCTATTCTCTCTCACACATGCCCTGAACAAGCCACATCCCTATACAATGCATCACTTACTTCTGCTCTTGACTCTGTCGCTCCACCAACCACTATTCATCCTCGCAGATCAACACCTCAACCCTGGCACACCAAATGCACCAGATATCTTCATAAATGCTCACGCACTGCCGAGCGACAGTGGAGGAAATCACGCTCTAAGGCAGACTTCCTCCATTACAAACTTATGCTCTCATCCTTCAGTGCTGCCCTTTCCCTTGCTAAACAATCATACTTCAAAATCCTCATCTCTACCCAGTCTTCCAACCCCCGGCGCCTCTTTTCCATTGTGAACTCCCTCCACTGCCCACCTCCACCTCCTCTCCCTTCCTAATTGTCTGCGCTTGACTTTGCCACTTATTTCACATCCAAGATTGACTCCATACGTCAGGACATCACATCCCACCAGACCAGCAACCAGCCACCACCCATCCCTTGCCACCTCTCCCCTTCCCTCCCCTCTCACCAACTTTGATATCTTTCTCCCATGTATCTGGCGAGAAAGTCATGGCCCTCATTCATTCCCCCCACACACACACAAGCTCCCCGCTCGACCCTATCCCCTCCCACCTCCTCCGCTACCTGTCTCCTGCCTGTTCCCATCTTGCTCACTTTCTCAATCTCTCACTCTCATCAGGCAATGTCCCCTCTGCCTTCAAGCATGCTCTTGTCTCCCATATTCTTAAAAAGCCTACCCTTGATCCAAACACCTTCTCCAACTATCGACCCATCTCCCTCCTCCCTTTTGCCTCCAAACTCCTTTAGCGTATTGTCTATAACTGCCTCACTGCCTTTCTTTACTCCCACTCACTACTTGACCCATTCCAGTCTGGTTTCTGTTCTCTCCACTCCACTGAAACTGCCCTCACAAAAGTGTGCAATGACCTCCATGCGGCCAAATCTAATGGCCACTACTCTCTACTTATTCTTCTTGACCTCTTTGCTGCTTTTGACAGTGTGGATCACCCCCTCCTTCTGCAAATCCTTCACTCCCTTGGTCTGTGTGATACTGCAATCACCTGGCTGTCCTCCTACCTCTCTGATCGTTCCTTCTCTGTCTCCTTTCATGACTCCACCTCCCTCGCACTTCCACTAACTGTTGGTGTCCCCCAAGGTTCTGTTCTTGGTCCTCTCCTTTTCTCTCTCTATACGTCCTCTTTAGGTGAACTCATTAGTTCTTTTAACTTTCAATACCACCTCTATGCTGATGACAATCAAATCTACCTTTCCTCCCCTGATTTCTCCCCTGCTGTCCTCACTCGTGCCTCCAACTGTCCCAGCGCTTTCTTAAACTCAACATGTCCAAGACCGAGCTGATCATCTTCTCACCCTCCCGCACAACCTCACCTCCCACAATCTCATTATCCATTGATGGTACGACTATCTACTCTAGCCCCCAAGTACGCTGTCTTGGTGTAATCCTTGACTCATCCCTCTCCTTCTCCTTCAAACCACACATTCAGCACCTCTCACAAACCTGCCATTTTCATCTCAAAAACATTTCCAGAATCAGACGCTTTCTCACCCAGGATGCCACCAAGACCATTATCCACTCACTGATCATTTCCTGACTGGATTACTGTAATCTCCTCCTAACTGGCCTCCCTGACAATTACCTCTCTCCACTCCAATCTATCCTCAGTGCTGCAGCCCGTCTCATCTTCCTCACCAAACGCACTACGTCCAACCTCCCATCTCCTACAAGCCCTTCACTGGCTCCCCTTCCCTTTCAGAATTCAATTCAAACTTCTCACACTCACTTACAAAGCCCTCACCCACTCCTCTCCCACTTACATCTCTGACCTTATCTCCCTTTTATCTAGCATCCATAAGGGATATTGGGGGAGACTGGGTTTGCTGGCTCCTCCCCTCTATGCCCCCTCCCACAGTCAGTTTAGAAAAAAGTGCCCTCAGGAGAGGATGCACGCTGAAGCTCCAGAGTTTTTCTTCAGTTTCTTTTTTCTGTTTGTTATTTTCGGTATGCTGTTTGGGCAACAGCGTACCTGCACTCTGTGGAAGTTAGTGGGGGAATGGTCACCGGCCTCACAGAGATGCAGTGCCGCTTCCCCACTGTTGAGAGGTTGTTGTTCAGCGGGTCACCGCGCCTTGGCTGTCACAGCAGCAGCACGCCGCACACCCCTCACGCTGCCTGATGGTGTCATCTGTGGTGAGTACTAACCGGGGTCCCCCGGTTTACTGTGCGGCTGACAGCGCGGGTGTGGCGGGCGGATACCTCCTGGGGGGGGGGGGGGGGGGACCCGCTATAACCCCCGCATGAGACTGGCTAAATAATGGTAAACCAATCATTTATGTGAGGTTTTTACACGGTAGAGGGGTCCCCCGGTTCACTGCGCAGCTGATCACGGGCGCGGCTTACGGGACACCCCCTCCCCCCACCCCCAAGGGGGTCCCGCTAAGATCCCCCTTGTAGACTGGCACAAAACTGCTAAGACTAGCACTCATGTGATGTTTTTTAGCTGAGAGGAGACTTTGCCAGTATAAACATTCACTGTAGCTCCGGCGCCATTGGGGGAGGGCGGAGCTACCTCAGAGCGGGACCAGATGCATTTTGACGCTTTCCTCTACTTAATGCAGCCACAGACAGCACACTCAGCACTTCCTGCCTCACAAGACACCATGGAAAACTGGTACAGGGTGTAGGAAGAGGGGGGAGCTGCTATTGTACACTATCTGGGCCCTCTACAGGACAGAATTTCTTAGTGTTCACTGTGATATAGTGAGCTGTTAGCCTCACTGGGGCTGTACAGCTAGGGGTGTGCTGGTGTCCTTCTCCCTCTGTGTCTCCTCTCACATACAGTAGGGCAGGCTTGCAAATACTGTCTGTGTGTATGTTATTGTACTTACTTTGAAACATGGGTAAACACAAACTGTGTTGTGTGCCACACCAGATTCTCTCCTCTATCATTTGATTCTGTCTCCTGTGAAAAATGCAGCCAATCACAGATCAGTGAAGGGGCTGAAGGAGAGTGTGCAGAGCCCGCATGGTCTCTTCAAAATATGATGTCTGATATGTTATCACAGCTCACTGCTAATATACAAAAATCTCAACTCCTACAACAGGCTGTTGCAGACTTAGCTGCTAGGGCAGATGTTACACAGCCCCCATCTTCTCGTGCAGGGCCACAAAAGCGTGATTTGTCTGCTCTACTATCTGACTCAGATAAGGATGTACAGGAGGATGGGGAGGATTTGAACCACATTAGTGGGGATCCTGATTCTGCTCAAGGTATTGATTGAACCCCTAATTCTGGCTATACGGGACGTGTTAAAGCTTCCTCTGGAGGACACTGCGTCACAGCAGTCATTTTCTTTACACAAAACAAGCCTAGTGTCACTTTCCCTGATTCTACAGAGTTAGATAACCTATTTAAGGTAGCCTGGAAAAATCCAGACAAGAAATTCCAAGTGTCAAAAAAAAAGTTTTTGTGCACTTTCCCATTTGCTCCTGAAGGTAGGAAATTTTGGGAGGAACCCCCGGTAGTTGATGTATCAGTCTCTCGACTGTCCAAAAAGGCGGTGCTGCCTGCCCGGGGCTCCTTTACTATAAAAGATCCTGGGGAAAGAAAAATAGAGGCTACGCTTAAATCTATTTACATGGCAGCAGGTGTATTGCAACGACCGGTCATCGCAGGTTGCTGGATGTCACGTGCCATTCATTCATGGGCCACTCAAATTCAGCAGGGCCTCTCCGGGGCTATGCCTCTGGTAACTATGGTGACCCTACTGAAGCACATTCAGGATACTACCCGCCTCCTTTGTGATTCGCTAAAGGAGATGGGGAATATTAATGCTAGGACTTCTGCCATGGCAGTGTCGGCGCGCAGGGCCTTGTGGTTGCGTCAGTGGATAGCGGACATAGAATCCAAATGCAGTGTATAAATCCTCCCCTTCTTGGGGGAATGGCTCTTTGGGGTTGAATTGGATACATGGATTTCCAAAGTTACAGCTGGGAAATCCACGTTTCTCCCCTCTGGGGCCCCACCAGCGAAATGCTCCTACCCGAGGCTGACTGTACAGTCCTTTTGGTCTCACAGATTTCGATCTAAGGCCAGAGGTGTCTCCAATGCAACTAGAGGCACCAGAGGTAAGTCAAGAAAGCCTGCAAGCACCAGCTCCCAGGAACAGACCACCAGTTCTGCTTCTGCTAAGGCCTCAGCATGACGATGCTCACCCACCCCGAGGGGATCTCGACGTGGGAGCTCAACTGCGCCACTTTAGCCACGTTTGGGAGACTTCCTGCCAGGATACCTGTGTCAAGGACCTCGTTTCTCAGAGCAATAAGCTGGAGTTCGACAGTGCTCCTCCCCAACAATTTTTCAAATCAAGCTTACCAGTTTTGGAAGATATGCCGGTTACATTGCAACAGGCCATCCTAAAGTTGGTCCAGTCCCACGTCATTGTTCCAGTACCAATACCGCAACAAGGCAGGGGTTATTACTCCAACCTGTTTGTAGTGCCAAAACCGGACGGTTCGGTAAGGCCCATTTTCAATCTAAAATCCTTGAATCCTCACCTCAAGGTGTTCAAGTTCAAAATGGAATCCTTGCGAGTGGTGATTGCGGGCCTGGAAGAATGGGAATTCATGGTTTCCTTGGACATCAAAGACGCCTACCTCCATATTCCGATTTGGCCGCCTCATCAGGCATACCTGAGGTTTGCCCTGCTGGACACGCACTACCACTGCCCTTTGGCCTGTCCACAGCTCCGGCGGTGTTCACAAAGGACATGGTGGAGATGATGTTTCAGCTCCGGGTCCAGGGGGTCAATATTGTCCCCTACCTGGACGATCTTCTGATCAAAGCAAGATCCAGAGAGCTTTTGTTGCTCCATATCGACCGCACTATCCAACTTCTGTCGCAACATGGGTGGATCATCAACTTACAGAAATCCCACCTGGATCCGACTCGGCGGCGCCTGTTCCTGGGGATGTTGCTGGATACTGTGGCCTGAAAGGTGTTATTACCGGAGCACAAGGCGAGAACAATTCAGGAGATGGTCCGCGTGGTGCTCCGGCCAACTGAAGTGTCCATCCATCTTTGCATAAGATTGTTGGGCAAGATGGTCGCCTCATACGAAGCGATCCACCATGGGAGGTTCCATGCCAGAACTTTTCAATTGGATCTCCTGAGAAAATGCTCCGGCTCACATCTTCAGATGTACCGGATGATACGGCTGTCACTTCAGGCCAGGATTTCCCTCCTGTGATGGTTGCAGTCCTCCAATCTCCTGGAGGACCAGAGTTTCGGAATTCAGGATTGGACCCTTCTCATGACGGATGCGAGTCTAAGAGGATGGGGAGCTGTCACCCAAGGGGCGCAGTTCCAGGGCAGATGGTCAGCCCACGAAAGCCTCCGATTCTGGAACTTCGGGAGATCTACAATGCTCTGCTTCAGGCCTCTCCTCTACTCAGGGATCACGCGATCCAAGTACAGTCGGACAACGCCACAACAGTGGCGTACATCAATCAGCAAGGAGGGACAAAAAGCAGAGCCTGCATGCGGGAGGTGTCAAGAATACTCCTCTGGGCAGAAAGAAATGCAAGCGCAATGTCCGCAATCTTCATTCCGGGAGTAGACATCTGGGAAGCGGACTTACTGAGTCGTCACCACCTTAACCCGGGGGAATGGGGTCTACAGCAGGTGTTCCAACAGATCATCTTCCGGTGGGGCTGTCCTCAGATAGTTATGATGGCTTCTCGCCTCAACCAGAAGCTTCATTGGTGTTTCTCATAGATGTCCTAACGTCGCCTTGGCCTTACCAGCTGGTCTACCTGTTTCCTCCAATTCCGTTGCTCCCAAGGGTGCTCAAGCTAATCCAAAATCAAGGAGTCTAGGCAATTCTGATTGGCCTCGGAGGGCGTGGTACACAGGTCTTCTGGACGTGTCCGTCGAAGACCCTTGGCCTCTACCACTACTTCTTCAGCAAGGACTATTCATCTACCTGGACTTACGGCGACTTCGTTTGACGGCATGGAGGTTGAGCGGAACACCCTGTCTCACAAGCGCCTTTCCAAAAAGGTTATTGCAAACATGGTTCAGGCCAGGAAACCTGTGACGTCAAAACACTTTCATCATATCTGGAGGAGATATGTCTCTTGGTACGTGGAACGCACATTTCCACCCGCAGAGTTCCACTTGGGACGTTTCTTGCATTTCCTGCAGGCTGGTGTGTATAAGGGCTCACGTCTGGGTTCCATAAACGTCCACATTTCAGCACTCTCCATTTTCTTCCAGAAGAAATTGGCTGTGTTGCCTGAAGTTCAGACATTCTTGCAAAGGGGTACTCCACATACAACCTCCGTTTGTGCTGCCTACAGCACCCTGGGATTTGAATGTGGTGTTGAATTTTCTACATTCCTCCTGGTTTGAACCTCTGATGAAGGTTGAAGACAAGTACCTCACGTGGAAGACAGTGATGTTACTGGCTCTGGCTTCTGCTAGACGTGTCTGAATTGGGGGCCTTATTGTGTAAAAGTCCCTACTTGGTCTTTTACAAGGACAGAGCGGAGCTCTGGACTAGACAGCAGTTCTTTTCGAAGGCAGTCTCTGCGTTTCATCTGAATCAACCTATTGTGGTTCCGTCGGGTTCTGGTTCTTCTACTCCTCCGGAGGCATTGAATGCAGTGCGAGCCTTGAAGAGCTATATCAAGCGAACAGCTCGGATCAGAAAGACGGATTCTTTGTTCGTGCTCTATGATGCACAGAACAAGGGTTGTCCTGCTTCAAAGCAGTCTATTGCTCGTTGGCTTCAGCTTACTATCCAACAGGCCTATGTGTCAGCAGCCTTTCCTGTTCCTAAGTCTCTGAAGGCCCACTCTACCAGATCGGTGGGCTCTTCCTGGGCAGCTGCCCGTGGAGTCTCGGCCTTGCAACTATGCCGAACGGCTACCTGGTCGGGGAAGAACACTTTTGTTAGGTACTACAAGTTTGATACCCTGGCCAAAGAGGATACCCAGTTTGGGCAGGTGGCGCTGCAGCAGTCTCCATACGTTCCCGCCCATTCTGGAAGCTTTGGGACGTCCCCATCGTACTGGGAGGGGACATAGAGGGGAGGAGCCAGCACACCCAGTGAAGAAGTTTAAAGTGCACTGGTTCCTTTGGACCCCGACTATACCCATCATACTTAGTCTCCCCCAATACCCCTTATGGACTACGAGAAAAGGGTTTACCAGTAAGTATTTAAAATCCTATTTACTCTCCCACCCATCCTCTTCGCTCTGCTAATGCATGCCGACTCTCCTGTCTTCTGATTGCTTCCTCCCATTCCTACCTCCAAGATTTTTCATGTGCTGTGCTGGAATTCTCTACCTCTCCCCCTCAGACTCTCCACCTCTCTACAGAACTTCAAACGGGCTCTCAAGACCCACTTCTCTTCCCTCATTGGATTATCCTCTTCTTACTTTAATATTCCTCAACTGACCAAATCCTAGAGTTCTCGGCCACCTTGATACTTATCTCAGTGCCGTCTACTGGTGTAGTTATGCTTAGTTACCCTGTACTTGTCCGATATTATCTTCAACTGTAAGTTACATTGTCTTCAACTGTAAGTTTTCCTGTTTTGATCATGTGCATATGTACTGTGTAATTGGGCGCTACGGAAACCTTGTGGCGCCATATAAATAAAGGATAATAATAATAAAATGTATACACTGTACTCTAGGGCTGCTATCAAGCCCTGACCAAGAGGGGGCCTGCATGGCAGTAGTGTGGATTAGAGTGCACCACAGGTTGCCATAGAGGGACCGCAGTAGTGGCATTCTGAATTTGCAGCGGCAGCTTCTGATTTGCTGTCGTTCCGTGAGCTCCAATTGGCTCGTGGCTTGCTCCAAATTTGAAATACTACCGGTGCTGTCTTTCTATGGGTGCCTGCTCCGATCTCTTTTCCTGTGCTGCTGCTGTGGTCCCGGCCCTGCTGCGGTCATGCCGGGAGCGGCAACCGGCGCCCAGAAAGGTAAGTTGTGGGGCTGCAATGGGAGCAGAAGAAGAGAGGGCCCTGCCTATTCTGACAGTATCCTATAGTTTCTGATGGCTGCCCTGCTGTACTCAGTCACTGTGTATCTCCTACAGATGGACCCAGTAACAGAGATACCCCAGAGAGATGTCCCCGTCCCCTGTATTCCCAGAATTGTACAGAGGAGAATCACAGGGTCCCACAGGAGCATCAGGTAGGTGGGATTTAGGGTCTCACCAATATACCAAAGTGACTTTTCAATGTATGAACTATATTAAAATTGTGTTTCATACACTGATATTCTTCTGCTTAATATCAAGTAATGAAATTAGACATTATGAACGTTTTTTCTCTAACGTCCTAGTGGATACTGGGGATGACATTAATACCATGGGATATAGCTCGGGTCCATTAAAGCCTGGCACGTTAAGAAAACATTAGCGTGTACTGGCTCCTCCCCTCTATGCCCCTCCTAGCAGACTCAGTTTAGAAAAAAAAAAATTCTCAGTCATCTGGAAATGACTGTCCAATTCCTACAAGCCCACGGGGGGTTCACTACGGCTGGCCGGCGGTTGGGCTCCCGGCGACCAGCATACCGGCGCCGGGAGCCCGACCACCGGCTTACCGACAGTGTGGCGAGCGCAAATGAGCCCCTTGCGGGCTCGCTGCGCTCGCCACGCTTCGGGCACGGTGGTGCGCTACGCGCGCCACACTATTTTATTCTCCCTCTATGGGGGTCGTGACGGCGTGGCTTTTGAAGCTTCACTCCCTGAGGGACAAAGGATTCTCCGATATGGTTATCCAAACTATGCTGAAGGTTCGCAAACCGGCTTTGGCACGGATTTATTATAGGGTGTGGAATTCTTACTTCACCTGGTGTGCTGCTAAGAATTACGATGCTTACAAATTCAGAAATGCCAGACTTTTGGCTTTTCTGCCTGGACTTAGGCCTTTGTCTGGCCTCCCTCAAGGTTCTTATGTCTGCCTTATCGGTATGGTTTCAGAGGAAAATTGTGTCTATTCCTGACGTTCATACTTTCACTCAGGATATTTTACGGATTCGGCCTCCCTATGGGGGTAATTCCAAGTTGATCGCAGCAGGAGTTTTGTTAGCAGTTGGGCAAAACCATGTGCAGTGCAGGGGAGGCAGATGTAACATGTGCAGAGAGAGTTAGATTTGGGTGTGGTGTGTTCAATCTGCAATCTAAATTGCAGTGTAAACATAAAGCAGCCAGTATTTACCCTGCACAGAAACAAAATAACCCACCCATATCTAACTCTTTCTGCACATGTTATGTCTGCCTCCCCTGCAGTGCACATGGTTTTGCCCAACTGCTAACAAAATTCCTGCTGCGATCAACTTGGAATTACCCCCTATGTCCCTCCTGTGGCTCCATGGGATCTGTCTCCATTTGAACCTCTTGAGTCTGTGGACCCTAATGCCTTACGCTTAAGGTCGTGTTTCTGCTGGCTATTGCCTCTGCTCGGAGGGTGTCTGACTTAGGCACTATGGGGGTCATTCCGAGTTGATCGCTCACTAGCTAATTTTAGCAGCTGTGCAAGCGATATGCCGCCACCCACTGGGGAGTGTATTTTAGATTAGCAGAAGTGTGAACGCGTGTGCAGCCGAGCTCAGCAAAAACAGTTTGTGCAGTTTCTGAGTAGCTCTGAACCTACTCAGTGCTTGCGATCACTTCAGCCTATTCGTGTCCGGATTTGACGTCATACACCCACCCAGCCACGCCTGCGTTTTTGCAGACACTTCCTGAAAACGGTCAGTTGACACCCAGAAATGCCCCCTTCCTGTCAATCTTCTTGCGGCCGTCAGTGCTACTGAAAACTTTGCTAGAACCTGTGCAAAACAACAAATGCCTTTGTACACGTACGTCGCACGTGCGCATTGTGGTGCATGCGCAGAAATGCCAATTTTTAGCCTGATTGCTGCATTGCGAACAACTCAGAATAATCCCCTTTGTCCTGTCGTCCATCCTTTCTGATTTTTCACCGTGACCGTGCGGTTCTTAGAACTCGCCCTGGTTATCTACCTAAGGTGGTGTCATCTTTCCATCTTAACCAAGAGATTGTTGTTCCGGCCTTTTATCTCTTCTGGTTTGTCCTCCAAAGAGCGGTCTTTGGATGTGGTACGGGCTCTCCGTATATATGTGGAGGGGACTGCCTCTCTCTGGAGGTCAGATACCCTTTTTGTACTTTTTGGTTTTCACAAACGTGGCTGGCCTGCGAATAAGCAAAACTTGGCCAGATGAATGGTGATTGCACAAGCCTATGCGCAGGCTGGACTCCCAGCTCCTGCTGCTATCAAAGCCCGTTCTACTCGGTTTGTTGGACCGTCTTGGGCGGCCTGCCGAGGCGCGCCCACTGAACTATTGTGCAAGGTAGCTACATGGTCCTCAGTGAACACGTACATTAGGTTCTATGCCTTTGATACTTCCATCTCCCAGGATGCTTCCTTTTGACGCCGGATTCTTGTGCCCGCTACGATGAGTCCCCTCCCATGAGGAACTGCTTTAGGACATCCCTGATGTATTCCCGTGTTCCCCCAATGCAGAAAAGGAGATTTATGGTAGACCTATCATAGTTAAATCTCTTTCAGCGAGGTGCACTGGGTTCCACAGGGCGCCCACCCAGACGCACTTGGCTTCTTTGGGTTTGTATGGCATTAGCCGCTGGTCCCTTTTCCTGTCGTGAGAATATGGTTCTATGTGACTACAATCTGCCTTCTCTTTACCTGCTACTGCACTGGAATGGTTAACGAAAGTGAGCTCCAGTGTCCGGAAGCGAGGTTATAGAGGAGGCTGTGCAATGCATCCTGGAAACAGTCAAAGCTTTAGCCTGTTTGGTGCCTCTGGATCAAGATCCAACTCTACACCCCAATGTTATCCCTGTGGAACCCAGTGTACCTCGCAGAAAGAGATTTAACTATGGTAAGTCTACCATAAATCTCCTTTTCCAGGGAGGCGTGGGTCATTCCTGGCAAGAAATTTAAACTGCCTCAACAGTTATTCAATTATTTTCCTTTCCCTCCTGAGAAAAGTGAAGTTTGGGAAAATCACCCATCAGTGGATACTTCAGTGTCCAGGCTGTCACTTAAACTTGTACTGCCTGTACCTGGGGCTAGCTGACTGCAAGATTGAGACCACTCAAATCAGTCTATACCGCGGTGTTCATAGCTCAAAGGCCCACTATAGCTTGCGGCTGAATTTCGAGGGCCATGGTAAAATGGTCGGATAATATAATTAATGGAGGAGATGATTACACTGCTACATCATATTCAGGATGCTGCAAATTTTATGAGTGAGGCGTAAAAGAATTATGTCTCATCAATGGCTGTACCTCAGCTATGGCAGTCTCTGCTCGCAGTGCTCTATGGCTACGACAATGGTCAGTGGATCCAAACTCCAAGAAAGTTGTGGAGAATCTTCCTTTTACAGGAGACGCCTTGTTTGAGGAAGAACTGAACAAGTGGATTTCTCAGGTGATGGCGGGTAAGTCTACCTATCTGCCGTCTGCTGCACCTCCTGCTAGACGTCCCTACCCTGGGCCCTTTCTGCAGTCCTTTCGTGTGAACTCGCAGTAAGTCCCATAAACCAGCAGCTGTTTGATTGCTGGACCAGACCACCGGATCCTCATCCATGAAACCCTCCGCATGACTATTGGTCCCAGCAGCAGGACGACTCTCAGGTAGGTGCTTTCCTTCAACACTTCGCCCACGTGTGGGCACAGTCCTGCTGGGACCCTTGGGTGAGGGACCTCATATCTCAAGGGTACCGGTTGGAATTTCAAGCACCACCTCCTTTCAGATTCTTCAAGTCCAGTTTACCAGCTTCACCCGTAGCAAGGGTTACCTTGCAAGACGCCATTAAAAAAATGCTACAAACGGGGGTTGTTGTTTTAGTACCTCCTCCATTGCACAACAGGGGTTTTACTTTTTACTCCAGCCTTTTTGTTGTACCGAAACCGGACAATTCGGTACGGCCCATCTTAAACCTAAAATCCTTGAACCCGTATCTAAGAGTGTTCAAATTCAAAATGGAGTCCCTGAGGGCTGTGGTCTCTGGTCTGGAGGAGGGGGAGTTCCTAGTATCCCTGGATGTCAAGGATCCTACATATTCCCATATGGCCTCCTCAACAGGCTTACCTACGGTTCGCGATACTAGACCACCACTTCCAGTTTCAGGCCTTACCCTTTGGTCTCTCCACAGCTCCAAGGGTAGTCACAAAAGTCATGGCGGAGATGATGCTGCAGTTGCGTAGGATGGGAGTCAACATAGTCCCCTATTTAGACGATCTCCTGATAAAGGTGGTGTCCAGGGAATATCTGCTACACTGCATCGACTTAACTACTCGCCTGCTTACGGACCATGGGTGGATCCTAAATTTCAAGGAGTCTCACCTGGAACCATCACAGAGAATTCAGTTCCTGGGAATGATTCTGGACACGGTGTCTCAGAAGGTATTCCTTCCAATGGATACGGTCTTGACTATCCAGGCTATGGTCCGCTCTGTGCTCAGACCCCTCAAGATCTCTATTCATCTCTGCATCCTCCTACTGTGCAAGCTGGTATCTTCTTACGAGGCAATCCAGTACGGCAGATTTCATGCCCGTTCGTTCCAGCTGGTTCTTCTGGTCAGGGTCTTACGTGTACATTCACCAGAGTATAACCCTGTCGCTAAAAGCACAGATTTCCCTGTTACGGTGGGTACAAGTCTCTCGCCTTGTGAAGGGTCGGAGTTTCAGTACCCAACCCTGGACTCTACTGACGACGGATGCCAGCTTCAGAGGTTGGGGTGCTGTGACCCAGGGGGTTCAGTTCCGGGGGAAGGGACGAGTCGGGAATCTACACTCCCGATAAATTTTCTGGAACTCAGGGCAATTTACAATGCTCTTCTGCAAGCCTCCTATCTCCTCCGAAATCAAGCCATCCAGGTGCAGTCGGACAACGCCACGACGGTGGCGTACATAAACCGACAGGGAGAGGTGACGCAGATACTCCTCTGGACGGAGACAAATGCAAAGGCCATCTCAGCCATATTCATTCCAGGCATGGACAATTGGGAAGCAGACTTCCTCAGCAGGCATGAACTTCCATCCGGGGCAATGGGGCCTTCACCATCAGGTGTTTCAACAACTGGTTCACCAGTGAGGCTGTCGACGTACATATGCTCCTGAGGAAGCTGGCAGTGGTCAGACCAGCGAAACGCGTTGAGCCACATTCTGCAGGACCACTGATATTGGATTTACTCTAACAGACTCTCTGGCAATTTATGGACTCTTTGCATCCACCGGATTATTCCAAACACAAGTGCTTTAAAGACCCGGACTTTCCCCTGATGCTATTTGGATCTTATCTGCACAAAGATACCTAGGGGGACTTTTCTCATCCGGAAGCAAGTCTGGTAAATAATCTTGTCATCTGGTGACTTGTGAGCAATGTGGAGATAGAGCCCTAGCCAGAAACTGTGGACATTATATCCAACAAAAAACGATAAATAGTGGTACCCTGCTTTTTTAGATATATTAATTTTAGCAGCTGCTATATTTATATTATTTTTCCTTGATGAATGGGGGTATTTTACTGCCTTTTATGAATGTCTAAATAAATTTGTTATACTTTTTACATTGGTAATCGTTATTTGACCAACAGCCAGCGCCAGTACATCCTTTTTGTATTCTAGGGAGTAATAAGAAGCATGGCCGCAATGCGAGAGGTGACGCAGATACTCCTCTGGGCGGAGACAAATGCAAAGGCCATCTCAGCCATATTCATTCCAGGCATGGACAATTGGGAAGCAGACTTCCTCAGCAGGCACGAACTTCCATCCGGGGCAATGGGGCCTTCACCATCAGGTGTTTCAACAACTGGTTCACCAGTGGGGCTGTCGACAGATTGACCTGATGCCATCTCTCGTCTCAACAAGAAACTCTGTCATTACTGTTCCAGAATGAGGGATCCGCAGGCTGCAGCAGTGGATGGTCTGAGGGCACCGTGGACTTATCGGTTTGTGTACCTGTTTCCTCCAATCCCTCTCATTCTAAACAGACTCAAAAGGGAAAATGTTCTGGCAATTCTAATTGCTTGAGGAACCCTGGCCTCCGCTTCTCAAGGACCTTCTTCAACAAGGACTGTTCATCTATCCAGACTTACCGTGGCTACGTTTGAGGGCTTGTAAGTTGAGAGGGAGATTCTAGCCAGAAAAGGTTTTTTGCTTTTCCTGCAAGCAGGCATGGATATGGGCTTCAGGTTAGGCTCCATCAAAGTTCAGTTTTCGGCTTTCTCTATCTTCTTCCAGAAACAACCAGCGGTACTTCCGACAATGTACAGACATTCCTGAAGGGTGTTCTTAGCATCCAACCACCCTTTGTCCTTCCCACGGCTCCATGGGATCTCAATGTGGTCTTGACCTTTTTCCAGTCAGATTGGTTTGAACCCTTGCACAGGGTGGACTTGAAATATCTTACTTGGAAACTGTCATGCTGCTGGCTTTAGCCTCTGCTTGACGTGTGTCAGGATTGGGGGCCTTATCTTGTAGATCCCATGTCTGATTTTTCACGAGGATAGGGCGGAGCTCAGGACCTGCCCGCAGTTTTTGCCAAAGGTGGTTTCAGCTTTTCACATAAATCAATCAATAGTGGTTCCGATTCTGTCAGATACTATGGTTGCTCTAAAGTCCTTGGATGTGGTGAGGGCTTTGTAAATGTACGTCAAAAGGACGGCTCATCACAGGAAGTCTGACTCGCTGTTTGTCCTTTAAAACGCTACCTAAATTGGATGTCCTGCTTCTAAGCAGTCCATTGCTTGTTGGCTCAGGTTGACCATTCAACAAGCCTATTATTCGGCAGCTCTGCTGCTACCGAGTTCTATCCAGGCCCACTCCACACAGTTGGTGGGTTCTTCCTGGGCGGCTGCCCTGGGTGTCTCGGCCTTACAGTTGTGCCGGGCAGCTACTTGGTCTGGATCGAACACGTTCATTAAGTTCTATAGGTTCGACATCTTAGCCAGAGATGACCTGAAGTTTGATCAGGTGGTTTTACAGGGGTCTCATCACTCTCCCACCCATTCTGGGAGCTTTGGGACTTCCCCACGGTACTAATGTCATCCCCAGTATCCACTAGGACGTTAGAGAAAATAGGAATTTAATACCTACCGGTAATTCCTTTTCTCGTAGTCTGTAGTGGATACTGGGCGCCCACCCGGTGCTTCGTTTCCTGCTTGTCGTAAGTGTTCTTGGTTGGGTCTGCTGTTGCTGTCCCTGTTCCATGTTTGGTTAGCGTTGCTATCCTGGTTAAGGTTAGCGTTGCTATCCTCTGTTCTAGTTAGCGATGCTATCCTTTATTATCGAGTGTTGGTTCGTTGCCTCACCGCAGTATATGACTATATCCTTCTGTCATGGTATGTCCGTCTCCTCGAGCACAGTTTTCCTATACTGAGTCTGCTAGGAGGTGCATTGAGGGGAGGAGTCAGCACACACTAATGTTTTCTTAAAGTGCCAGGTCCAATGGACCCGATCTACACCCCATGGTACTAATGTCATCCCCAGTATCCACTACGAACTACAAGAAAAAGAATTACCGGTAGGTATTAAATTCCTATTTTTTTTATTGTTGTGTGGGTTATTTAGGTTGAAGATCTGACTAATAATGCAGAGGATATAGAGGGAGAAGAAGAGACGTATGTGACTGATATGAAGGCAGAAGATACAAAGGGAGAAGAAGAGACGTATGTGAGAGGTGATCAGCAGTGTAAGGAGGAGGAAATCCCTACAGTTATCAGCACAGGTGAGTAATAAACACATTACAGAAAATAGTCACATATTCTCCTTGATCAGTCACTACAACAGTCTCTGCCCAGTGAGGGAATCAGGAGCCATCAGCCTTTATTATACTCCTGCTCTCCCCCTCACATCATGTCACTGTGTGTTACCAGCCCAGAGATCTGACCAGTCTCCTCCCCACACTCTCTGGTGTATCTCACTGTAACAGAGCAGGGACCCCACTATATCCACCAGGGCATAGGAGTACAGGTTGGATATATTAATATCCACTTTATTAAGACTCCATAGTACCAAGTGGTGAGTACCAGCATAGGAGAGAAGGCGCTTGACCTGTAGCCCCTCCCCTAGCTCCGGCTGCCATCTAGTGCTGGTGTTCCCGCCCTGTAGCTGCCTCACACTCTCCCTCACTCCCTGGCTGAGACGATGGGCGCCATCTTCTATGATTAGCTGCGACTGGTCTCCAGGACTGCAGGGCAAGGTCTCCTCGGTAAATCCGCCTGTACATCAGTGCTGTGATTTTACAGACACTTAAGTATTCTACATTTCAATAATAAGACAGCGTTAGTTAAGAACAAGTGTACCTGTGCCAGAATATATTGTACGAGTATTCTGATGTGTACATCCGGTCTCAGACCGTGCATTGTTATATATAATATACATATAATAGTCCAGTGCAGTTTTATTGTCTTACTAAAATATTTTTCTGCATTGTCACTGTGACTGTGTGTGCCTGTATCTGCTGTGTGGATTTCACTTTCAGTGTATCCCAGCTTTAGCTATCACTGTATTCTGTACCCTAAGGGACTAGGTGCGTCAGGGTCTCATATATAGTGCTGCACAGTATTTGCCGTTAAGAGTATTCTACGGTGTAATCAGTCACATCATACCGGATTAATTTGCTGATGTTGTGTACTGTGTACGCTGTCACATTATACTGGACTGTGTACGCTGTCACATACTAGGGGATCTATTCGCCGGTATTGTACTCTGTCTGGTTGTATCGTACTCATACACTCTGCGGTTACATTCACTGAAAATGTCTAACACAAAGGGCGGGAAATCCACGGACGCTCCTGTATCATGTAGCGCATGCGCCAGGGATTTGCTCTAGGGGGAATCTTTGTATGATGGTCTGTGTACAACGTGCCATACATCTCCCAGTCAGTCCGCAGCTCCTGTAACCAATCAAGAGCCACCTTGGGCGGCGCTCTCAACTATGCTCAATACGCTTGTGACACGCCTTATGTCCCCTATGGGACCTCCTGTGCCATTGCAGCCACATCTTATCCCTATGGTAATTCCGCCTCGGGCGGATAATTTGTCTACCAAGTTGCAGCAATTGAATCAATCTTTGGTTAGACATAAGACTGCCCCAAGTCACTCACGTGTCACGGGGTCATCTAAGGGGGCCACTTCCTCCTCACAATCCACTAATCTCTCAGAAGATTCTTCTAATGAGGATGGGGAGTATACTGTCCCATCAGACTCTGACACAGCTGCTTCTGACGACTCAGGTTGATGTCCCTGACTTAGTGGTTGCTATTAAGCAGATCCTACAGATCACTGGTGATGATCATACCACTATGGTGTCTAAGAAACCTGATAATTTTAAACGTCAGAAGTTAACTAAAACATTATTACCGCATTCTGACCATTTAGTAGACATACGTCAAGAACCCTGGGCATCTCCAGGAAATAAATTCTCCCTATCTAAAAAGATGATAGCACGCTATCTTCTCCCTTTGGAGTGGGAAAATTCACCGCCGGTGGATTCCCATGTCACCCGTCTCGTGGTGTCATCTACTCTGCCTGTCACCACTGTCACCTCGCTGAAGGAACCGATAGACAAGCATACGGAGGGTTGCCTGAAGTCTATTTACTCCCTTACAGGTGCTGTACAAAGACCCACTATGGCAGTCTCCTGGGCTGCAAATTGAATTGAAGCATGGGTTCAGGCATTAGAGGAAGAGCTGCCTCAGGATATATCTGACACTGCCAGACAATACCTGTCTCATATTACCACCGCCGCCTATTACATTCAGGAGGCGTCCTCTGAGGCAGGTGTGTTGGCGGCCAAGGCATCAACTACGTCCATCCTGGCTCTCCGAATTCTGTGGTTGAGGCCATGGAAGGTGGACCTGGACTCCAAAAAGACCTTGGAGGCATCGTATTTGGGGAAGATCTCAATAAGATTGTGACTGACTTAGCGACTGCTAAGACTGAATTTCTCCTGAATAGTAATCCTTCTGCACAAAAGGCAAAAGGTACCACTTTTCGCTCCTTTTGGCCTCAAGGGAAAGGAAAAGGTCATGCATTCCCGAGACAATCTCGTGCTCCCAAAACCACTAAGCCCAAAGCAAAACAATCCTGGGCCGACCGTCAGCCTGTTTCTAAACACAACAAGCCTGCTGGGTGACAGGGCGGGCCTCCCCCGGGGGGACCCCAAGGTGGGAAGGCCGACTTCTGGTATTCATCCATGTCTAGTTAACGACCACTTCAGACACATGGGTGCGAGAAGTTGTCTCTCACGGGTACGCAGTCTCTTTCAAGAGACGTCCCCCCTCGCCAGTTTTGCACCACGGTTATCCCTTCAGAACCGTTGAAGGCGCAAGCTCTACAATTGGTTGTGCGTTCACTCCTGGATACAGGAGTGGTGGTGCCGGTACCTCTGTCCCAGAGAGGCAGAGGATACTACTCAACCCTGTTTCTAGTCCTGAAACCCAATGGGTATTTCCGGCCTGTACTCAACCTCAAGTCATTGAACTAGTTTATGAGAGTGTCCAAGTTCCATATGGAAACGCTGCGCTCATTTGTACTGGCCATGGAACCCGGAGACTATATGGTATCCTTGGATATACAAGATACTTATTGCCAACCTCCACTATCAATTCCAGGCTCTGCCCCTCGGATCTTCACCAAGGTTATGGCCGTTATGACGGCTCATCCCCCGTTGCCAGGGAGTCAGGATCCTGCTGTATCTGTACGACTTGCTGGTTCTGGCGAACTCCCACGATGTCCTCCTCAGTCATCTACAACTGACGGTAAACTTCCTACAAGCCCTTGGGTGGTTAATCAACTGGAAGAAGTCCTCGCTGGTCCCTGCTTTGAGCATGGTGCACCTGGGGGCACTCCTGGACACACACACAGTCAATGGCTGTATCTGTCTCCAGAGAAGGTCCTGAAACTTCAGGACAGGATCAGATACTTCCTCTCTCGCCCCATAGTGTCGATACACTCGGCAATGCAAGTATTAGGCCTCATGGTTCGGTTTTCAACATGTTGGAGTACGCTCAATTTAATTCCCGCCTCTACAGAGGTAAATTCTCTCCAAGTGGGATGGCCTACCTCATCAGATCAGGTCTCGCATGATCTCCTTGACTCCGGAGGTTCATCTGTCGCTGTCCTGTTGGCTACAGGACCAGCAGTTAATCCCTCCTGGATCCCCAACTGGGTCCTACTGACGACAGATGCCAGTCTTAGGGGTTGGGACGCGGTGTTGTAGCAACACTCTTCCCAGAGTCGGTGGACCAAGGAGGAATCACTTCTCTCGATAAACATTCTGGAATTGCGGGCAGTGTTCAATGCTTTGTCTCTCACCCTGCCTCTGTTATAGAACAGGCCTGTTCAAGTACGGTCAGACAACGCCACCACGGTGGCATACATAAACCATTAAGGCAGCTCTCGAAGCCGCATGGCAATGGTGAAAGTGTCAAAACTCCTTCGTTAGGCGGAACGCCATCTGCCAGCGATTTCGGCAGTGTTCATTCCAGGAGTCCTCAACTGGGAAGCGGATTTCCTCAGTTGTCAGGATGTGCACCCCAGAGAGTGGAGTCTTCATCAGGAAGTCTCTCAACTCCTACTGGACAAGCGGGGTCTCCCAGATGTAGACCTGATGGCGTCTCGACACAATCACAAAGTTCCGGTCTTCGGTTCAAGAACAAGGGATCCACAAGCAGTGTTCATGGACGCACTGGTAATTCCATGGAACTTTCGGCTGCCCTACGTGTTCCCTCCAGTCACTCCTGCCCATGGTATTATGGAAGTTCAAGCAAGAAGGAGGAATACTACTTCTAGTCGATTCGGTGTGGCCCAGACGGCATTTGTTCTCAGACCTGCAGGGTCTATCGATAGAGCGTCCTCTTCTACTTCCTTAACACCCAGACCTCCTCGTTCCGGGCCCTTGTGTCTACCTGGACCTGGCCAGACTAGCTTTGACGCCGTGGCTCTTGAAGCTTTACTCCTGAGGGCCAAAGGATTCTCCAATGCGGTTATCCAAACTATGCTGAAGGCTCGCAAACCGGTATCTGCGCGGATTTATTATAGGGTCTGGAATTCTTACTTCACCTGGTGTGCTGCTAAGAATTACGATGCTTACAAATTCAGTATTTCCAGACTTCTGGCTTTTCTGCAACAAGGCCTGGACTTAGGCCTTCGTCTGGTCTCCCTCAAGGTTCATATCTCTGAGTTGTCGGTGTGGTTTCAGAGAAAAATTGCGTCTATTCCGGACGTTCATACTTTCACTCAGGGTGTTTTACGGATCCAGCCTCCCTATGTCCCTCCTGTGGCTCCTTGGGATCTGTCTGTTGTTCTCAATGCCCTGCAAGAGTCTCCATTTGAACCTCTTGACTCAGTGGACCTTAAATGGCTCACAGTCATGGTCCTGTCCCTCTGGCTATTGCCTCTGCTTGGAGGGTGTCAGACCTAGGCGCTTTGTCCTGTTGTCCACCCTTTCTGATATTTCACTGTGACCAGGCAGTTCTTAGAACTCGCCCTGGTTATTTGCTTAATGTGGTGTCCTCTTTTCACCTTAACCAAGAGATTGTGGTTCCAGCCTTTGTCTCTTTTGATTTGTCCTCTAAAGAGTGACCTTTGAATGTGGTAAGGGCTCTCCGTATTTACGTGGAGAGGACTGCCTCTCTCAGGAGGTCAGATACCCTTTTTGTACTTTTTTGTTTTCACAAACGTGACTAGCCTGCGAATAAGCAAACCTTGGCCAGATGGATTAGAATGGTGATTGCACAAGTGTATGCACAAGCTGGACTCCCAGCTCCTGCTGCTATCAAAGCCCATTCTACTCAGTCTGTTGGGCCTTCTTGGGCGGACTGCCGAGGCGCATCCACTGAACAATTGTGCAAGGCGGCTACGTGGTCGCAGTGAACACGTTCATCAGGTTCTATGTCTTTGATACTTCCGCCTCCCAGGATGCTTCCTTTGGACACCTGGTTCTCATATCCGCTACGGCGCATCCCCTCCCATAAGGAACTGCTTTAGGAGTAGGACATCCCCAATGTTTCCCTGTGGAACCCAATTTACCCCGCTGCAGAAAAGGAGATTTATGGTAGACTTGCCATTGTTAAATCTCTTTCTGCGAGGTTCATTTGTTCCACAGGGCACCCACCCTGACGCACCTAGCTTCTATGGGTTTGTATGGCATTAGCTGCTAGTCCCTTCTCCTGTCGTGAGAACGTGGTTCTATGTGACTAACATCTGCCTTCTCTCTTACCTGCTCCTACATTGGACTGGTTAATGAAACTGAGCTCACAGTGCCTGGAGGTGGGGTTATAGAGGAGGCCCCAATGCATCCTGGGACCATATAAAGCTTAAGCCTGTTGGTGCCTGGATCAAGATTCATCTCTACACCTCTATGTTTCCCTGTGGAACCAATGTACCTTACAGAAAGAGATTTAACAATGGTAAGTCTACCATAACTCTCCTTATTTCCATGTATCTTTCTTCCAGCAGATGGACAGAGTGATACCTCAAAGGGACATCTAACTTCGTTTCCAGATTGTAAACTAGAAGAGAAGAACATGACACGGGATTCTGCAGGAGAAAACCCCATTACCCCAATTATACATCCAGTACCTCACAGTGCAGATATATCATCTGATGCCTCTAACCATGAGGAGTGTAACATTAATTCAGATGTTGCTACACATAGTACAGTTCCTGCAGATGCTACAGTCTTTCCCTCTTCTGAAATTGTTACATGCTTTAATAATCAGTCAGTCTTTATTAGACAGAAGAAGCGCACAGGTAAGAAACAATATTCATGCTCTGAGTGTGGGAAATATTTTAAATATAAATCAAAACTTATTTCACATCAGAGAAGTCACACAGGTGAGAGACCATTTCCATGCTCTGAATGTGGGAAATATTTTACACATAAATCAGCTCTTGCTGCACATCAGAGAAGACACAGCGGGGAGAGACCATTTCCGTGTGTCGAATGTGGGAAATGTTTTATACAGAAATCAGCTCTTGCTTCACATCAGAGAAGTCACACGCGTGAGAGACCATTTACTTGCTCGGAGTGTGGGAAATGTTTTACATATAAATCAAAACTTACTATACATCAGAGAAGTCACAATGATAAGAAGTTATTTACATGTTCTGAGTGTGGGAAATGTTTTACATTTAAATCAAAATTTATTACACATCAGAGAAGTCACACAGGCGAGAGACCATTTCCGTGTTCTGAGTGTGGGAAATGTTTTATACAGAAATCGGCTATTATTACACATCAGAGAAGCCACACAGGTGAGAGACCATTTCCGTGTTCTGAATGCGGGAAATCTTTTATACAGAAATCGGCTCTTATTACACATCAGAGAAGCCACACAGGTGAGAAACCATTTTCATGCTCTGAGTGTGGGAAATGTGTTTCACGGCTATCAGTTCTTATTAAACATCAAATGACTCACACAGATGAGAGGCCATTTTCATGTTCTGAGTGTGGTAAATCTTTTACAAAGAAATCACATCTGGTTACACATCAGAGAAGTCACACAGGTGAAAGGCCATCTTCCATGTGCTGACTGTGGGAAATGTTTTTTTACTGAAATCACATCTTATTGCACATCAGAGAAGTCACACAGGTGAGAGACCATTTCCATGTTCTTAGTGTGGGAAATGTTTTACCTATAAATCAGTTCCTGTCACATATCAGTGAAGTGACTTAGGTGTATAAATCAACATCAGATTGATGCAGTTTAGGAATAGTAGTTTAGAATACTCATGTTACTTTGTAGTCAGCATCTTCAATTGTAAGGATGCCTGTGGTGTAGAACTGCAAGTTCTAGCTGTTGGCCCGATCGCGGGTGCATCTTACTTTTGTTGTATCTTGATCATCCTCAGAAAGTTCTGAAGTTGCGGATGTTTATTTGTGACATAAAATGTGTTGCCGAGAAGCAACAGAGAGAGGAAAGTGATAGTTTCAAAGGACTCTGGTGGGGTTAATATTATAAACCTAAACTGTCTGATAAGGTGTTTATATGTGAATGCATTTTGCTCTCATGTTTGTATCTCCTGTTATGTTAGAGTACAGCAGTGGTGGATGCTGGGAACTTTTTAGTTACATGGGAAACGATCACAAGTGTTTTTTATTTTTTCTTCTCTTACGAAACTTCAGTTTTACCCTGAAATGACCTTTAATAGGCTTAGTATTAATTAAATAATTTATACAGTGTATGTTTCAAGGCAGTTTGTAGCATATTCTGTAAATAATGTTTTGTTCTATCACTTTCTGTGTGAACAGCGTTTCCTCAGGTGTAAGTTGACGTCTCACGTCTGCACTAAATAAATAAGAACCTGCTGCATTTACTTATGGTTTTGAAGTGAATTGTTTTCCATGAACACATTGTTATATGGGGTCCTCAGTAATATATGGCTTTGACAATGGCCTGGAGAAATAATGTGGGAACCGCAACACCATTATGTTCATGTTTCCTCATACAGACGTGTCCTCACACAGCTATCCCTTCTCTGCCTGGCGGCACGAGCGGCCTGGTGTAATTCCTGTGCTGCGTACTACTTCCAACGTTTTGCTACTTTACTCGGTCACACAGGGTTCAGTATGACATCCCGGCGGTCTAGATGCCAATCACGTGGGCAGTAGCGGCATCCCGGCACTGAAAATCCCAAAACTGGAAGGGGTAAGTATTTTCTTTACGTCCTAGAGGATGCTGGGGTCCATATTAGTACCATGGGGTATAGACTGGTCCACCAGGAGCCATTGGCACGTTAAGAGTTTAATAGTGTGGGCTGGCTCCTCCCTCTATGCCCTTCCTACCAGACTCAGTTTAGAAAATGTGCCCGGAGGAGCCGGTCACAGCTAGGGGAGCTCTCCTGAGCTTCCTTGGTAAAAGAGTTTTTTTAGCGTTTATTTCTTTACAGGAGGCTGCTGGCGACAGCCTCCCAGCATCGAGGTACTGAGGGGGGAGCAGTGTCCGCCCTGCGGGGTCTTGAGCCACTGCCTCCCCTGACTGGACATTGAGCTCCAGAGGGGTCTGATCGCGCCCCGCCACAGGGAAATGCTCACCCCGGCAGCCAGCCACCACCCCCTCAGGGAGCTAAAGTGTGGCGAGTGAGTCACTGTCCCCCCTTACAAGCGAGGGGTCAGTGTGAAGAGGGCGGCTAAAGGCTGGAAGGCTCAGCAGTACTGCGGTGCGCCGCTGTGAGGGGCACCATGAGCCAGCTCCGGACCCTGCACTGACCAATACAAGCCTGTCGGGGTCTGTGGATCCAAGCCAGCACAAAATGCTCCGGCCAGTATAATCTTCAAAGAGCGGGAAGACAGCACCATTGAGGGGGCGGAGCTTCTCAGAGCGGACCCAGCAGCGTTCAGCGCCATTTTCCTGCCTGCAGCTCACTGCCAGTGGATGCACAGGTCCCTTCAGAGCGACTCCAGCTATCTGTACGGTACCAGGGGGTTGAGGAAGGGAGGGGAGACTGTAAAGACTGTGTCACCTATTAATGGACACAGTCAGCGCGGGCTTAGGGTCTCCCTATACTCTAATAACACTGTGTGTGGGTTGGCTCCAATCTCTGTGTCTCTCTGCCATTCTTGGGGGGGGGGAACTCTGTCTACCCAGTACCCTGTGTGTTTGTGGGGTGTTTGGGGTGTATGTACATGTCTAGGGACACTGCTTCATATGCTGCAGAGGATTTATCTTCCCAGGAAGACTCCATACCATGTAATCAGGATTGCACTGTTTTAGCACAGATCCCAGCTAGAGAGCCAGAATGGTTAGTCTTTCTGAGGGGGACTATTTCTCAGATTTCTGATAGAGTTGCTAGGACTGAGCATGCCACTCAGGTCCTCCAATCCTCTATGGTTGTATGGTCTGATACTGCCTACTCGGGGTCCCCTGCGGTACATTCTCATAAACGTGCGCTTGCAATTATGCAGGATGACACTGACACCGACTCTGACACTGCAGACGGTGACGGGGATGTATTGAGGGGGTCAGCATCACTTGCCGAGGGGGTGAAGTTGATGATTGAGGCTGTTAGAGATGTTTTACACATTTCGGACACAGCTCCGGAGCAGGTGGAGGAGGCCTTCTTTACAGATAATAAGAAGCCCCCCCTCACCTTCCCGGCATCCAAAGAATTAAATGCTATCTTTGAAAAGCCTGGGAAACTCCGGAAAAAAATTCCAGATGGATAAAGGTGACGTTGATTTATTTTTACGTAATATTCAGGATTCTGCAGGGTACCTGGTAGATTCCATGAAGGACCTGGGTTCCATGGCTGCCGGGATCTCCTCCATGTCCGTCTCGGCTCGCAGGGGTCTCTGGCTGCGCCACTGGTCTGCGGACGCGGAATCCAGGAAGAGTGTGGAGGGCCTACCATATAAAGGTCAGGCTGTCTTTGGGGAGGTGCTGGATGCGTGGATTGCCACGGCTACCGCGGGTAAGTCTCCTTTTCTCCCCTCAGCTGCAGCGGCTACGAAGAAGCCTTTTTCATCAGCCACGTCACAGTCCTTTCGGCCCGCGAGGCCTAGAAAGAACAAGCCTTCGAACACCTTCTTCAGAGGTGGTCGTGCCAAAGGAAAGAAACCTGCTCCCACAGGTTCCCAAACCCAGAAGCCCGCTTCTGATACCCCTAAGTCTTCCGCATGACGGTGGACAGCTAGGCCTGGAGGAGGGTCAGGTGGGGGCAAGACTCTGGCAGTTCAGCCACGTCTGGGTGTCGTCTGGTCTGGACCCCTGGTCCTGGATATAGTGTCCAGAGGGTACAGACTGGAGTTTCAAGATCCCCTGCCTCACCGTTTCTTCAAGTCAGGCTTGCCAGCTCTGCTGGCAGACAGAACAATTCTTCTGGAGGCCATCAGAAAATTGGTGGTGTCAGAGGTCATTGTTCCAGTTCCGCCTCAGCAGCGGAACAAAGATTATTATTCGAACCTTTTTGTGGTACCAAAACCGGATGGTTCGGTACAGCCTATCCTGAACTTAAAGTCTTTGAACCCTTATCTCAGGGAGTTCAAATTCAAGATGGAATCTCTGAGAGCTGTCATCTCAGGACTGGCGGAGGGGGAGTTCCTAGTGTCTCTGGACATCAAGGATGTATACCTCCACATTCCCATTTGGTCGCCGCATCAGGCATATCTCAGGTTTGCACTGTTGGACGATCACTATCAGTTCCAAGCGCTGCGTTTGGCCTTTCCACAGCACCGAGGATCTTCACCAAGGTGATGGCGGAGATGATGGTTCTCCTCGCAAGTCGGGGGTGAACGTAATTCCATATCTGGACGATCTCCTGATCAAGGCGTCGTCCAGGGAGAGGTTGTTGCGGTCCATTGCGCTCACGACGCAGCTGCTCAGGAAGCACAGTTGGATCCTGAACCTTCCAAAGTCTCATCTGGAGCCGACAAGGCGGCTGTCTTTCCTGGGAATCATCCTCAACACGGAAGTGCAGAGGGTATTTCTCCCGGTGGAGAAAGCATTGGTGATTCAAACAATGGTCCGGGATGTCCTAAAGCCTACCCGGGCATCGGTTCATCAATGCATACGCCTTCTGGGGAAGATGGTTGCCGCCTACGAGGCTCTGCAGTATGGCAGGTTTCATGCTCGACCTTTTCAGCTGGACCTCTTGGACCAGTGGTCGGGCTCTCACCTACACATGCACAAGAGGATACGCCTGTCTCCGAAAGCCAGGATTTCACTCCTCTGGTGGCTACAACTTCCGCACCTTCTGGAAGGGCGAAGGTTTGGAATTCAAGACTGGATCCTTTTAACCACAGATGCAAGTCTAAGAGGTTGGGGAGCTTGTCGCTCTGGGTGAAACCTTTTCAGGGACGGTGGTCTGATCAAGAATCACTAAACATCCTGGAACTCAGGGTTGTGTACAACGCCCTTCTGCAAGCAGCACACCTTCTACAGGATCGGGCTGTTCAGGTGCAGTCGGACAACGTGACCACAGTGGCCTACATAAACCAACAAGGCGGAACGAAGAGCAGGGCTGCCATGTCAGAGGTGTCAAAAATCCTCATCTGGGCAGAAAGGCACGCGGTGGCGATGCCGGCAATCTTCATTCCGGGCGTAGACAACTGGGAAGCAGACTTCCTCAGCAGACATGATCTCTATCCAGGAGAGTGGGGGCTCCATCCGGAGGTGTTCGAGGAGGTAACTGGTTGGTGAGGGGTTCCTCACATAGACATGATGGCCTCCCGTCTCAACAAGAAGCTACAGAGGTACTGTTCCAGGTGAAGAGACCCACAGGCAGCGGCGTTGGATGCACTGGTAACTCCGTGGGTGTTCAAGTCAGTGTATGTGTTCCCTCCACTTCCTCTGATACCAAAGGTTCTTCAACTCGTGAGAAGAACAAAGGTTCTGGCAATCCTCATTGCTCCGGACTGGCCAAGGAGGGCTTGGTTTGCGGATCTTCTGTATCTTCTGCTGGAAGATCCACGGCCTTTACCTCTTCAGGAGGATCTGCTCCTGCAGGGGCCGTTCGCTTATCAAGACTTACCGCGTCTACATTTGACGGCATGGCGGTTGAACGCCAGATCTTAGCTCGGAAAGGTATCCCGAGTGAGGTTATTCCTACCCTGCTGCAGGCTAGGAAAGGGGTGACTTCTAAACATTACCATCGCATTTGGAAGAAATATGTTTCTTGGTGTGAGGCCAAGATGTTTCCTGCGGTAGAGTTTCAACTTGGATGTTTTCGCCTTTTCCTGCAAGCAGGGGTGGATATGGGACTGAGATTGGGCTCCATCAAGGTCCAGATCTCTGCTTTGTCCATCTTCTTCCAAAAACAATTGGCTGTTCTTCCTGAGGTTCAGACTTTTTTGAAAGGGGTTCTGCACATCCAGCCTCCCTTTGTGGCGCCTACGGCACCATGGGATCTTGATGTGGTGTTGCAGTTTCTGCAATCTGCTTGGTTTGAGCCTCAATAGGAGGCTGATCTCAAGTTTATCACGTGGAAGGCGGTCACCTTGTTGGCCTTGGCTTCTGCACGACGCGTGTCGGAATTGGGGGCTTTATCTTGTAAAAGCCCCTATCTGATCTTCCATGAAGACAAGGCGGAACTTAGGACTCGTCCACAGTTCCTGGCTAAGGTTGTATCGGCTTTCAATATCAACCAACCAATTGTGGTGCCAGTGGCTACTGACTCCTCAATTGCTTCAAAGGCCTTGGATGTAGTGAGGACTTTGAAGATTTACGTGAAGAGGATGGCTCGTCATAGGAAAAGTGACTCTCTGTCCTCTATGATCCCAAGAAAATTGGATGTCCTGCTTCTAAGCAGTCGATTTCACGCTGGATCAAGTTCACTATCCAGAATGCTTATTCCACGGCAGGATTGCCGTGTCCGATTGCCGTGTCCGAAATCTGTAAAGGCCCCCACTACTCGTAAAGTGGGCTCTTCCTGGGCGGCTGCCCGGGGTGTCTCGGCGGTACAACTCTGCCGAGCAGCTACTTGGTCTGGGTCGAACACGTTTGCCAAGTTTTACTAGTTCGATACTTTGGCCTCTGATGACCTCAAGTTTGGTCAAGCAGTGTTGAAGGAGCCTCCGCGCTCTCCCTCCCGTGCTGGGAGCTTTGGTACATCCCCATGGTACTAATATGGACCCCAGCATCCTCTAAGGACGTAAGAGAAAATAAGATTTTGGTTTCCTACCGGTAAATCCTTTTCTCGTAGTCAGTAGAGGATGCTGGGCGCCCGCCCAGCGCTGCGTTTTCCTGTTTTGGTTTTATAGTTCAGTACTGCCTGGTTCCTAGGTAAGTTCTGTGTTATTTACTGTTTCAGCTGTTGCTGAGTTTTTTCTGGCATGTTGGGTGGATTTGCATGTTGTGTGAGCTGGTATGAATCTCGCCACTATCTGTGTAATTCCTTCTCTCAAAGTATGTTGTCTCCTTGGGCATAGTTTCTAGACTGAGTCTGGTAGGAGGGGCATAGAGGGAGGAGCCAGCCCACACTATTAAACTCTGAAAGTGCCAATGGCTCCTGGTGGACCCATCTATACCCCATGGTACTAATATGGACCCCAGCATCCTCTATGGACTACGAGAAAAGGATTTACCGCTAGGTAACCAAAATCCTTTTTTTTACCCTCTCCCCACCCCTCCCCTAACCCTCTGCGGGGTGGTGGCTATGGCTAACCCTCTGCGGTTGTTGGCTACGGATAACTCTGAGGCAGTGTCGACTATGGCTAACCCCGCACTAGTGCCTAAACCACCCCCCAGGCCCTATCCCTCACCCCGATACTCACCTTTGAACTGTCGGTGTTCCTGGTGTTGGTCAAATGGCTGACGGAATTCCCGACCACCAGGAACGCATCCCGTCACACACCGGACTGGTAGACCCTGTTACTGTACCCAATGCTTTCTCTTTATTGTATTACATCTCTCTTAGACTGTCAGGGCATGCCTCATGCAGTACTAAGGTCAGAGATTGTTTGCTTTCCTCATGTGGAGCTGGTGGATCCAGGACATACGCGCTGCCACCTTGCCTGCAATCAGCTGTCCGCTGCTGTTTCCGGTTGGATCAAAAGCTTCAGGAAGACAGCAGCGAAGTGATATGAGTGACACAATACACACACACAGTTTAAATTGAATAATTTCATTACTTAGCTTAGAGTTTCCAATTAATCCTGATTATGTTTAAATACAACACACCGTCCCAGCACTTTCTGCTGTCAGTCTGTGCTTTGGGAATTAAGGCTCAATACTTTCACAACCAATTATAGGGCTCTTCACACAGACTGAGTGCTATTTGCCTTATAAGTTTTAAAAAATCATAAAGTAAGTAAAATAACTGGATAAACAGGAAATTGCCCTCTTGCACTTGCTCTATTTATTATTAGCAACAGGGGGCAGCATTGCCTCATATGGTTAATGGAAAAGTATTACAACTTCTGGCATTGACATTTATACAGACCTTGGATAACCTAAATGTCCAAGGTTCCTTGCTAAAAGCAGACAGGGCCACATACTTAGACGCAGCTAGTCAAAGTATGACACTAAAGCACATTCCTAAAACAGTACAAGATGGCTGAAATGTTGTCTTAAAATAATTGCAGCAAGATCTGCTAAATGATTTAAGTTAAAACTAGCAAATGTTTCCTCATACGTTATCCCACAGCATAGCTAAATGAAAAAGTAATAAAGCATAATCACGAATATAAACATTAAACGTAAACTGAACAGATAAACATCAAAATGGCGCAGCAGCCCTACCAGTCTCGGAGCTGATTCCCTGCACATGACTCCTGTGACCTATAAGCAGCCAGGGCACCCTATATAAATCTCTCTCTGTCCATAGTCCTTTGCCAGAACATCTTCTGATGTAAACTGCTTGCTGGTTTTGGCTCCTTCATCCAGTGTGTTCAATCTGCTGCTGTGATAATTAAAGTGCCAGCCATTACTGCTAGTATCCTGTGTGTTCCTGTGATACCCCAAGCACCAGCTAATGCTACAAAGTGTTCAACACAGTTGTGTGTTCCTGTGATATTCCAATGCTTCCATTACTACTGAGTACTCTCCATAGTTTCCAGTATGTTCCTGTGATACTCCAGCACCAGTCACTATTACGGAGCGCTCTCCACAGTTTCCAGTGTGTTCCTGTGTTACTCCAGCACCAGTCACTATCACTGAGCGCTCTCCACAGTTTAGTGTTCTTCTGTGATACTCCAGCACCAGTCACTGTTACTGAGCGCTCTCCACAGTTCCCAGTGTGTTCCTATGACACTCCAGCACCAGTCACTGTTACTGAGCGCTCTCCACAGTTCCTAGTGTGTTCCTGTGATACTCCAGCACCAGTCACTATTACTGAGCGCTCTCCACAGTTTCCAGTGTATTCCTGTGATACTCCAGCGCCAGTCACTATTACTGAGCGCTCTCCACAGTTCCCAGTGTGTTCCTGTGATACTCCACTACCAGTCACTATTACTGAGCGCTCGCCACAGTTTCCAGTGTGTTCCTGTGTTACTCCAGCACCAGTCACTATTACTGAGCGCTCTCCACAGTTTCCAGTGTTCTCCTGTGTTACTCCAACACCAGTCACTGTTACTAAGCGCGCTCCACAGTTCCCAGTGTGTTCCTGTGATACTCCAGCACCAGTCACTGTTACTGTGCGCTCTCCACAGTTCCCAGTGTGTTCCTGTGATACTCCAGCACCAGTCACTGTTACTGAGCGCTCTCCACAGTTCCCAGTGTGTTCCTGTGATACTCCAGCACCAGTCACTATTACTGAGCGCTCTCCACAGTTCCCAGTGTGTTCCTGTGATACTCCAGCACCAGTCACTGTTACTGAGCGCTCTCCACAGTTCCCAGTGTGTTCCTGTGATACTCCAGCACCAGTCACTGTTACTGAGCGCTCTCCACAGTTCCCAGTGTGTTCCTGTGATACTCCAGCACCAGTCACTGTTACTGAGCGCTCTCCACAGTTCCCAGTGTGTTCCTGTGATACTCCAGCACCAGTCACTGTTACTGAGCGCTCTCCACAGTTTCCAGTGTGTTCCTGTGATACTCCAGCACCAGTCACTGTTACTGAGCGCTCTCCACAGATCCCAGTGTGTTCCTGTGATACTCCAGCACCAGTCACTATTACTGAGCGCTCTCCACAGTTTCCAGTGTGTTCCTGTGATACTCCACTACCAATCACTATTACTGAGCGCTCGCCACAGTTTCCAGTGTATTCCTGTGATACTCCAGCGCCAGTCACTATTACTGAGCGCTCTCCACAGTTCCCAGTGTGTTCCTGTGATACTCCACTACCAGTCACTATTACTGAGCGCTCGCCACAGTTTCCAGTGTGTTCCTGTGTTACTCCAGCACCAGTCACTATTACTGAGCGCTCTCCACAGTTTCCAGTGTTCTCCTGTGTTACTCCAACACCAGTCACTGTTACTAAGCGCGCTCCACAGTTCCCAGTGTGTTCCTGTGATACTCCAGCACCAGTCACTGTTACTGAGCGCTCTCCACAGTTCCCAGTGTGTTCCTGTGATACTCCAGCACCAGTCACTATTACTGAGCGCTCTCCACAGTTCCCAGTGTGTTCCTGTGATACTCCAGCACCAGTCACTGTTACTGAGCGCTCTCCACAGTTCCCAGTGTGTTCCTGTGATACTCCAGCACCAGTCACTGTTACTGAGCGCTCTCCACAGTTCCCAGTGTGTTCCTGTGATACTCCAGCACCAGTCACTGTTACTGAGCGCTCTCCACAGTTCCCAGTGTGTTCCTGTGATACTCCAGCACCAGTCACTGTTACTGAGCGCTCTCCACAGTTCCCAGTGTGTTCCTGTGATACTCCAGCACCAGTCACTGTTACTGAGCGCTCTCCACAGTTCCCAGTGTGTTCCTGTGATACTCCACTACCAGTCACTATTACTGAGCGCTCGCCACAGTTTCCAGTGTATTCCTGTGATACTCCAGCGCCAGTCACTATTACTGAGCGCTCTCCACAGTTCCCAGTGTGTTCCTGTGATACTCCACTACCAGTCACTATTACTGAGCGCTCGCCACAGTTTCCAGTGTGTTCCTGTGTTACTCCAGCACCAGTCACTATTACTGAGCGCTCTCCACAGTTTCCAGTGTTCTCCTGTGTTACTCCAACACCAGTCACTGTTACTGAGCGCTCTCCACAGTTCCCAGTGTGTTCCTGTGATACTCCAGCACCAGTCACTGTTACTGAGCGCTCTCCACAGTTCCCAGTGTGTTCCTGTGATACTCCAGCACCAGTCACTGTTACTGAGCGCTCTCCACAGTTTCCAGTGTGTTCCTGTGATACTCCAGCACCAGTCACTGTTACTGAGCGCTCTCCACAGTTCCCAGTGTGTTCCTGTGATACTCCAGAACCAGTCACTATTACTGAGCGCTCTCCATAGTTTCCAGTGTGTTCCTGTGATACTCCAGCACCAGTCACTGTTACTGAGCGCTCTCCACAGTTCCCAGTGTGTTCCTGTGATACTCCACTACCAGTCACTATTACTGAGCGCTCGCCACAGTTTCCAGTGTATTCCTGTGATACTCCAGCGCCAGTCACTATTACTGAGCGCTCTCCACAGTTTTCAGTGTGTTCCTGTGATACTCCAGCACCAGTCACTATTACTGAGCGCTCTCCACAGTTTCCAGTGTTCTCCTGTGTTACTCCAACACCAGTCACTGTTACTAAGCGCGCTCCACAGTTCCCAGTGTGTTCCTGTGATACTCCACTACCAGTCACTATTACTGAGCGCTCGCCAGTTTCCAGTGTGTTCCTGTGTTACTCCAGCACCAGTCACTATTACTGAGCGCTCTCCACAGTTCCCAGTGTGTTCCTGTGATACTCCACTACCAGTCACTATTACTGAGCGCTCGCCACAGTTTCCAGTGTGTTCCTGTGTTACTCCAGCACCAGTCACTATTACTGAGCGCTCTCCACAGTTTCCAGTGTTCTCCTGTGTTACTCCAACACCAGTCACTGTTACTAAGCGCGCTCCACAGTTCCCAGTGTGTTCCTGTGATACTCCAGCACCAGTCACTGTTACTGAGCGCTCTCCACAGTTCCCAGTGTGTTCCTGTGATACTCCAGCACCAGTCACTATTACTGAGCGCTCTCCACAGTTCCCAGTGTGTTCCTGTGATACTCCAGCACCAGTCACTGTTACTGAGCGCTCTCCACAGTTTCCAGTGTGTTCCTGTGATACTCCAGCACCAGTCACTGTTACTGAGCGCTCTCCACAGTTCCCAGTGTGTTCCTGTGATACTCCAGCACCAGTCACTGTTACTGAGCGCGCTCCACAGTTCCCAGTGTGTTCCTGTGATACTCCAGCACCAGTCACTGTTACTGAGCGCTCTCCACAGTTCCTAGTGTGTTCCTGTGATACTCCAGCACCAGTCACTATTACTGAGCGCTCTCCACAGTTTCCAGTGTGTTTCTGTGTTACTCCAGCACCAGTCACTATTACTGAGCGCTCTCCACAGTTTCCAGTGTTCTCCTGTGTTACTCCAACACCAGTCACTGTTACTGAGCGCTCTCCACAGTTCCCAGTGTGTTCCTGTGATACTCCACTACCAGTCACTATTACTAAGCGCGCTCCACAGTTTCCAGTGTGTTCCTGTGATACTCCAGCACCAGTCACTGTTACTGAGCGCTCTCCACAGTTCCCAGTGTGTTCCTGTGATACTCCTGCACCAGTCACTGTTACTGAGCGCTCTCCACAGTTCCCAGTGTGTTCCTGTGATACTCCAGCACCAGTCACTGTTACTGAGCGCTCTCCACAGTTTCCAGTGTGTTCCTGTGATACTCCAGAACCAGTCACTGTTACTGAGCGCTCTCCACAGTTCCCAGTGTGTTCCTATGACACTCCAGCACCAGTCACTGTTACTGAGCGCTCTCCACAGTTCCCAGTGTGTTCCTGTGATACTCCAGCACCAGTCACTATTACTGAGCGCTCTCCACAGTTTCCAGTGTGTTCCTGTGATACTCCAGCACCAGTCACTATTACTGAGCGCTCTCCACAGTTCCCAGTGTGTTCCTGTGATACTCCAGCACCAGTCACTGTTACTGAGCGCTCGCCACAGTTTCCAGTGTGTTCCTGTGATACTCCAGCACCAGTCACTATTACTGAGCGCTCTCCACAGTTTCCAGTGTATTCCTGTGATACTCCAGCGCCAGTCACTATTACTGAGCGCTCTCCACAGTTCCCAGTGTGTTCCTGTGATACTCCAGCACCCTTCACTATTACTGAGCACTCTCCACAGTTTCCAGTGTATTCCTGTGATACTCCACTACCAGTCACTATTACTGAGCGCTCTCCACAGTTCCCAGTGTGTTCCTGTGATTCTCCAGCACCAGTCACTATTACTGAGCGCTCTCCATAGTTTCCAGTGATACTCCAGTACCAGTCACTATTACTGAGCACTCTCCACAGTTTCCAGTGTGTTCCTGTGATACTCCAGCACCAGTCACTGTTACTGAGCGCTCTCCACAGTTCCCAGTGCGTTCCTATGACACTCCAGCACCAGTCACTATTACTGAGCACTCTCCACAGTTCCCAGTGTGTTCCTGTGATACTCCAGCACCAGTCACTGTTACTGAGCGCTCTCCACAGTTCCCAGTGTGTTCCTGTGATACTCCCGAACCAGTCACTATTACTGAGTGCTCTCCACAGTTCCCAGTGTATTCCTGTGATACTCCAGCGCCAGTCACTATTACTGAGCGCTCTCCACAGTTCCCAGTGTGTTCCTATGACACTCCAGCACCAGTCACTATTACTGAGCGCTCTCCACAGTTCCCAGTGTGTTCCTGTGATACTCCAGCACCAGTCACTGTTACTGAGCGCTCTCCACAGTTCCCAGTGTGTTCCTGTGATACTCCAGCACCAGTCACTGTTACTGAGCGCTCTCCACAGTTCCCAGTGTGTTCCTGTGACACTCCAGCACCAGTCACTGTTACTGAGCGCTCTCCACAGTTCCTAGTGTGTTCCTGTGATACTCCAGCACCAGTCACTATTACTGAGCACTCTCCACAGTTTCCAGTGTTCTCCTGTGTTACTCCAACACCAGTCACTGTTACTAAGCGCGCTCCACAGTTCCCAGTGTGTTCCTGTGATACTCCAGCACCAGTCACTGTTACTGAGCGCTCTCCACAGTTCCCAGTGTGTTCCTGTGATACTCCAGCACCAGTCACTATTACTGAGCGCTCTCCACAGTTCCCAGTGTGTTCCTGTGATACTCCAGCACCAGTCACTGTTACTGAGCGCTCTCCACAGTTCCCAGTGTGTTCCTGTGATACTCCACTACCAGTCACTATTACTGAGCGCTCGCCACAGTTTCCAGTGTATTCCTGTGTTACTCCAACACCAGTCACTATTACTGAGCGCTCTCCACAGTTTCCAGTGTTCTCCTGTGTTACTCCAACACCAGTCACTATTACTGAGCGCTCTCCACAGTTCCCAGTGTGTTCCTGTGATACTCCAGCACCAGTCACTGTTACTGAGCGCTCTCCACAGTTCCCAGTGTGTTGCTGTGATACTCCAGCACCAGTCACTGTTACTGAGCGCTCTCCACAGTTCCCAGTGTGTTCCTGTGATACTCCAGCACCAGTCACTGTTACTGAGCGCTCTCCACAGTTCCCAGTGTGTTCCTGTGATACTCCAGCGCCAGTCACTGTTACTGAGCGCTCTCCACAGTTCCCAGTGTGTTCCTGTGATACTCCAGCGCCAGTCACTGTTACTGAGCGCTCTCCACAGTTCCCAGTGTGTTCCTGTGATACTCCATCACCAGTCACTATTACTGAGCGCTCTCCACAGTTCCCAGTGTGTTCCTATGACACTCCAGCACCAGTCACTGTTACTGAGCGCTCTCCACAGTTTCCAGTGTGTTCCTGTGATACTCCAGCACCAGTCACTATTACTGAGCGCTCTCCACAGTTCCCAGTGTGTTCCTGTGATACTCCAGCACCAGTCACTATTACTGAGCGCTCTCCACAGTTCCCAGTGTGTTCCTGTGATACTCCAGCACCAGTCACTATTCCTGAGCGCTCTCCACAGTTTCCAGTGTGTTCCTGTGACACTCCAGCACCAGTCACTGTTACTGAGCACTCTCCACAGTTCCCAGTGTGTTCCTGTGATACTCCAGCACCAGTCACTGTTACTGAGCGCTCTCCACAGTTCCCAGTGTGTTCCTGTGATACTCCAGCACCAGTCACTGTTACTGAGCGCTCTCCACAGTTCCCAGTGTGTTCCTGTGATACTCCAGCACCAGTCACTGTTACTGAGCGCTCTCCACAGTTCCCAGTGTGTTCCTGTGATACTCCAGCACCAGTCACTGTTACTGAGCGCTCTCCACAGTTCCCAGTGTGTTCCTGTGATACTCCAGCACCAGTCACTGTTACTGAGCGCTCTCCACAGTTTCCAGTGTGTTTCTGTGTTACTCCAGCACCAGTCACTATTACTGAGCGCTCTCCACAGTTTCCAGTGTTCTCCTGTGTTACTCCAACACCAGTCACTGTTACTAAGCGCGCTCCACAGTTTCCAGTGTGTTCCTGTGATACTCCAGCACCAGTCACTGTTACTGAGCGCTCTCCACAGTTCCCAGTGTGTTCCTGTGATACTCCAGCACCAGTCACTGTTACTGAGCGCTCTCCACAGTTCCCAGTGTGTTCCTGTGATACTCCAGCACCAGTCACTGTTACTGAGCGCTCTCCACAGTTCCTAGTGTGTTCCTGTGATACTCCAGCACCAGTCACTGTTACTGAGCGCTCTCCACAGTTCCCAGTGTGTTCCTGTGATACTCCACTACCAGTCACTATTACTGAGCGCTCGCCACAGTTTCCAGTGTATTCCTGTGATACTCCAGCGCCAGTCACTATTACTGAGCGCTCTCCACAGTTCCCAGTGTGTTCCTGTGATACTCCACTACCAGTCACTATTACTGAGCGCTCGCCACAGTTTCCAGTGTGTTCCTGTGTTACTCCAGCACCAGTCACTATTACTGAGCGCTCTCCACAGTTTCCAGTGTTCTCCTGTGTTACTCCAACACCAGTCACTGTTACTAAGCGCGCTCCACAGTTCCCAGTGTGTTCCTGTGATACTCCAGCACCAGTCACTGTTACTGAGCGCTCTCCACAGTTCCCAGTGTGTTCCTGTGATACTCCAGCACCAGTCACTGTTACTGAGCGCTCTCCACAGTTCCCAGTGTGTTCCTGTGATACTCCAGCACCAGTCACTGTTACTGAGCGCTCTCCACAGTTCCCAGTGTGTTCCTGTGATACTCCAGCACCAGTCACTGTTACTGAGCGCTCTCCACAGTTCCCAGTGTGTTCCTGTGTTACTCCAGCACCAGTCACTATTACTGAGTGCTCTCCACAGTTTCCAGTGTGTTCCTGTGATACTCCAGCACCAGTCACTATTACTGAGCGCTCTCCACAGTTCCCAGTGTGTTCCTGTGATACTCCAGCGCCAGTCACTATTACTGAGCGCTCTCCACAGTTCCCAGTGTGTTCCTGTGATACTCCAGCGCCAGTCACTATTACTGAGCGCTCTCCACAGTTCCCAGTGTGTTCCTGTGATACTCCAGCACCAGTCACTGTTACTAAGCGCGCTCCACAGTTTCCAGTGTGTTCCTGTGATACTCCAGCACCAGTCACTGTTACTGAGCGCTCTCCACAGTTCCCAGTGTGTTCCTGTGATACTCCAGCACCAGTCACTGTTACTGAGCGCTCTCCACAGTTCCCAGTGTGTTCCTGTGATACTCCAGAACCAGTCACTGTTACTGAGCGCTCTCCACAGTTCCCAGTGTGTTCCTGTGATACTCCAGCGCCAGTCACTATTACTGAGCGCTCTCCACAGTTCCCAGTGTGTTCCTGTGATACTCCACTACCAGTCACTATTACTGAGCGCTCGCCACAGTTTCCAGTGTGTTCCTGTGTTACTCCAACACTAGTCACTGTTACTGAGCACTCTCCACAGTTTCCAGTGTGTTTCTGTGTTACTCCAGCACCAGTCACTATTGCTGAGCGCTCTCCACAGTTTCCAGTGTTCTCCTGTGTTACTCCAACACCAGTCACTGCTACTAAGCGCGCTCCACAGTTTCCAGTGTATTCCTGTGATACTCCACTACCAGTCACTGTTACTGAGCGCTCTCCACAGTTCCCAGTGTGTTCCTGTGATACTCCAGCACCAGTCACTATTACTGAGCGCTCTCCATAGTTTCCAGTGATACTCCAGTACCAGTCACTATTACTGAGCACTCTCCACAGTTTCCAGTGTTCCTGTGATACTCCAGCACCAGTCACTATTACTGAGCGCTCTCCACAGTTCCCAGTGTGTTCCTGTGATACTCCAGCACCAGTCACTATTCCTGAGCGCTCTCCACAGTTTCCAGTGTGTTCCTGTGATACTCCAGCACCAGTCACTGTTACTGAGCGCTCTCCACAGTTCCCAGTGTGTTCCTGTGATACTCCAGCACCAGTCACTATTCCTGAGCGCTCTCCACAGTTTCCAGTGTGTTCCTGTGATACTCCAGCACCAGTCACTGTTACTGAGCGCTCTCCACAGTTCCCAGTGTGTTCCTGTGATACTCCAGAACCAGTCACTATTACTGAGCACTCTCCACAGTTCCCAGTGTGTTCCTATGACACTCCAGCACCAGTCACTGTTACTGAGCGCTCTCCACAGTTCCCAGTGTGTTCCTATGACACTCCAGCACCAGTCACTGTTACTGAGCGCTCCCCACAGTTCCTAGTGTGTTCCTGTGATACTCCAGCACCAGTCACTATTACTGAGCGCTCTCCACAGTTTCCAGTGTATTCCTGTGATACTCCAGCGCCAGTCACTATTACTGAGCGCTCTCCACAGTTCCCAGTGTGTTCCTGTGATACTCCACTACCAGTCACTATTACTGAGCGCTCGCCACAGTTTCCAGTGTGTTCCTGTGTTACTCCAACACTAGTCACTGTTACTGAGCGCTCTCCACAGTTTCCAGTGTGTTTCTGTGTTACTCCAGCACCAGTCACTATTACTGAGCGCTCTCCACAGTTTCCAGTGTTCTCCTGTGTTACTCCAACACCAGTCACTGTTACTAAGCGCGCTCCACAGTTTCCAGTGTGTTCCTGTGATACTCCAGCACCAGTCACTGTTACTGAGCGCTCTCCACAGTTCCCAGTGTGTTCCTGTGATACTCCAGCACCAGTCACTGTTACTGAGCGCTCTCCACAGTTCCCAGTGTGTTCCTGTGATACTCCAGCACCAGTCACTATTACTGAGCGCTCTGCACAGTTCCCAGTGTGTTCCTATGACACTCCAGCACCAGTCACTGTTACTGAGCGCTCTCCACAGTTTCCAGTGTGTTCCTGTGATACTCCAGCACCAGTCACTGTTACTGAGCGCTCTCCACAGTTCCCAGTGTGTTCCTGTGATACTCCAGCACCAGTCACTATTACTGAGCGCTCTCCACAGTTTCCAGTGTATTCCTGTGATACTCCAGCGCCAGTCACTATTACTGAGCGCTCTCCACAGTTCCCAGTGTGTTCCTGTGATACTCCACTACCAGTCACTATTACTGAGCGCTCGCCACAGTTTCCAGTGTGTTCCTGTGTTACTCCAACACTAGTCACTGTTACTGAGCGCTCTCCACAGTTTCCAGTGTGTTCCTGTGTTACTCCAGCACCAGTCACTATTACTGAGCACTCTCCACAGTTTCCAGTGTTCTCCTGTGTTACTCCAACACCAGTCACTGTTACTAAGCGCGCTCCACAGTTTCCAGTGTGTTCCTGTGTTACTCCAGCACCAGTCACTATTACTGAGCGCTCTGCACAGTTTAGTGTTCTTCTGTGATACTCCAGCACCAGTCACTGTTCCTGAGCGCTCTCCACAGTTCCTAGTGTGTTCCTGTGATACTCCAGCACCAGTCACTATTACTGAGCGCTCTCCATAGTTTCCAGTGATACTCCAGTACCAGTCACTATTACTGAGCACTCTCCACAGTTTCCAGTGTTCCTGTGATACTCCAGCACCAGTCACTATTACTGAGCGCTCTCCACAGTTTCCAGTGTGTTCCTGTGACACTCCAGCACCAGTCACTATTACTGAGCGCTCTCCACAGTTCCCAGTGTGTTCCTGTGATACTCCAGCACCAGTCACTATTCCTGAGCGCTCTCCACAGTTTCCAGTGTGTTCCTGTGATACTCCAGCACCAGTCACTGTTACTGAGCGCTCTCCACAGTTCCCAGTGTGTTCCTGTGATACTCCAGCACCAGTCACTATTCCTGAGCGCTCTCCACAGTTTCCAGTGTGTTCCTGTGATACTCCAGCACCAGTCACTGTTACTGAGCGCTCTCCACAGTTCCCAGTGTGTTCCTGTGATACTCCAGAACCAGTCACTATTACTGAGCACTCTCCACAGTTCCCAGTGTGTTCCTATGACACTCCAGCACCAGTCACTGTTACTGAGCGCTCTCCACAGTTCCCAGTGTGTTCCTATGACACTCCAGCACCAGTCACTGTTACTGAGCGCTCCCCACAGTTCCTAGTGTGTTCCTGTGATACTCCAGCACCAGTCACTATTACTGAGCGCTCTCCACAGTTTCCAGTGTATTCCTGTGATACTCCAGCGCCAGTCACTATTACTGAGCGCTCTCCACAGTTCCCAGTGTGTTCCTGTGATACTCCACTACCAGTCACTATTACTGAGCGCTCGCCACAGTTTCCAGTGTGTTCCTGTGTTACTCCAACACTAGTCACTGTTACTGAGCGCTCTCCACAGTTTCCAGTGTGTTTCTGTGTTACTCCAGCACCAGTCACTATTACTGAGCGCTCTCCACAGTTTCCAGTGTTCTCCTGTGTTACTCCAACACCAGTCACTGTTACTAAGCGCGCTCCACAGTTTCCAGTGTGTTCCTGTGATACTCCAGCACCAGTCACTGTTACTGAGCGCTCTCCACAGTTCCCAGTGTGTTCCTGTGATACTCCAGCACCAGTCACTGTTACTGAGCGCTCTCCACAGTTCCCAGTGTGTTCCTGTGATACTCCAGCACCAGTCACTATTACTGAGCGCTCTGCACAGTTCCCAGTGTGTTCCTATGACACTCCAGCACCAGTCACTGTTACTGAGCGCTCTCCACAGTTTCCAGTGTGTTCCTGTGATACTCCAGCACCAGTCACTGTTACTGAGCGCTCTCCACAGTTCCCAGTGTGTTCCTGTGATACTCCAGCACCAGTCACTATTACTGAGCGCTCTCCACAGTTTCCAGTGTATTCCTGTGATACTCCAGCGCCAGTCACTATTACTGAGCGCTCTCCACAGTTCCCAGTGTGTTCCTGTGATACTCCACTACCAGTCACTATTACTGAGCGCTCGCCACAGTTTCCAGTGTGTTCCTGTGTTACTCCAACACTAGTCACTGTTACTGAGCGCTCTCCACAGTTTCCAGTGTGTTCCTGTGTTACTCCAGCACCAGTCACTATTACTGAGCACTCTCCACAGTTTCCAGTGTTCTCCTGTGTTACTCCAACACCAGTCACTGTTACTAAGCGCGCTCCACAGTTTCCAGTGTGTTCCTGTGTTACTCCAGCACCAGTCACTATTACTGAGCGCTCTGCACAGTTTAGTGTTCTTCTGTGATACTCCAGCACCAGTCACTGTTCCTGAGCGCTCTCCACAGTTCCTAGTGTGTTCCTGTGATACTCCAGCACCAGTCACTATTACTGAGCGCTCTCCACAGTTTCCAGTGTGTTCCTCTGATACTCCAGCACCAGTCACTATTACTGAGCGCTCTCCACAGTTCCTAGTGTGTTCCTGTGATACTCCAGCACCCGTCACTATTACTGAGCGCTCTCCACAGTTTCCAGTGTGTTCCTGTGATACTCCAGCACCAGTCACTATTACTGAGCGTTCTCCATAGTTTCCAGTGTGTTCCTGTGATACTCCAGCACCAGTCACTATTACTGAGCACTCTCGACAGTTTCCAGTGTGTTCCTGTGATACTCCAGCACCAGTCACTATTACTGAGCGTTCTCCATAGTTTCCAGTGTGTTCCTGTGATACTCCACTACCAGTCACTAATACTGAGCGCTCGCCACAGTTTCCAGTGTGTTTCTGTGTTACTCCAACACTAGTCACTGTTACTGAGCGCTCTCCAGTTTCCAGTGTGTTCCTGTGTTACTCCCGCACCAGTCACTATTACTGAGTGCTCTCCACAGTTTCCAGTGTTCTCCTGTGTTGCTCCAACACCAGTCACTGTTACTAAGCGCGCTCCACAGTTTCCAGTGTGTTCCTGTGATACTCCAGCACCAGTCACTATTACTGAGCGCTCTCCACAGTTTCCAGTGTGTTCCTGTGATACTCCAGCACCAGTCACTATTACTGAGCGCTCTCCACAGTTCCCAGTGTGTTCCTGTGATACTCCAGCGCCAGTCACTATTACTGAGCGCTCTCCACAGTTCCCAGTGTGTTCCTGTGATACTCCAGCGCCAGTCACTATTACTGAGCGCTCTCCACAGTTCCCAGTGTGTTCCTGTGATACTCCAGCACCAGTCACTGTTACTAAGCGCGCTCCACAGTTTCCAGTGTGTTCCTGTGATACTCCAGCACCAGTCACTGTTACTGAGCGCTCTCCACAGTTCCCAGTGTGTTCCTGTGATACTCCAGCACCAGTCACTGTTACTGAGCGCTCTCCACAGTTCCCAGTGTGTTCCTGTGATACTCCAGAACCAGTCACTGTTACTGAGCGCTCTCCACAGTTCCCAGTGTGTTCCTGTGATACTCCAGCGCCAGTCACTATTACTGAGCGCTCTCCACAGTTCCCAGTGTGTTCCTGTGATACTCCACTACCAGTCACTATTACTGAGCGCTCGCCACAGTTTCCAGTGTGTTCCTGTGTTACTCCAACACTAGTCACTGTTACTGAGCACTCTCCACAGTTTCCAGTGTGTTTCTGTGTTACTCCAGCACCAGTCACTATTGCTGAGCGCTCTCCACAGTTTCCAGTGTTCTCCTGTGTTACTCCAACACCAGTCACTGCTACTAAGCGCGCTCCACAGTTTCCAGTGTATTCCTGTGATACTCCACTACCAGTCACTGTTACTGAGCGCTCTCCACAGTTCCCAGTGTGTTCCTGTGATACTCCAGCACCAGTCACTATTACTGAGCGCTCTCCATAGTTTCCAGTGATACTCCAGTACCAGTCACTATTACTGAGCACTCTCCACAGTTTCCAGTGTTCCTGTGATACTCCAGCACCAGTCACTATTACTGAGCGCTCTCCACAGTTCCCAGTGTGTTCCTGTGATACTCCAGCACCAGTCACTATTCCTGAGCGCTCTCCACAGTTTCCAGTGTGTTCCTGTGATACTCCAGCACCAGTCACTGTTACTGAGCGCTCTCCACAGTTCCCAGTGTGTTCCTGTGATACTCCAGCACCAGTCACTATTCCTGAGCGCTCTCCACAGTTTCCAGTGTGTTCCTGTGATACTCCAGCACCAGTCACTGTTACTGAGCGCTCTCCACAGTTCCCAGTGTGTTCCTGTGATACTCCAGAACCAGTCACTATTACTGAGCACTCTCCACAGTTCCCAGTGTGTTCCTATGACACTCCAGCACCAGTCACTGTTACTGAGCGCTCTCCACAGTTCCCAGTGTGTTCCTATGACACTCCAGCACCAGTCACTGTTACTGAGCGCTCCCCACAGTTCCTAGTGTGTTCCTGTGATACTCCAGCACCAGTCACTATTACTGAGCGCTCTCCACAGTTTCCAGTGTATTCCTGTGATACTCCAGCGCCAGTCACTATTACTGAGCGCTCTCCACAGTTCCCAGTGTGTTCCTGTGATACTCCACTACCAGTCACTATTACTGAGCGCTCGCCACAGTTTCCAGTGTGTTCCTGTGTTACTCCAACACTAGTCACTGTTACTGAGCGCTCTCCACAGTTTCCAGTGTGTTTCTGTGTTACTCCAGCACCAGTCACTATTACTGAGCGCTCTCCACAGTTTCCAGTGTTCTCCTGTGTTACTCCAACACCAGTCACTGTTACTAAGCGCGCTCCACAGTTTCCAGTGTGTTCCTGTGATACTCCAGCACCAGTCACTGTTACTGAGCGCTCTCCACAGTTCCCAGTGTGTTCCTGTGATACTCCAGCACCAGTCACTGTTACTGAGCGCTCTCCACAGTTCCCAGTGTGTTCCTGTGATACTCCAGCACCAGTCACTATTACTGAGCGCTCTGCACAGTTCCCAGTGTGTTCCTATGACACTCCAGCACCAGTCACTGTTACTGAGCGCTCTCCACAGTTTCCAGTGTGTTCCTGTGATACTCCAGCACCAGTCACTGTTACTGAGCGCTCTCCACAGTTCCCAGTGTGTTCCTGTGATACTCCAGCACCAGTCACTATTACTGAGCGCTCTCCACAGTTTCCAGTGTATTCCTGTGATACTCCAGCGCCAGTCACTATTACTGAGCGCTCTCCACAGTTCCCAGTGTGTTCCTGTGATACTCCACTACCAGTCACTATTACTGAGCGCTCGCCACAGTTTCCAGTGTGTTCCTGTGTTACTCCAACACTAGTCACTGTTACTGAGCGCTCTCCACAGTTTCCAGTGTGTTCCTGTGTTACTCCAGCACCAGTCACTATTACTGAGCACTCTCCACAGTTTCCAGTGTTCTCCTGTGTTACTCCAACACCAGTCACTGTTACTAAGCGCGCTCCACAGTTTCCAGTGTGTTCCTGTGTTACTCCAGCACCAGTCACTATTACTGAGCGCTCTGCACAGTTTAGTGTTCTTCTGTGATACTCCAGCACCAGTCACTGTTCCTGAGCGCTCTCCACAGTTCCTAGTGTGTTCCTGTGATACTCCAGCACCAGTCACTATTACTGAGCGCTCTCCATAGTTTCCAGTGATACTCCAGTACCAGTCACTATTACTGAGCACTCTCCACAGTTTCCAGTGTTCCTGTGATACTCCAGCACCAGTCACTATTACTGAGCGCTCTCCACAGTTTCCAGTGTGTTCCTGTGACACTCCAGCACCAGTCACTATTACTGAGCGCTCTCCACAGTTCCCAGTGTGTTCCTGTGATACTCCAGCACCAGTCACTATTCCTGAGCGCTCTCCACAGTTTCCAGTGTGTTCCTGTGATACTCCAGCACCAGTCACTGTTACTGAGCGCTCTCCACAGTTCCCAGTGTGTTCCTGTGATACTCCAGCACCAGTCACTATTCCTGAGCGCTCTCCACAGTTTCCAGTGTGTTCCTGTGATACTCCAGCACCAGTCACTGTTACTGAGCGCTCTCCACAGTTCCCAGTGTGTTCCTGTGATACTCCAGAACCAGTCACTATTACTGAGCACTCTCCACAGTTCCCAGTGTGTTCCTATGACACTCCAGCACCAGTCACTGTTACTGAGCGCTCTCCACAGTTCCCAGTGTGTTCCTATGACACTCCAGCACCAGTCACTGTTACTGAGCGCTCCCCACAGTTCCTAGTGTGTTCCTGTGATACTCCAGCACCAGTCACTATTACTGAGCGCTCTCCACAGTTTCCAGTGTATTCCTGTGATACTCCAGCGCCAGTCACTATTACTGAGCGCTCTCCACAGTTCCCAGTGTGTTCCTGTGATACTCCACTACCAGTCACTATTACTGAGCGCTCGCCACAGTTTCCAGTGTGTTCCTGTGTTACTCCAACACTAGTCACTGTTACTGAGCGCTCTCCACAGTTTCCAGTGTGTTTCTGTGTTACTCCAGCACCAGTCACTATTACTGAGCGCTCTCCACAGTTTCCAGTGTTCTCCTGTGTTACTCCAACACCAGTCACTGTTACTAAGCGCGCTCCACAGTTTCCAGTGTGTTCCTGTGATACTCCAGCACCAGTCACTGTTACTGAGCACTCTCCACAGTTCCCAGTGTGTTCCTGTGATACTCCAGCACCAGTCACTGTTACTGAGCGCTCTCCACAGTTCCCAGTGTGTTCCTGTGATACTCCAGCACCAGTCACTATTACTGAGCGCTCTGCACAGTTCCCAGTGTGTTCCTATGACACTCCAGCACCAGTCACTGTTACTGAGCGCTCTCCACAGTTTCCAGTGTGTTCCTGTGATACTCCAGCACCAGTCACTGTTACTGAGCGCTCTCCACAGTTCCCAGTGTGTTCCTGTGATACTCCAGCACCAGTCACTATTACTGAGCGCTCTCCACAGTTTCCAGTGTATTCCTGTGATACTCCAGCGCCAGTCACTATTACTGAGCGCTCTCCACAGTTCCCAGTGTGTTCCTGTGATACTCCACTACCAGTCACTATTACTGAGCGCTCGCCACAGTTTCCAGTGTGTTCCTGTGTTACTCCAACACTAGTCACTGTTACTGAGCGCTCTCCACAGTTTCCAGTGTGTTCCTGTGTTACTCCAGCACCAGTCACTATTACTGAGCACTCTCCACAGTTTCCAGTGTTCTCCTGTGTTACTCCAACACCAGTCACTGTTACTAAGCGCGCTCCACAGTTTCCAGTGTGTTCCTGTGTTACTCCAGCACCAGTCACTATTACTGAGCGCTCTGCACAGTTTAGTGTTCTTCTGTGATACTCCAGCACCAGTCACTGTTCCTGAGCGCTCTCCACAGTTCCTAGTGTGTTCCTGTGATACTCCAGCACCAGTCACTATTACTGAGCGCTCTCCACAGTTTCCAGTGTGTTCCTCTGATACTCCAGCACCAGTCACTATTACTGAGCGCTCTCCACAGTTCCTAGTGTGTTCCTGTGATACTCCAGCACCCGTCACTATTACTGAGCGCTCTCCACAGTTTCCAGTGTGTTCCTGTGATACTCCAGCACCAGTCACTATTACTGAGCGTTCTCCATAGTTTCCAGTGTGTTCCTGTGATACTCCAGCACCAGTCACTATTACTGAGCACTCTCGACAGTTTCCAGTGTGTTCCTGTGATACTCCAGCACCAGTCACTATTACTGAGCGTTCTCCATAGTTTCCAGTGTGTTCCTGTGATACTCCACTACCAGTCACTAATACTGAGCGCTCGCCACAGTTTCCAGTGTGTTTCTGTGTTACTCCAACACTAGTCACTGTTACTGAGCGCTCTCCAGTTTCCAGTGTGTTCCTGTGTTACTCCCGCACCAGTCACTATTACTGAGTGCTCTCCACAGTTTCCAGTGTTCTCCTGTGTTGCTCCAACACCAGTCACTGTTACTAAGCGCGCTCCACAGTTTCCAGTGTGTTCCTGTGATACTCCAGCACCAGTCATTGTTACTGAGCGCTCTCCACAGTTCCTAGTGTGTTCCTGTGATACTCCAGCACCAGTCACTGTTACTGAGCGCTCTCCACAGTTCCCAGTGTGTTCCTATGACACTCCAGCACCAGTCACTATTACTGAGCGTTCTCCATAGTTTCCAGTGTGTTCCTGTGATACTCCAGCACCAGTCACTATTACTGAGCGATCTCCATAGTTTCCAGTGTGTTCCTGTGATACTCCAGCACCAGTCACTATTACTGAGCGCTCTCCACAGTTTCCAGTGTATTCCTGTGATACTCCAGCGCCAGTCACTATTACTGAGCGCTCTCCACAGTTCCCAGTGTGTTCCTGTGATACTCCAGCACCAGTCACTATTACTGAGCACTCTCCACAGTTTCCAGTGTGTTCCTGTGATACTCCAGCACCAGTCACTATTACTGAGCGCTCTCCATAGTTTCCAGTGATACTCCAGTACCAGTCACTATTACTGAGCACTCTCCACAGTTTCCAGTGTGTTCCTGTGATACTCCAGCACCAGTCACTGTTACTGAGCGCTCTCCACAGTTCCCAGTGCGTTCCTATGACACTCCAGCACCAGTCACTATTACTGAGCACTCTCCACAGTTTCCAGTGTGTTCCTGTGATACTCCAGCACCAGTCACTGTTACTGAGCGCTCTCCACAGTTTCCAGTGTGTTCCTGTGATACTCCAGAACCAGTCACTATTACTGAGCACTCTCCACAGTTCCCAGTGTGTTCCTGTGATACTCCAGCACCAGTCACTATTACTGAGCGCTCTCCACAGTTTCCAGTGTATTCCTGTGATACTCCAGCGCCAGTCACTATTACTGAGCGCTCTCCACAGTTCCCAGTGTGTTCCTGTGATACTCCAGCACCAGTCACTATTACTGAGCACTCTCCACAGTTTCCAGTGTGTTCCTGTGATACTCCAGCACCAGTCACTATTACTGAGCGCTCTCCATAGTTTCCAGTGATACTCCAGTACCAGTCACTATTACTGAGCACTCTCCACAGTTTCCAGTGTGTTCCTGTGATACTCCAGCACCAGTCACTGTTACTGAGCGCTCTCCACAGTTCCCAGTGTGTTCCTATGACACTCCAGCACCAGTCACTGTTACTGAGCGCTCTCCACAGTTCCCAGTGTGTTCCTGTGATACTTCAGAACCAGTCACTATTACTGAGCACTCTCCACAGTTCCCAGTGTGTTCCTCTGATACTCCAGCACCAGTCACTATTACTGAGCGCTCTCCACAGTTCCTAGTGTGTTCCTGTGATACTCCAGCACCAGTCACTATTACTGAGCGCTCTCCACAGTTTCCAGTGTGTTCCTGTGATACTCCAGCACCCGTCACTATTACTGAGCACTCTCCACAGTTTCCAGTGTGTTCCTGTGATACTCCAGCACCAGTCACTATTACTGAGCGTTCTCCATAGTTTCCAGTGTGTTCCTGTGATACTCCAGCACCAGTCACTATTACTGAGCACTCTCCACAGTTTCCAGTGTGTTCCTGTGATACTCCAGCAGCAGTCACTATTACTGAGCGTTCTCCATAGTTTCCAGTGTGTTCCTGTGATACTCCAGCACCAGTCACTATTACTGAGCGTTCTCTATGGTTTCCAGTGTGTTCCTGTGATACTCCAGCACCAGTCACTATTACTGAGCGCTCTCCACAGTTTCCAGTGTATTCCTGTGATACTCCAGCGCCCTTCACTATTACTGAGCGCTCTCCACAGTTCCCAGTGTGTTCCTGTGATACTCCACTACCAGTCACTAATACTGAGCGCTCGCCACAGTTTCCAGTGTGTTTCTGTGTTACTCCAACACTAGTCACTGTTACTGAGCGCTCTCCACAGTTTCCAGTGTGTTCCTGTGTTACTCCCGCATCAGTCACTATTACTGAGCGCTCTCCACAGTTTCCAGTGTTCTCCTGTGTTGCTCCAACACCAGTCACTGTTACTAAGCACGCTCCACAGTTTCCAGTGTGTTCCTGTGTTACTCCAGCACCAGTCACTATTACTGAGCGCTCTCCACAGTTCCCAGTGTGTTCCTGTGATACTCCAGCACCAGTCACTATTACTGAGCACTCTCCACAGTTTCCAGTGTGTTCCTGTGATACTCCAGCACCAGTCACTATTACTGAGCACTCTCCAGTTTCCAGTGTGTTCCTGTGATACTCCAGCACCAGTCACTATTACTGAGCGCTCTCCATAGTTTCCAGTGATACTCCAGTACCAGTCACTATTACTGAGCACTCTCCACAGTTTCCAGTGTGTTCCTGTGATACTCCGGCACCAGTCACTATTACTGAGCGCTCTCCAGTTTCCAGTGTGTTCCTGTGATACTCCAGCACCAGTCACTATTACTGAGCGCTCTCCACAGTTTCCAGTGTGTTTCTAAAAATATCTATTAAATACCCTTACATTCTGTCACCTCAGTTGCTCACTAGAGATGTGAGGGGCCTGTCTACTTGGTCTCCCTTAGTGGCAGCTACAGAGACATAATGCCCAGTCTCACTGATTAACCCACCTCCAAATACTGCCAGCCCCACCAGCCTCTGGGCCACCACCCATCTCACTGATTGCCCCCATCTACAGTATCTGGCAGGATGGGAAATGGTTTCCACCCCAGCTACACACATCCCATCTCTTCTGATGTGTTCCTAAGTGCTAGAGGACTCCCCGCCCTCAGTGGGTGCAGCAGGACTCATCTGCCAATCTCCAATATGTCCTCCTAGAAAGCTGCAGGAACTGCTGATGTGACTGTGACTACCTGCAGGAGATATCTCTGTTGTCTGTTGATGAGACCACTTCTGACACTGCGGTCTGATGGGTATAATACGGTAAGGTGACACCACAGGCTCCTCCCCCTCAGTACAGTGACACCACAGGCCGCTCCCCCTGCAGTACAGTAGGGTGACACCTCAGGCCGCTCCCCCTACGGTATAGTATGGTGAGAGCACAGGATGCTCCCACTGCGGTACAGTAAGGTGACAACACAGGCTGCTCCCCCTGCGGTACAGTGAGGTGACACCACAGGCTGCTCCCCCTGCGGTACAGTGACACCACAGGCCGCTCACTCTGTGGTACAGTGAGGTGACACTACAGGCTGCCCCCCCTTCACTACAGTGAGGAGATACCACAGGCCGCTTCCCCTGTGGTACAGTAAGGTGACACCACAGGCCGCTTCCCCTGTGGTACAGTAAGGTGACACCACAGGCCACTCCCCCTGCGGTACAGTGAGGTGACACAACAGGTTGCTCCCCCTGCGGTACAGTGAGGTGACACCACAGGCTGCTCCCCCTGCGGTACAGTGACACCACAGGCCGCTCACTCTGTGGTACAGTGAGGTGACACTACAGGCTGCCCCCCCCTTCACTACAGTGAGGAGATACCACAGGCCGCTTCCCCTGTGGTACAGTAAGGTGACACCACAGGCCGCTTCCCCTGTGGTACAGTAAGGTGACACCACAGGCCACTCCCCCTGCGGTACAGTGAGGTGACACAACAGGCTGCTCCCCCTGCGGTACAGTGAGGTGACACCACAGGCTGCTCCCCCTGCGGTACAGTGACACCACAGGCCGCTCACTCTGTGGTACAGTGAGGTGACACTACAGGCTGCCCCCCCTTCACTACAGTGAGGAGATACCACAGGCCGCTTCCCCTGTGGTACAGTAAGGTGACACCACAGGCCGCTTCCCCTGTGGTACAGTAAGGTGACACCACAGGCCACTCCCCCTGCGGTACAGTGAGGTGACACAACATAATAACACAGGACACTGCCCGGGGGGGGGGGGGGGGGGGGGGGCATATTGGGTACTAATACAGTCAGGAGATTATTATATATCCCTCATTAGTCACATGACAGCCAGTGTTACTATGGGGAGGGGCGGGGCCTCCTCGGCGTCTCTCTGTAGCCATGGTTACTGTCCCTGCTGCTCTTCCTCCTATTATCCTACTGACACGTCCACCCCACAGCTGTCCCCTCCCGCTCGCCCCACATCTGCCAATTGCATCTCACAGCTGTCTTACTGGCTCCTCCCACCCACTCTCTCTATAGCTACAGCTTCTGCCCCATCCCAGTCAGTGCTGTCATTGACGCTTCGAGCAGCCAATTAGGCGGCAGATAATACTCCGGATGTCATGTAGATAGCGGCAGCTGCATCACACAGGTCATCACTAGAGTAACCAATAATTGTTACTATCAGTGTCCTCATGTATGCGGCGGCCATTTTCCAATAGTCTCTCATACAGGATAGGCTGTCATGTCCTCTAGAAGTGACGCGCAGGAGGGGGCGGAGTTAGGGAGTCCTCAGCCGCCGTTTTGGAGATCCTCATAACTACAAGAGGTAACTTATTCAATATGTTATTATTATTATATAGGGGAGAGGGGACCGTACAGTGATATATGAGGGGAATAACACAGCCCCCGGCACACACTGATATGTGGTATTATTATTATATAGGGGAGAGGGGACCGTACAGTGATATATGAGGGGAATAACACAGCTCCCGGCACACACTGATATGTGGTATTATTATATAGGGGAGAGGGGACCGTACAGTGATATATGAGGGGAATAACACAGCACCCAACACACTGATATGTGGTATTATTATATAGGGGAGAGGGGACTGTACAGTGATATATGAGGGGGAATAACACAGCTCCCGGCACACACTGATATGTGGTATTATTATATAGGGGAGAGGGGACCGTACAGTGATATATGAGGGGGAATAACACAGCCCCCGGCACACACTGATATGTGGTATTATTATATAGGGGAGAGGGGACCGTACAGTGATATATGAGGGGGAATAACACAGCCCCCGGCACACACTGATATGTGGTATTATTATATAGGGGAGAGGGGACCGTACAGTGATATATGAGGGGAATAACACAGCACCCAACACACTGATATGTGGTATTATTATATAGGGGAGAGGGGACCGTACAGTGATATATGAGGGGAATAACACAGCACCCAACACACTGATATGTGGTATTATTATATAGGGGAGAGGGGACCGTACAGTGATATATGAGGGGAATAACACAGCACCCAACACACTGATATGTGGTATTATTATATAGGGGAGAGGGGACCGTACAGTGATATATGAGGGGAATAACACAGCACCCAACACACTGATATGTGGTATTATTATATAGGGGAGAGGGGATCGTACAGTGATATATGAGGGGGAATAACACAGCTCCCGGCACATACTGATATGTGGTATTATTATCATATAGGGGAGAGAGGACCGTACAGTGATATATGAGGGGGAATAACACAGCCCCCGGCACACACTGATATGTGGTATTATTATATAGGGGAGAGGGGACCGTACAGTGATATATGAGGGGGAATAACAGCTCCCGGCACACACTGATATGTGGTATTATTATATAGGGGAGAGGGGACCGTACAGTGATATAAGAGGGGGAATAACACAATTGTGATACAGTGTTGCCCCAGAGGATCCTGGAACTCACCAACAAGATCATTCAGCTGCTGACTGGAGAGGTGACTGCTGGGAATGGGGCATTATACAGTAACACCAGGGGATGTGTCTGGGTGATGACTGGAGAGGTGACTGCTGGGAATGGGGCATTATACAGTAACACCAGGGGATGTGTCTGGGTGATCACTGGAGAGGTGACTGCTGGGAATGGGACATTATACAGTAACACCAAGGGATATGTCTGGGTGATGACTGGAGAGGTGACTGCTGGGAATGGGACATTGGGGGTCATCCCGAGTTGTTCGCTCGGTAAAAATCTTCGCATCGCAGCGATTTTCCGCTTAATGCGCATGCGCAATGTCCGCACTGCGACTGCGCCAAGTAAATTTGCTATGAACTTAGGAATTTTACTCACGGCATTTTCATCGTTCTGGCGATCGTAATGTGATTGACAGGAAATGGGTGTTACTGGGCGGAAACAGGCCGTTTTATGGGCGTGTGGGAAAAAACGCTACCGTTTCCGGAAAAAACGCAGGATTGGCCGGAGAAACGGGGGAGTGTCTGGGCGAACGCTGGGTGTGTTTGTGACGTCAAACCAGGAACGACAAGCACTGAACTGATCGCAGAAGCCGAGTAAGTCTGGAGCTACTCTGAAACTGCTACGAGGTGTGTAATCGCAATATTGCGAATACATCGTTCGCAATTTTAAGATGCTAAGATTCACTCCCAGTAGGCGGCGGCTTAGCATGAGCAAATCTGCTAAAATCCGCTTGCGAGCGAACAACTCGGAATGACCCCCATTGTACAGTAACACCAGGGGATGTGTCTGGGTGATGACTGGAGAGGTGACTGCTGGGAATGGGGCGTTATACAGTAACACCAGGGGATGTGTCCAGGTGATGACTGGAGAGGTGACTGCTGGGAATGGGGCATTATACAGTAACACCAGGGGATGTGTCCGGGTGATGACTGGAGAGGTGACTACTGGGAATGGGGCATTATACAGTAACACCAGGGGATGTGTCCGGGTGATGACAATGGGACATTGTACAGTAACACCAGGGGACGTGTCTGGGTGATGACTGGAGAGGTGACTGCTGGGATTGGGACATTGTACAGTAACACCAGGGGACGTGTCTGGGTGATGACTGGAGAGGTGGCTGCTGGGAATGGGACATTATACAGTAACACCAGGGGACTTGTCTGGGTGATGACTGGAGAGGTGACTGCTGGGAATGGGACATTGTACAGTAACACCAGGGGATGTGTCGCGGTGATGACTGGAGAGGTGACTGCTGGGAATGGGGCATTATACAGTAACACCAGGGGATGTGTCCGGGTGATGACTGGAGAGGTGACTGCTGGGAATGACTGGAGAGGTGGCTGCTGGGAATGGGACATTATACAGTAACACCAGGGGACGTGTCTGGGTGATGACTGGAGAGGTGACTGCTGGGAATGGGGCATTATACAGTAACACCAGGGGATGTGTCCGGGTGATGACTGGAGAGGTGACTGCTGGGAATGGGGCATTATACAGTAACACCAGGGGATGTGTCCGGGTGATGACTGGAGAGGTGACTGCTGGGAAGGGGGCATTATACAGTAACACCAGGGGATGTGTCCGGGTGATGACAATGGGACATTGTACAGTAACAACAGGTGACGTGTCTGGGTGATGACTGGAGAGGTGACTGCTGGGAATGGGACATTGTACAGTAACACCAGGGGACGTGTCTGGGTGATGACTGGAGAGGTGACTGCTGGGAATGGGACATTATACAGTAACACCAGGGGATGTGTCTGGGTAATGACTGGAGAGGTGACTGCTGGGAATGGGACATTGTACAGTAACACCAGGGGACGTGTCTGGATGGTGACTGGAGAGGTGACTGCTGGGAATGGGACATTATACAGTAACACCAGGGGATGTGTCTGGGTGATGACTGTATCATTGTGTGTGTCAGGTTCCTATACGGTGTCAGGATGTCACTGTCTATCTCTCCATGCAGGAGGGGGAGTATATAGAGGAACACAGGGGTCTGTATAAGGACGTGATGATGGAGAATCACCGGCCCCTCACATCACTGGGTAAGAGGAGACTGTCATGTATTGTACAGGGGAGAGCAGGTATGGGGGCCCCGATATACACACATCACCTTATAATCACATATATACACTGTACTCAGTCACTGTGTGTCTCCTACAGATGGACCCAGTAACAGAGCTACCCCAGAGAGATGTCCCCGTCCTCTGTATTCCCAGGATTGTACAGAGGAGAATCACAGGATCCCACAGGAGGATCAGGTAGGTGGGATTTAGGGTCTCACCAATACACCAAAGTGAATTTTTACTATATGACGTGTAGTTCTGCTATGTGTCTAATACACTTATATTATACTGTTTCATTTTAAAATGCTATTACTGTTGTTTTTGGGGTTATTAGGGTGAAGGTATGACTGATTTTAAGGTAGAAGATATAGAGGAAGAAGAACATAAGTATGTGGTTGATAAAAATGTAGAATATGCAAAAGGAAAAGAGTCGTATGTGACTGATATGAAGGAAGAAGATATAGAGGGAGAAGAAGAGACGTATGTGACTGATATGAAGGCAGAAGATATAGAGGGAGAAGAAGAGACGTATGTGACTGATATGCAGGCAGAAAATATAGAGGGAGAAGAAGAGACGTACGTGAGGGGTGATCAGCAGTGTAAGGAGGAGGAAATCCCTACAGATATCAGCAGAGGTGAGTAATAATCACTTATTTCAGGAAATAGTCACGCATTCTCCTTGCTCAGTCTCTACAGCAGTCTCTTTTCCTACACCTTCCTCTGCCAGTCCAAACTAATAAAGGAAATGTGTCTGACCAGTTAGTCAGGAGCCATCAGCCTCTATTATACTCCTGCTCTCCCCCTCACATCATGTCACTGTGTGTTACCAGCCCAGAGATCTGACCAGTCTCCTCCCCACACTCTCTGGTGTGTCTCATACATCAGGAGCCATCAGCCTCTATTATACTCCTACACTCATTCTCACATCATGTCACTCTGTGTTACCAGCCCAGAGATCTTAACAGTCTCTTCCTCACACTCTCTGGTGTATCTCATACATCAGGAGACATCAGCCCCTATTTCTCTTACGTCCTAGAGGATGCTGGGATCCATATTAGTACCATGGGGTATAGACGGGTCCACCAGGAGCCATGGGCACTTTATGACTTTGATAGTGTGGGCTGGCTCCTCCCTCTATGCCCCTCCTACCAGACTCAGTTTAGAAAATGTGCCCGGAGCAGCCGGTCACTGCTAGGGGAGCTCTTAGAGCTTTTCTGGTTTTATTGTTTTTTTTAAAGATGTTAGGTACAGGGAGGCTGCTGGCCACAGCCTCCCTGCTTCTTTGGACTTAGGGGGGGAGTAGTGTCCAACCCTCAGAGGTTAATGGCAGCTATCTCCGCTGACAGGACATTAAGCTCCTGAGGGTGATGATTGTTAGCCCCCGAGGTGACCGCTGACTCCCGCAGCTTGCCGCCACCCCCGAACATAGCCAGAACATTGCGGTGGTGAGTGTGTCCCCGGTGACCTGACTGGCGGCATCAGGGTGCAAGCGCAGTACTGACACTGCGCTCCGGAGGCTCAGCGTACATATGGTGCAGCGATGTGAGGGGCGCCCTGGGCCAGCGCATATACCCTAAAAAACTGGTCACTAAATCAGGGACGTTGTTCTGCTGCTAGTATAAATTACCTCAGGCCAGTATAATCCTGTAGGTGCGGGAAGCCGCACCATGTTTGGGGGCGGAGCTTCTCAGAGCGGATCCAGCAGCTCACTAGCTCCATTTTCTTCCTACAGTTCATCACTGAGAGACGCTTACAGGGAGCGCTGACCCTCCACACGACTCCAGCTATCCTGTACGGTACCAGGGGGTTGTAGAAGAGGGGGGGCTGTAATTTCACTGTGTAATCTATTAAGGTACACAGTCAGCGCCAGGCAATTACTCTGTAACTGTATACTGGGGCGCTGTGTGTGCTGGCTCCAATCTTTGTGTTTCTCTAAAGGTACTTGGGGAAAACTGTGTCTGACATTTTCCTGTGTGTATGCTGATTATCACATAGCCATGTCCAGGGACTCTGTGTCTTGGGGGTAATTCCAAGTTGATCGCAGCAGGAATTTTGTTAGCAGTTGGGCAAAACCATGTGCAGTGCAGTGCAGGGGAGGCAGATATAACATGTGCAGAGAGAGTTAGATTTGGGTTGGTTATTTTGTTTCTGTGCAGGGTAAATACTGTCTGCTTTATTTTTACACTGCAAATTAGATTGCAGATTGAACACACCCCACCCAAATCTAACTCTCTCTGCATATGTTATATCTGCCTCCCCTGCAGTGCACATGGTTTTGCCCAAATGCTAACAAAAATCCTGCTGCGATCAACTTGGAATTACCCCCCTTGTGTGGCAGAATATGTATCTTCTCCAGAGGAATCCATTCCTCGTACCCAGGAATGTAATATTTTGACTCAGCCTTCCGAATCCGAGCCCCAGTGGGTGGCTTCTATTAAGGGAATATCCCAGATTTCTACTAGGATTGCACATTATGAGACTGAATCACAGATTTTAAAACAATCTGTGGAGATTTTGTCTGGTTCTGTCCCCACTACCTCAAACTCACCTGGTGTATCCAAGAAACGTGCGCTTGCTCAGATTATGCAGGTTGACACGGACACCGACTCGGTGTGATACGGATTTGCGGGGGGTGAGGCTTCCCTGGCAAGAGGGGTGCAACTCATGATTGAGGCTATTAGGGATGTGTTACACATTACTGACAAACCACCTGAACAGGTAAAGGAGGCTTACTTTACAGACAATAAGAAAGCCTCCCTGGTCTTCCCTGCATCTAAGGCAGGCATGTCCAAACTGCGGCCCTCCAGCTTTTGTGAAACTACATATCCCAGCATGCCCTAACACAATTTTGCTGTCCGTGAATGCTAAAGCCGTGTCAGGGCATGCTGAGATGTGTAGTTTCTAAATAGCTGGAGGGCCACAGTTTGGACATGCCTGGTCTAAGGAATTAAATGCATTATTTGAAAAATCCTGGGAAGATCCCAGAGAAAAAATTTTCAGATCCCAAAGAGGATTCTTGTGGCTTTTCCTTTCCCTGAGGATGATAGGAAAAAGTGGGAAAACCAACCTATAGTAGACGCCTCTGTATCTAGACTGTCTAAAAAGGTGGTGTTACCTGTCCCTGGGTCTACCGCTTTGAAAGAACCGGCAGACCACAAGATTGAAACTACGCTCAAATCCATATACACTGCTTCAGGAGTGGCGTTAAGGCCCACTATTGCCTGTTCATGGATTTCTAAAGCCATAGTAAAGTGGTCGGGCACATTACTAGAGGACTCCGAATCTATTGATCGAAGTGACATTGAATTGTTTTTACGTAACATACAGGATTCTGTGGGGTTCCTGGTGGATGCCATGAAGGATCTGGGTAATCTGACTGCAAGGACGTCGTCCATGGCTGTCTCAGCACGCAGGGGACTCTGGCTACACCAATGGTCTGCAGACGCGGAATCCAGGAGAAGTGTGGAGAACCTACCCTTCACAAGTCAGGCTCTATTTGGGGAAGCATTGGATGCGTGGATCTCCACGGCAGCCGCTGGTAAGTCAACCTTTCTTCCCTCAGCCTCTCAGATGATGAAGAAACCCTTTTCTACGTCCTTTGTGCAGTCCTTTCGGTCCGCAAAAGCTAAAAAGTCCAAGACTCCTACCACTTTCTTCAGAGGTGGCCGAGCCAAATCCAAAAAACCGGCACCTGCAGGTTCACAAAACCAGAAACCTGCCTCTGTGTCCTCAAAATCCTCAGCATGACAGTGGACCTCCCTGCCTGGATAACAGGCAGGTGGGAGTGAGGCTCAGACGTTTCGGTCACGTATGCGTGTTGTCCGATCTGGATCCCTGGGTACAGGATATTTTGTCCCAGGGGTACAAACTGGAGTTTCAAGAGCTCCCACCCCACAGGTTGTTTAAATCAGGTCTGTCAGCTTTGCTGTCAGACAGGGCTATTCTTCAGGAAGCCATTCGCAAAATGGAAAGGGCGGATGTAATTGTTCCAGTTCCACCTCCTCTGGTAAACCAGGGTTACTATTCAAACCTCTTTGTGGTACCGAAACCGGATGGTTCGGTCAGGCCAATTTTGACTCTGAAGTCACTAAACCCTTATTTAAGGGAATTCAAGTTCAAAATGGAGCCTCTGAGAGCGGTGATCTCAGGGCTGAGGAGGGAGAGTTTCTGGTATCCTTGGACATCAAGGATGCATACCTCCACATTCCGATTTGGCCCCCACACCAGGCTTATCTCAGATTTGCGCTGTTGGACTGTCACTATCTGTTCCAGGCACTGCCGTTCGGCCTCTCCACAGCACCAAGGGTGTTCACCAAGGTAATGGCGGAGATGATGATCCTCCTCCGTAGGTAGGGGGTGAATATAATCCCTTATCTGGACGATCTGCTGATAAGGCATCTTCCAGGGAGAGGTTGTTGCAGTCCATTGCTCTCACGAGTCGACTGCTCAGGGACCATGGATGGATCCTGAATCTCTTCCAAAATTGCATTTGGAGCCGACAAGGAGATTGTCTTTCCTGGGGATGATCCTCAACATGGAAGTGCAGGTGGTATTTCTACCGGTGGAAAAGGCGTTGGTGATCCAAAGTATGGTCCGGGATGTCTTGAAACCTACCCGGGTATCGGTTCATCCTTGCATTCACCTTCTGGGGAAGATGGTTGCCTCCTACGAGGCTCTTCAGTACGGAAGATTTCATGCACGGTCCTTCCAACTGGACCTCCTGGACAAGTGGTCGGGATCTCATCTGCACATGCACCAGAGGACACGTCTGTCGCCGAAAGCCAGGATTTCACTCCTGTGGTGGCTACAATTGCCTCGCCTTCTAGAGGTCCGCAGGTCCGGGATTCAGGACTGGATCCTTCTAACCACGGATGCAAGTCTCAGAGGTTGGGGCGCAGTCACTCAAGGGGAAACCTTCCAAGGGAGGTGGTCAGGTCTGGATTCCAGTCTTCCAATCAACATTCTGGAACTAAGGGCCGAATACAACGGTCTTCTACAAGCGGCGCATCTTCTACAAGATGACGCCATTCAAGTGCAGTCGGACAATGTAACGACGGTGGCCTACATAAACTGACAGGTCGGTACGAAGAGCAGAGCTGCGATGTCATAGGTAACAAGAATCATCCTCAAGGCAGAAAGGCACGCGTTGGCGCTGTCGGCAATCTTCATTCCGGGGGGGGACAACTGGGAAGCGGACTTCCTCAACAGACACGATCTCCATCCAGGAGAGTGGGGCCTCCATCCGGAGGTGTTCAAAGAGGTGACAAATCTTTGGGGTGTACCCCAAATAGACATGATGGCCTCCCGTCTCAACAAGAAACTTTGGAGGTACTGTTCCAGGTCAAGAGACCCACAAGCAGTGACAGTGGATGCCCTGGTGACTCCGTGGGTGTTCCATTCAGTGTACGTGTTTTCTCCACTTCCACTCATTCCAAGGATTCTAAAACTCATAAAGAGAACAAGCGTTCAGGCGATCCTCATTGCTCCGGACTGGCCAAGAAGGGCTTGGTACGCGGATCTTATGGCTCTACGGCTGGAAGATCCGAGGCCTCTTCCTCTTCGGGAAGACCTACTGCAACAGGGGCCGTTCCCTTATCAAGACTTACCGTGGCTACGTTTGACGGCATGGAGGTTGAACGCCAGATATTAGTTTCGGAAGGGCATTCCGAACAAGGTTATTCCTACCCTGATACAGGCTAGGAAAGGGTAACATTACCATCGCATTTGGAAAACGTATGCATCTTGGTATGAATCCAAGAAGTTTCCTACGGTGGAGTTTCAACTGGGACGGTTTCTCCTCTTCCTGCAATCAGGTGTGGATATGGGCCTGAAGTTGGGGTCTGTAAAAGTCCAGATTTCAGCCTTATCCATTTTCTTCCAGAAACAACTGGCTTCCATCCCTGAGGTTCAGACTTTCTTGAAAGGGGTTCTGCACATCCAGCCTCACTTTGTGCCGCCTACGGCACCCTGGGATCTTAACGTGGTGTTACAGTTCCTCCAATCGGATTGGTTTAAGCCTCTACAGGAGTTGGAGGTCAAGTTTCTCGCGTGGAAGGCTGTCATTTTGTTGGCCTTAGCTTCTGCTGGACCTGTGTCGGAGTTGGGGGCTTTGTCTTTTAAAAGCCCCTACTTGATCTTCCATGAAGATAGAGCTGAGCTCCGGACACATCAGCAATTCCTTCCAAAGGTTGTGTCGGCTTTTCATATCAACCAACCTATTGTGGTGCCAGTTGCTACTGACTCCTCAATTCCGTCAAAGTCCTTGGATGTTGTAAGGGCTCTGAAAATCTATGTGAAGAGTACTGCTCGTCACAGGAAATTGGACTTTCTGTTTGTCCTGTATGATCCCAAGAAAATTGGGTGTCCTGCTTCTAAGCAGACGATCTCTCGCTGGATCAGGGTCACTATCCAGCATGCATATTCTATGTCAGGATTGCCATGTCCAAAATCTGTTAAGGCCCACTCTACTCGTAAGGTGGGTTCTTCCTGGGCTGCTGCCCGGGGTGTCTCAGCTTTACAGCTTTGCCGAGCGGCTACTTGGTCAGGGTCGAACACGTTTGGTAAGTTCTACAAGTTCAATACTTTGACCAAACTTTAGGTCCTCAGTGGCTAAGCAGTTCTGCAGGAGCCTCCGCGCTCTCCCTCCCGTTCTGGGACCATTGGTACATCCCCATGGTACTAATATGGACCCCAGCATCCTCTAGGACGTAAGAGAAAATAGGATTTTAATTACCTACCGGTAAATCCTTTTCTCGTAGTCCATAGAGGATGCTGGGCACCCGCCCAGCGCTTCGTGATCCTGCAGTGGTTACTTCGTTCAGTACTGCTTAGTTCTTGGTTAAGTACTGTTTTGTTACTTGGTAAGTAATATTGTTCAGCCGTTGCTGAGTTTTCAAGCTGGTTAGCTTGGTTTGCCTTGTTATGTTTGAGCGGATGTGAATCTCGCCACTATCTGTGTAAAATTCTTCTCTCAAAGTTGTCTGTCTCCTCGGGCACAGTTTCTAGACTGAGTCTGGTAGGAGGGGCATAGAGGGAGGAGTCAGCCCACACTATCAAAGTCTTAAAGTTCCCATGGCTCCTGGTGGACCCATCTATACCCCATGGTACTAATATGGACCCCAACATCCTCTACGGACTACGAGAAAAGGATTTACTAGTAGGTAATTAAATCCTATTTATACTCCTGCTCTCCCCCTCACATCATGTCACTGAGTGTTACCCGCCCAGAGATCTGACCAGTCTCCTCCCCACACTCTCTGGTGTATCTCATACATCAGGAGCCATCAGCCCCTATTATACTCCTGCTCTCCCCCTCACATCATGTCACTATGTGTTACCAGCCCAGAGATCTGACCAGTCTCCTCCCCACACTCTCTGGTGTATCTCATACATCAGGAGCCATCAGCCCCTATTATACTCCTGCTCTCCCCCTCACATCATGTCACTATGTGTTACCAGCCCATAGATCTGACCAGTCTCCTTCCCACACTTTCTGGTGTATCTCATACATCAGGAGCCATCCGCCCCTATTATACTCCTGCTCTCCCCCTCACATCATGTCACTGTGTTACCAGCCCAGAGATCTGACCATTCTCCTCCCCACACTCTCTGGTGTATCTCATACATCAGGAGCCATCAGCCCCTATTATACTCCTGCTGTCCCCCTCACATCATGTCACTGTGTTACCAGCCCAGAGATCTGACCATTCTCCTCCCCACACTCTCTGGTGTATCTCATACATCAGGAGCCATCAGCCCCTATTATACTCCTGCTCTCCCCCTCACATCATGTCACTGTGTGTTACCAGCCCAGAGATCTGACCAGTCTCCTCCCCACACTCTCTGGTGTATCTCATACATCAGGAGCCATCAGCCCCTATTATACTACTGCTCTCCCCCTCACATCATGTCACTGTGTGTTACCAGCCCAGATATCTGACCAGTTTCCTCCCCACACTCTCTGGTGTATCTCATACATCAGGAGCCATCAGCCCCTATTATACTCCTGCTGTCCCCCTCACATCATGTCACTGTGTGTTACCAGCCCAGAGATCTGACCATTCTCCTCCCCACACTCTCTGGTGTATCTCATACATCAGGAGCCATCAGCCCCTATTATACTCCTGCTCTCCCCCTCACATCATGTCACTGTGTGTTACCAGCCCAGAGATCTGACCAGTCTCCTCCCCACACTCTCTGGTGTATCTCATACATCAGGAGCCATCAGCCCCTATTATACTACTGCTCTCCCCCTCACATCATGTCACTGTGTGTTACCAGCCCAGATATCTGACCAGTCTCCTCCCCACACTCTCTGGTGTATCTCATACATCAGGAGCCATCAGCCCCTATTATACTCCTGCTCTCCCCCTCACATCATGTCACTGTGTGTTACCAGCCCAGAGATCTGACCATTCTCCTCCCCACACTCTCTGGTGTATCTCATACATCAGGAGCCATCAGCCCCTATTATACTCCTGCTCTCCCCCTCACATCATGTCACTGTGTGTTACCAGCCCAGATATCTGACCAGTCTCCTCCCCACACTCTCTGGTGTATCTCATACATCAGGAGCCATCAGCCCCTATTATACTCCTGCTCTCCCCCTCACATCATGTCCCTGTGTGTTCCCATCTCGCGTCTCTTCTGGTTTTAACATATAAATGTACCTCATGTGGTTACCATTCGGTCCTCAGCAAGGAGGCAGGGCTAATCATTAAGTTGAGACTAAAGGAGAGGGGCTTATTTGTCGTTCATAGTTTTTAATATTCCTAGGCATCCTTAAAGTACTGTAAAGTTGACTTCTGTTTACATGGCATGTATGAAATGTACATACAATTTTTAGCCTTAGAAAAATATTTTTCTGATTCACATACTAATACAGATCCAATATTATTATTACAGGTACCTCTATGGAATTCATGTTGTTGGATAAATGTATGCTTTCTATGGGGTTATATGGATTCATTCTAATATGATTCCAACAATTCGTTCTGGATGTTGACCATGCTGGGTGATCAATGCCCATATATGGTCATGGGTGGAGAGGAGGGGCATGGATGGATATAAAGCAAAGTTCATCTCCATGGTGGTCATTCCGAGTTGTTAGCTCGCTAGCTGCTTTTAGCAGCTTTGCACACGCTAAGCCGCCGCCTACTGGGAGTGAATCTTAGCATAGTAAAATTGCGAACGAAAGATTAGCAGAATTGCGAATAGACACTTCTTAGCAGTTTCTGAGTAGCTCCAGACTTACTCGGCAACTGCGATCAGTTCAGTCAGTTTCGTTCCTGGTTTGACGTCACAAACACACCCAGCGTTCGCCCAGTCACTCCCCCGTTTCTTCAGACACTCCCGCGTTTTTCCCAGAAACTGTAGCGTTTTTTCACACACACCCAGAAACACCCACTTCCTGTCAATCACATTACGATCACCAGAACGAAGAAAAAAACCTCGTAATGCCGTGAGTAAAATTCCTAACTGCATAGCAAATTTACTTGGCGCAGTCGCAGTGCGAACATTGCGCATGCGCAATTAGCGGAAAATCGCTGCGATGCGAAGAAAATTACCGAGCGAACAACTCGGAATGAGGGCCCATGTGCGGATCTTCCAGCTCCCTCTTCTGTCAACTAACCCAACTCTTGCTGATCAATAACAGACCTTTTAACAAAGTTCGGTCAGGTATCAACCACGTGAGGCTGCAGAATCCGAAGACATTGGCCAATTCAAGTAGTCATTAAGAGATTTTGATGAACTGAAAGCCATAAATCTGTAAGTCCACAATTGTAGAATATATCAGGCAGAGCAAACCAGTTTGCCATCCCAATAAAAGCCTGTAATTCAGTAGCTGATACTTCAGGACCAGTAGCTTTTAGATGAGCAAACACTCCCCTTGGGGCTCTCTTTCATCCTCTTTTTTTTTAAAAAAGGGTCAGGTTCCACCACTGAAGTCCCACTGCAAAGTTTGGTTTTAGGAAAAGTTCTCCCCTGATTGGCAGAATTCAGTGGGGACTGTAACATATAAGTCATGATGAGAACCCTCCTGATGTTTTTATGCCCCATTGTCTGACACAGTCCAAGGGTAGAACAATAGGATATTGATGATAAGCTGCTCCTCCATCGCAAGTGGTTTAATGCTATCAGATGTCTTTTGTGGCACTGCGTTACCCAGAAGTCCATTATCCCAAATATTAAAATCCATATCTCAATCCCAGATTCTCAAGTTTGTCATGTGAGGAGGCATCTGGAGGTACTTTGGATCACAAATTTCATGTCACCTCTCCTAACTTTATACTGTAGCTACTGAGGCAGATACTGTATGTTTAAATGAAGCATCTTCAGTCTTCTCTAAACAAGAGCATTCTTCCCTATTCTTACACTTATTTTGAGGTTATATGTACGAGATCTTATCTCTGGTCTATTTTGGGATTTGCCTTGCTGGATTGTGTTAGAGATTTGGAATACTTTTTTGGTGACTTTTTTTTTCCAGATAAGAATGGTCTGAGGTGTTTTAATGAATACACAGTTCCTCTAGTTTTCAGTAGCAGTAAGGTGGCACACTTTTTTTATCCAGATGTTCCTATGGTACTCCTGCTGCCCTGCCACTCTGTCGGGGATGCGGGGACACTAGACGTACACTGTCACAGATCTGCCCTGTCACACTGCCGGGGATGCGGGGACACTAGACGTACAGTGTCACAGATCTGCCGGGGATGCGGGTACACTACATGTACACTGTCACAGATCTGCCCTATCACACTGCCGGGGATGCGGGGACCCTAGACGTACGGTGTCACAGATCTGCCCTATCACACTGCCAGGGATACGGGGACACTAGACGTACGGTGTCACAGATCTGTCCTGTCACACTGCCGGGGATGCGGGGACACTAGACGTACACTGTCACAGATCTGCCCTGTCACACTGCCGGGGATGCGGGGACACTAGACGTACAGTGTCACAGATCTGCCGGGGATGCGGGGACACTAGACGTACACTGTCACAGATCTGCCCTGTCACACTGCCGGGGATGCGGGGACCCTAGACGTACGGTGTCACAGATCTGCCCTGTCACACTGCCGGGGATGCGGGGACCCTAGACGTACGGTGTCACAGATCTGCCCTGTCACACTGCCAGGGATGCGGGGACCCTAGACGTACGGTGTCACAGATCTGCCCTGTCACACTGCCGGGGATGCGGGGACCCTAGACGTACGGTGTCACAGATCTGCCCTGTCACACTGCCAGGGATGCGGGGACACTAGACGTACGGTGTCACAGATCTGCCCTGTCACATTGCCGGGGATGCGGTGACCCTAGACGTACGGTGTCACAGATCTGCCCTGTCACACTGCCGGGGATGCGGGGACCCTAGACGTACGGTGTCACAGATCTGCCCTGTCACACTGCCGGTGATACTAGACATACGGTGTCACAGATCTGCCCTGTCACACTGCCGGGGATGCGGGGACCCTAGACGTACGGTGTCACAGATCTGCCCTGTCACACTGCCAGGGATGCGGGGACCCTAGACGTACGGTGTCACAGATCTGCCCTGTCACACTGCCGGGGATGCGGGGACCCTAGACGTACGGTGTCACAGATCTGCCCTGTCACACTGCCAGGGATGCGGGGACACTAGACGTACGGTGTCACAGATCTGCCCTGTCACATTGCCGGGGATCCTAGACGTACGGTGTCACAGATCTGCCCTGTCACACTGCCGGGGATGCGGGGACCCTAGACGTACGGTGTCACAGATCTGCCCTGTCACACTGCCGGTGATACTAGACATACGGTGTCACAGATCTGCCCTGTCACACTGCTGGGGATGCGGGGACACTAGACGTAGGGTGTCACAGATCTGCCCTGTCACACTGTCGGGGATGCGGGGGCACTAGACGTATACTGTCACAGATCTGCCCTGTCACACTGCCGGGGATGCGGGGACACTAGACGTACGGAGTCACAGATCTGCCCTGTCACACTGCCGGGGATGCGGGGACACTAGACGTACGGTGTCACAGATCTGCCCTGTCACACTGCCGGGGATGCGGGGACACTAGACGTACAATGTCACAGATCTGCCGGGGATGCGGGGATACTAGACGTACGGTGTCACAGATCTGCCCTGTCACACTGCCGGGGATGCGGGGACACTAGACGTACACTGTCACAGATCTGCCCTGTCACACTGCCGGGGATACGGGGACACTAGACGTACACTGTCACAGATCTGCCCTGTCACACTGCCGGGGATGCGGGGACACTAGACGTACACTGTCACAGATCTGCCCTGTCACACTGCCGGGGATGCGGGGGCACTAGACGTACACTGTCACAGATCTGCCCTGTCACACTGCCGGGGATGCGGGGACACTAGACGTACACTGTCACAGATCTGCCCTGTCACACTGCCGGGGATGCGGGGACACTAGACGTACACTGTCACAGATCTGCCCTGTCACACTGCCGGGGATGCGGGGACACTAGACGTACACTGTCACAGATCTGCCCTGTCACACTGCCGGGGATGCGGGGACACTAGACGTACAATGTCACAGATCTGCCGGGGATGCGGGGACCCTAGACGTATGGTGTCATAGATCTGCCCTGTCACACTGCCGGGGATGCGGGGACACTAGACATACGGTGTCACAGATCTGCCCTATCACACTGCTGGGGATGCGGGGACACTAGACGTACAATGTCACAGATCTGCCCTGTCACATTGCCGGGGATGTGGGGACACTAGACGTACGGTGTCACAGATCTGCCCTGTCACACTGCCGGGATGCGGGGACATTAGACGTACGGTGTCACAGATCTGCCCTGTCACACTGCCGGGTATGCGGGGACACTAGACGTACACTGTCACAGATCTGCCCTGTCACACTGCCGGGGATACTAGACGTACGGTGTCACAGATCTGCCCTGTCACACTGCCTGGGATACGGGGACACTAGACGTACACTGTCACAGATCTGCCCTGTCACATTGCCGGGGATACGGGGACACTAGACGTACACTGTCACAGATCTGCCCTGTCACACTGCCGGGGATACGGGGACACTAGACGTACACTGTCACAGATCTGCCCTGTCACACTGCCGGGGATGCGGGGACACTAGACGTACACTGTCACAGATCTGCCCTGTCACACTGCCGGGGATGCGGGGACACTAGACGTACACTGTCACAGATCTGCCCTGTCACACTGCCGGGGATGCGGGGACACTAGACGTACGGCGTCACAGATCTGCCCTGTCACACTGCCGGGGATGCGGGGACACTAGACGTACACTGTCACAGATCTGCCCTGTCACACTGCCGGGGATGTGGGGACACTAGACGTACGGTGTCACAGATCTGCCCTGTCACATTGCCGGGGATGCGGGGACACTAGATGTACAGTGTCACCGATCTGCCCTGTCACACTGCCGGGGATGCGGGGACACTAGACGTACGGCGTCACAGATCTGCCCTGTCACACTGCCGGGGATGCGGGGACACTAGACGTACACTGTCACAGATCTGTCCTGTCACATTGCCGGGGATACGGGGACACTAGACAAACACTGTCACAGATCTGTCCTGTCACACTGCCGGGGATGCGGGGACACTAGACGTACGGTGTCACAGATCTGCCCTGTCACACTGCCGGGGATGCGGGGACCCTAGACGTACAGTGTCACAGATCTGCCCTGTCACACTGCCGGGGATGCGGGGACACTAGACGTACACTGTCACAGATCTGCCCTGTCACACTGCCAGGGATGCGGGGACACTAGACGTACACTGTCGCAGATCTGCCTTGTCACATTGCCGGGGACACTAGATGTACAGTGTCACAGATCTGCCCTGTCACACTGACGGGGATGCGGGGACACTAGACGTACACTGTCACAGATCTGCCCTGTCACACTGCCGGAGATGCGGGGACACTAGACGTACGGTGTCACAGATCTGCCCTGTCACACTGCCGGGGATGCGGGGACCCTAGACGTACGGTATCACAGATCTGCCCTGTCACACTGCCGGGGATACTAGACATACGGTGTCACAGATCTGCCCTGTCACACTGCTGGGGATGCGGGGACACTAGACGTAGGGTGTCACAGATCTGCCGGGGATGCGGGGACACTAGACGTACACTGTCACAGATCTGCCCTGTCACACTGCCGGGGATAGTAGACGTACAATGTCACAGATCTGCCCTGTCACACTGCCGGGGATGCGGGGGCACTGGACGTATACTGTCACAGATCTGCCCTGTCACACTGCCGGGGATGCGGGGACACTAGACGTACACTGTCACAGATCTGCCCTGTCACACTGCCGGGGATGCGGGGACACTAGACGTACAATGTCACAGATCTGCCGGGGATGCGGGGACACTAGACGTACGGTGTCATAGATCTGCCCTGTCACACTGCCGGGGATGCGGGGACACTAGACGTACGGTGTCACAGATCTGCCCTGTCACACTGCCGGGGATACTAGACATACGGTGTCACAGATCTGCCCTGTCACACTGCTGGGGATGCGGGGACACTAGATGTACGATGTCACTGATCTGCCCTGTCACACTGCCGGGGATGAGGGGACACTAGACGTACACTGTCACAGATCTGCCCTGTCACACTGCCGGGGATACTAGACGTACGGTGTCATAGATCTGCCCTGCCACACTGCCGGGGATACGGGGACACTAGACGTACACCGTCACAGATCTGCCCTGTCACATTGCCGGGGATGCGGGGGCACTAGACGTACACTGTCACAGATCTGCCCTGTCACACTGCCGGGGATGCGGGGACACTAGACGTACACTGTCACAGATCTGCCCTGTCACACTGCCGGGGATGCGGGGACACTAGACGTACGGTGTCACAGATCTGCCCTGTCACACTGCCGGGGATGCGGGGGCACTAGACGTACACTGTCACAGATCTGCTCTGTCACACTGCCGGGGATGCGGGGACACTAGACGTACGGCGTCACAGATCTGCCCTGTCACACTGCCGGGGATGCAGGGACACTAGATGTACGGTGTCACTGATCTGCCCTGTCACACTGCCGGGGATGCGGGGACCCTAGACGTACAGTGTCACAGATCTGCCCTGTCACACTGCCGGGGATGCGGGGACACTAGACGTACAATGTCACAGATCTGCCGGGGATGTGGGGACACTAGACGTACGGTGTCACAGATCTGCCCTGTCACACTGCCGGGATGCGGGGACACTAGACGTACGGTGTCACAGATCTGCCCTGTCACACTGCCGGGTATGTGGGGACACTAGACGTACACTGTTACAGATCTGCCCTGTCACACTGCCGGGGATGCGGGGACACTAGATGTACGGTGTCACTGATCTGCCCTGTCACACTGCCGGGGATACGAAGACACTAGACGTACACTGTCACAGATCTGCCCTGTCACATTGCCGGGGATACGGGGACACTAGACGTACACTGTCACAGATCTGCGCTGTCACACTGCCGGGGATGCGGGGACACTAGACGTACGGTGTCACAGATCTGCCCTGTCACACTGCCGGGGATGCGGGGACACTAGACGTACACTGTCACAGATCTGCCCTGTCACACTGCCGGGGATGCGGGGACACTAGACGTACGGTGTCACAGATCTGCCCTATCACACTGCTGGGGATGCGGGGACACTAGACGTACAATGTCACAGATCTGCCCTGTCACACTGCCGGGGATGTGGGGACACTAGACGTACGGTGTCACAGATCTGCCCTGTCACACTGCCGGGATGCGGGGACACTAGACGTACGGTGTCACAGATCTGCCCTGTCACACTGCCGGGGATGCGGGGACACTAGACGTACGGTGTCACAGATCTGCCCTGTCACACTGCCGGGGATGCGGGGACACTAGATGTACGGTGTCACTGATCTGCCCTGTCACACTGCCGGGGATGCGGGGACACTAGACGTACACTGTCACTGATCTGCCCTGTCACACTGCCGGGGATGCGGGGACACTAGACGTACACTGTCACAGATCTGCCCTGTCACACTGCCGGGGATACTAGACGTACGGTGTCACAGATCTGCCCTGTCACACTGCCGGGGATACGGGGACACTAGACGTACACTGTCACAGATCTGCCCTGTCACATTGCCGGGGATACGGGGACACTAGACGTACACTGTCACAGATCTGCCCTGTCACACTGCCGGGGATGCGGGGACACTAGACGTACGGTGTCAGATCTGCCCTGTCACACTGCCGGGGATGCGGGGACACTAGACGTACACTGTCACAGATCTGCCCTGTCACACTGCCGGGGATGCGGGGACACTAGACGTACACTGTCACAGATCTGCCCTGTCACACTGCCGGGGATGCGGGGACACTAGACGTACGGTGTCACAGATCTGCCCTGCCACATTGCCGGGGATGCGGGGACACTAGATGTACAGTGTCACAGATCTGCCCTGTCACACTGCCGGGGATGCGGGGACACTAGACGTACGGCGTCGCAGATCTGCCCTGTCACACTGCCGGGGATGCGGGGACACTAGACGTACACTGTCACAGATCTGCCCTGTCACATTGCCGGGGATACGGGGACACTAGACAAACACTGTCACAGATCTGCCCTGTCACACTGCCGGGGATGCGGGGACACTAGACGTACGGTGTCACAGATCTGCCCTGTCACACTGCCGGGGACGCGGGGACACTAGACGTACAGTGTCACAGATCTGCCCTATCACACTGCCGGGGATGCGGGGACACTAGACGTACACTGTCACAGATCTGCCCTGTCACACTGCCGGGGATGCGGGGACACTAGACGTACACTGTCACAGATCTGCCCTGTCACATTGCCGGGGACACTAGATGTACAGTGTCACAGATCTGCCCTGTCACACTGACGGGGATGCAGGGACACTAGACGTACACTGTCACAGATCTGCCCTGTCACACTGCCGGAGATGCGGGGACACTAGACGTACGGTGTCACAGATCTGCCCTGTCACACTGCCGGGGATGCGGGGACCCTAGACGTACGGTGTCACAGATCTGCCCTGTCACACTGCCGGGGATACTAGACATACGGTGTCACAGATCTGCCCTGTCACACTGCTGGGGATGCGGGGACACTAGACGTAGGGTGTCACAGATCTGCCGGGGATGCGGGGACACTAGACGTACACTGTCACAGATCTGCCCTGTCACACTGCCGGGGATAGTAGACGTACAATGTCACAGATCTGCCCTGTCACACTGCCGGGGATGCGGGGGCACTGGACGTATACTGTCACAGATCTGCCCTGTCACACTGCCGGGGATGCGGGGACACTAGACGTACACTGTCACAGATCTGCCCTGTCACACTGCCGGGGATGCGGGGACACTAGATGTACAATGTCACAGATCTGCCGGGGATGCGGGGACACTAGACGTACGGTGTCATAGATCTGTCCTGTCACACTGCCGGGGATGCGGGGACACTAGACGTACGGTGTCACAGATCTGCCCTATCACACTGCTGGGGATGCGGGGACACTAGACGTACAATGTCACAGATCTGCCCTGTCACTCTGCCGGGGATGTGGGGACACTAGACGTACGGTGTCACAGATCTGCCCTGTCACACTGCCGGAATGCGGGGACACGAGACGTACGGTGTCACAGATCTGCCCTGTCACACTGCCGGGGATGCGGGGACACTAGATGTACGGTGTCACTGATCTGCCCTGTCACACTGCCGGGGATGCGGGGACACTAGACGTACACTGTCACAGATCTGCCCTGTCACACTGCTGGGGATGCGGGGACACTAGACGTACGGTGTCACAGATCTGCCCTGTCACATTGCCGGGGATGCGGGGACACTAGACGTACACTGTCACAGATCTGCCCTGTCACACTGCCGGAGATGCGGGGACACTAGACGTACACTGTCACTGATCTGCCCTGTCACACTGCCGGAGATGCGGGGACACTAGACGTACACTGTCACAGATCTGCCCTGTCACACTGCCGGGGATGCGGGGACACTAGACGTACGGTGTCACAGATCTGCCCTGTCACACTGCCGGGGATGGGGGGACACTAGACGTACGGTGTCACAGATCTGCCCTGTCACACTGCCGGCGATGCGGGGACACTAGACGTACGGCGTCACAGATCTGCCCTGTCACACTGCTGGGGATGCGGGGACACTAGACGTACACTGTCACAGATCTGCCTTGTCACACTGCCGGGGATGCGGGGACACTAGACGTACGGCGTCACAGATCTGCCCTGTCACATTGCCGGGGATGCGGGGACACTAGACGTATACTGTCACAGATCTGCCCTGTCACACTGCCGGGGATGCGGGGACACTAGACGTACGGCGTCACAGATCTGCCCTGTCACACTGCCGGGGATGCGGGGACCCTAGACGTACGGTGTCACAGATCTGCCCTGTCACACTGCCGGGGATACTAGACATACGGTGTCACAGATCTGCCCTGTCACACTGCTGGGGATGCGGGGACACTAGACGTAGGGTGTCACAGATCTGCCGGGGATGCGGGGACACTAGACGTACACTGTCACAGATCTGCCCTGTCACACTGCCGGGGATAGTAGACGTACAATGTCACAGATCTGCCCTGTCACACTGCCGGGGATGCGGGGGCACTGGACGTATACTGTCACAGATCTGCCCTGTCACACTGCCGGGGATGCGGGGACACTAGACGTACGGTGTCACAGATCTGCCCTGTCACACTGCCGGGGATGCGGGGGCACTAGACGTACACTGTTACAGATCTGCCCTGTCACACTGCCGGGGATGCGGGGACACTAGACGTACGGTGTCACAGATCTGCCCTGTCACACTGCCGGGGATGCGGGGACCCTAGACGTACAGTGTCACAGATCTGCCCTGTCACACTGCCGGGGATGCGGGGACACTAGACGTACACTGTCACAGATCTGCCCTGTCACACTGCCAGGGATGCGGGGACACTAGACGTACACTGTCGCAGATCTGCCTTGTCACATTGCCGGGGACACTAGATGTACAGTGTCACAGATCTGCCCTGTCACACTGACGGGGATGCGGGGACACTAGACGTACACTGTCACAGATCTGCCCTGTCACACTGCCGGAGATGCGGGGACACTAGACGTACGGTGTCACAGATCTGCCCTGTCACACTGCCGGGGATGCGGGGACCCTAGACGTACGGTATCACAGATCTGCCCTGTCACACTGCCGGGGATGCGGGGACACTAGACGTACACTGTCACAGATCTGCCCTGTCACACTGCCAGGGATGCGGGGACACTAGACGTACACTGTCGCAGATCTGCCTTGTCACATTGCCGGGGACACTAGATGTACAGTGTCACAGATCTGCCCTGTCACACTGACGGGGATGCGGGGACACTAGACGTACACTGTCACAGATCTGCCCTGTCACACTGCCGGAGATGCGGGGACACTAGACGTACGGTGTCACAGATCTGCCCTGTCACACTGCCGGGGATGCGGGGACCCTAGACGTACGGTATCACAGATCTGCCCTGTCACACTGCCGGGGATACTAGACATACGGTGTCACAGATCTGCCCTGTCACACTGCTGGGGATGCGGGGACACTAGACGTAGGGTGTCACAGATCTGCCGGGGATGCGGGGACACTAGACGTACACTGTCACAGATCTGCCCTGTCACACTGCCGGGGATAGTAGACGTACAATGTCACAGATCTGCCCTGTCACACTGCCGGGGATGCGGGGGCACTGGACGTACACTGTCACAGATCTGCCCTGTCACACTGCCGGGGATGCGGGGACACTAGACGTACAATGTCACAGATCTGCCGGGGATGCGGGGACACTAGACGTACGGTGTCATAGATCTGCCCTGTCACACTGCCGGGGATGCGGGGACACTAGACGTACGGTGTCACAGATCTGCCCTGTCACACTGCCGGGGATACTAGACATACGGTGTCACAGATCTGCCCTGTCACACTGCTGGGGATGCGGGGACACTAGATGTACGATGTCACTGATCTGCCCTGTCACACTGCCGGGGATGCGGGGACACTAGACGTACACTGTCACAGATCTGCCCTGTCACACTGCCGGGGATGTGGGGACACTAGACGTACGGTGTCACAGATCTGCCCTGTCACATTGCCGGGGATGCGGGGACACTAGACGTACACTGTCACAGATCTGCTCTGTCACACTGCCGGGGATGCGGGGACACTAGACGTACGGCGTCACAGATCTGCCCTGTCACACTGCCGGGGATGAGGGGACACTAGACGTACACTGTCACAGATCTGCTCTGTCACACTGCCGGGGATGCAGGGACACTAGATGTACGATGTCACTGATCTGCCCTGTCACACTGCCGGGGATGAGGGGACACTAGACGTACACTGTCACAGATCTGCCCTGTCACATTGCCGGGGATGCGGGGGCACTAGACGTACACTGTCACAGATCTGCCCTGTCACACTGCCGGGGGTGCGGGGACACTAGACGTACACTGTCACAGATCTGCCCTGTCACACTGCCGGGGATGCGGGGACACTAGACGTACGGTGTCACAGATCTGCCCTGTCACACTGCCGGGGATGCGGGGGCACTAGACGTACACTGTCACAGATCTGCTCTGTCACACTGCCGGGGATGCGGGGACACTAGACGTACGGCGTCACAGATCTGCCCTGTCACACTGCCGGCGATGCAGGGACACTAGATGTACGGTGTCACTGATCTGCCCTGTCACACTGCCGGGGATGCGGGGACCCTAGACGTACAGTGTCACAGATCTGCCCTGTCACACTGCCGGGGATGCGGGGACACTAGACGTACAATGTCACAGATCTGCCGGGGATGCGGGGACACTAGACGTACGGTGTCATAGATCTGCCCTGTCACACTGCCGGGGATGCGGGGACACTAGACGTACAATGTCACAGATCTGCCCTGTCACACTGCCGGGGATGTGGGGACACTAGACGTACGGTGTCACAGATCTGCCCTGTCACACTGCCGGGATGCGGGGACACTAGACGTATGGTGTCACAGATCTGCCCTGTCACACTGCCGGGTATGCGGGGACACTAGACGTACACTGTCACAGATCTGCCCTGTCACACTGCCGGGGATGCGGGGACACTAGATGTACGGTGTCACTGATCTGCCCTGTCACACTGCCGGGGATACGAAGACACTAGACGTACACTGTCACAGATCTGCCCTGTCACATTGCCGGGGATACGGGGACACTAGACGTACACTGTCACAGATCTGCCCTGTCACACTGCCGGGGATGCGGGGACACTAGACGTACGGTGTCACAGATCTGCCCTGTCACACTGCCGGGGATGCGGGGACACTAGACGTACACTGTCACAGATCTGCCCTGTCACACTGCCGGGGATGCGGGGACACTAGACGTACGGTGTCACAGATCTGCCCTATCACACTGCTGGGGATGCGGGGACACTAGACGTACAATGTCACAGATCTGCCCTGTCACACTGCCGGGGATGTGGGGACACTAGACGTACGGTGTCACAGATCTGCCCTGTCACACTGCCGGGATGCGGGGACACTAGACGTACGGTGTCACAGATCTGCCCTGTCACACTGCCGGGGATGCGGGGACACTAGACGTACGGTGTCACAGATCTGCCCTGTCACACTGCCGGGGATGCGGGGACACTAGATGTACGGTGTCACTGATCTGCCCTGTCACACTGCCGGGGATGCGGGGACACTAGACGTACACTGTCACTGATCTGCCCTGTCACACTGCCGGGGATGCGGGGACACTAGACGTACACTGTCACAGATCTGCCCTGTCACACTGCCGGGGATACTAGACGTACGGTGTCACAGATCTGCCCTGTCACACTGCCGGGGATACGGGGACACTAGACGTACACTGTCACAGATCTGCCCTGTCACATTGCCGGGGATACGGGGACACTAGACGTACACTGTCACAGATCTGCCCTGTCACACTGCCGGGGATGCGGGGACACTAGACGTACGGTGTCAGATCTGCCCTGTCACACTGCCGGGGATGCGGGGACACTAGACGTACACTGTCACAGATCTGCCCTGTCACACTGCCGGGGATGCGGGGACACTAGACGTACACTGTCACAGATCTGCCCTGTCACACTGCCGGGGATGCGGGGACACTAGACGTACGGTGTCACAGATCTGCCCTGTCACATTGCCGGGGATGCGGGGACACTAGATGTACAGTGTCACAGATCTGCCCTGTCACACTGCCGGGGATGCGGGGACACTAGACGTACGGCGTCACAGATCTGCCCTGTCACACTGCCGGGGATGCGGGGACACTAGACGTACACTGTCACAGATCTGTCCTGTCACATTGCCGGGGATGCGGGGACACTAGACGTACACTGTCACAGATCTGCCCTGTCACACTGCCGGGGATGCGGGGACACTAGACGTACGGTGTCACAGATCTGCCCTGTCACATTGCCGGGGATGCGGGGACACTAGATGTACAGTGTCACCGATCTGCCCTGTCACACTGCCGGGGATGCGGGGACACTAGACGTACGGCGTCACAGATCTGCCCTGTCACACTGCCGGGGATGCGGGGACACTAGACGTACACTGTCACAGATCTGCCCTGTCACATTGCCGGGGATACGGGGACACTAGACAAACACTGTCACAGATCTGCCCTGTCACACTGCCGGGGATGCGGGGACACTAGACGTACGGTGTCACAGATCTGCCCTGTCACACTGCCGGGGACGCGGGGACCCTAGACGTACGATGTCACAGATCTGCCCTGTCACACTGCTGGGGATGCGGGGACACTAGACGTACAGTGTCACAGATCTGCCCTATCACACTGCCGGGGATGCGGGGACACTAGACGTACACTGTCACAGATCTGCCCTGTCACACTGCCGGGGATGCGGGGACACTAGACGTACACTGTCACAGATCTGCCCTGTCACATTGCCGGGGACACTAGATGTACAGTGTCACAGATCTGCCCTGTCACACTGACGGGGATGCAGGGACACTAGACGTACACTGTCACAGATCTGCCCTGTCACACTGCCGGAGATGCGGGGACACTAGACGTACGGTGTCACAGATCTGCCCTGTCACACTGCCGGGGATGCGGGGACCCTAGACGTACGGTGTCACAGATCTGCCCTGTCACACTGCCGGGGATACTAGACATACGGTGTCACAGATCTGCCCTGTCACACTGCTGGGGATGCAGGGATACTAGACGTAGGGTGTCACAGATCTGCCGGGGATGCGGGGACCCTAGACGTACAATGTCACAGATCTGCCCTGTCACACTGCCGGGGATGCGGGGGCACTGGACGTATACTGTCACAGATCTGCCCTGTCACACTGCCGGGGATGCGGGGACACTAGACGTACACTGTCACAGATCTGCCCTGTCACACTGCCGGGGATGCGGGGACACTAGATGTACAATGTCACAGATCTGCCGGGGATGCGGGGACACTAGACGTACGGTGTCATAGATCTGTCCTGTCCCACTGCCGGGGATGCGGGGACACTAGACGTACGGTGTCACAGATCTGCCCTATCACACTGCTGGGGATGCGGGGACACTAGACGTACAATGTCACAGATCTGCCCTGTCACTCTGCCGGGGATGTGGGGACACTAGACGTACGGTGTCACAGATCTGCCCTGTCACACTGCCGGGATGCGGGGACACGAGACGTACGGTGTCACAGATCTGCCCTGTCACACTGCCGGGGATGCGGGGACACTAGATGTACGGTGTCACTGATCTGCCCTGTCACACTGCCGGGGATGCGGGGACACTAGACGTACACTGTCACAGATCTGCCCTGTCACACTGCCGGGGATGCGGGGACACTAGACGTACGGTGTCACAGATCTGCCCTGTCACACTGCCGGGGATGCGGGGACACTAGACGTACACTGTCACAGATCTGCCCTGTCACACTGCCGGAGATGCGGGGACACTAGACGTACACTGTCACAGATCTGCCCTGTCACACTGCTGGGGATGCGGGGACCCTAGACGTACGGTGTCACAGATCTGCCCTGTCACATTGCCGGGGATGCGGGGACACTAGACGTACACTGTCACAGATCTGCCCTGTCACACTGCCGGAGATGCGGGGACACTAGACGTACACTGTCACTGATCTGCCCTGTCACACTGCTGGAGATGCGGGGACACTAGACGTACACTGTCACAGATCTGCCCTGTCACACTGCCGGGGATGCGGGGACACTAGACGTACGGTGTCACAGATCTGCCCTGTCACACTGCCGGGGATGCGGGGACCCTAGACGTACGGTGTCACAGATCTGCCCTGTCACACTGCCGGGGATGGGGGGACACTAGACGTACGCACACTGCTGGGGATGCGGGGACACTAGACGTACACTGTCACAGATCTGCCCTGTCACACTGCCGGGGATGCGGGGACACTAGACGTACGGCGTCACAGATCTGCCCTGTCACATTGCCGGGGATGCGGGGACACTAGACGTATACTGTCACAGATCTGCCCTGTCACACTGCCGGGGATGCGGGGACACTAGACGTACGGCGTCACAGATCTGCCCTGTCACACTGCCAGGGATGCGGGGACCCTAGACGTACGGTGTCACAGATCTGCCCTGTCACACTGCCGGGGATACTAGACATACGGTGTCACAGATCTGCCCTGTCACACTGCTGGGGATGCGGGGACACTAGACGTAGGGTGTCACAGATCTGCCGGGGATGCGGGGACACTAGACGTACACTGTCACAGATCTGCCCTGTCACACTGCCGGGGATAGTAGACGTACAATGTCACAGATCTGCCCTGTCACACTGCCGGGGATGCGGGGGCACTGGACGTATACTGTCACAGATCTGCCCTGTCACACTGCCGGGGATGCGGGGACACTAGACGTACGGTGTCACAGATCTGCCCTGTCACACTGCCGGGGATGCGGGGGCACTAGACGTACACTGTCACAGATCTGCCCTGTCACACTGCCGGGGATGCGGGGACACTAGACGTACGGCGTCACAGATCTGCCCTGTCACACTGCCGGGGATGCAGGGACACTAGATGTACGGTGTCACAGATCTGCCCTGTCACACTGCCGGGGATGCGGGGACCCTAGACGTACAGTGTCACAGATCTGCCCTGTCACACTGCCGGGGATGCGGGGACACTAGACGTACAATGTCACAGATCTGCCGGGGATGCGGGGACACTAGACGTACGGTGTCATAGATCTGCCCTGTCACACTGCCGGGGATGCGGGGACACTAGACGTACAATGTCACAGATCTGCCCTGTCACACTGCCGGGGATGTGGGGACACTAGACGTACGGTGTCACAGATCTGCCCTGTCACACTGCCGGGATGCGGGGACACTAGACGTACAATGTCACAGATCTGCCGGGGATGCGGGGACACTAGACGTACGGTGTCATAGATCTGCCCTGTCACACTGCCGGGGATGCGGGGACACTAGACGTACAATGTCACAGATCTGCCCTGTCACACTGCCGGGATGCGGGGACACTAGACGTACGGTGTCACAGATCTGCCCTGTCACACTGCCGGGTATGCGGGGACACTAGACGTACACTGTCACAGATCTGCCCTGTCACACTGCCGGGGATGCGGGGACACTAGATGTACGGTGTCACTGATCTGCCCTGTCACACTGCCGGGGATGCGGGGACACTAGACGTACACTGTCACAGATCTGCCCTGTCACACTGCCGGGTATACTAGACGTACGGTGTCACAGATCTGCCCTGTCACACTGCCGGGGATACGGGGACACTAGACGTACACTGTCACAGATCTGCCCTTTCACATTGCCGGGGATACGGGGACACTAGACGTACACTGTCACAGATCTGCCCTGTCACACTGCCGGGGATGCGGGGACACTAGACGTACGGTGTCACAGATCTGCCCTGTCACACTGCCGGGGATGCGGGGACACTAGACGTACACTGTCACAGATCTGCCATGTCACACTGCCGGGGATGCGGGGACACTAGACGTACAATGTCACAGATCTGCCGGGGATGCGGGGACACTAGACGTACAGTGTCACAGATCTGCCCTGTCACACTGCCGGGGATGCGGGGACACTAGACGTACGGTGTCACAGATCTGCCCTGTCACACTGCTGGGGATGCGGGGACCCTAGACGTACGGTGTCACAGATCTGCCCTGTCACATTGCCGGGGACACTAGATGTACAGTGTCACAGATCTGCCCTGTCACACTGCCGGGGATGCGGGGACCCTAGACGTACAGTGTCACAGATCTGCCCTGTCACACTGCCGGGGATGCGGGGACACTAGACGTACACTGTCACAGATCTGCCCTGTCACACTGCCAGGGATGCGGGGACACTAGATGTACACTGTCACAGATCTGCCCTGTCACACTGCCAGGGATGCGGGGACACTAGACGTACACTGTCACAGATCTGCCCTGTCACACTGCCAGGGATGCGGGGACACTAGACGTACACTGTCACAGATCTGCCCTGTCACACTGCCGGGGATGCGGGGACCCTAGACGTACGGTGTCACAGATCTGCCCTGTCACACTGCTGGGGATGCGGGGACACTAGACGTAGGGTGTCACAGATCTGCCGGGGATGCGGGGACACTAGACGTACACTGTCACAGATCTGCCCTGTCACACTGCCGGGGATAGTAGACGTACAATGTCACAGATCTGCCCTGTCACACTGCCGGGGATGCGGGGACACTAGATGTACGGTGTCACAGATCTGCCCTGTCACACTGCCGGGGATGCGGGGACACTAGACGTACAGTGTCACAGATCTGCCCTGTCACACTGCCGGGGATGCGGGGACACTAGACGTACGGTGTCACAGACCTGCCCTGTCACACTGCCGGGGATGCGGGGACCCTAGACGTACAGTGTCACAGATCTGCCCTGTCACACTGCCGGGGATGCGGGGACCCTAGACGTACAGTGTCACAGATCTGCTCTGTCACACTGCCGGGGATGCGGGGACACTAGACGTACACTGTCACAGATCTGCCCTGTCACACTGCCGGGGATGCGGGGACACTAGACGTACAGTGTCACAGATCTGCCCTGTCACACTGCCGGGGATGCGGGGACACTAGACGTACGGTGTCACAGATCTGCCCTGTCACACTGCTGGGGATGCGGGGACCCTAGACGTACGGTGTCACAGATCTGCCCTGTCACACTGCCGGGGATGCGGGGACCCTAGACGTACGGTGTCACAGATCTGCCCTGTCACACTGCCGGGGATGCGGGGACACTAGACGTACACTGTCACAGATCTGCCCTGTCACACTGCCGGGGATGCGGGGACACTAGATGTACACTGTCACAGATCTGCCCTGTCACACTGCCGGGGATGCGGGGACACTAGACGTACAGTGTCACAGATCTGCCCTGTCACACTGCCGGGGATGCGGGGACACTAGACATACGGTGTCACAGATCTGCCCTGTCACACTGCCGGGGATGCGGGGACACTAGACGTACACTGTCACAGATCTGCCCTGTCACACTGCCGGGGATGCGGGGACACTAGACGTACACTGTTACAGATCTGCCCTGTCACATTGCCGGGGACACTAGATGTACAGTGTCACAGATCTGCCCTGTCACACTTCCGGGGATGCGGGGACCCTAGACGTACAGTGTCACAGATCTGCCCTGTCACACTGCCGGGGATGCGGGGACACTAGACGTACACTGTCACAGATCTGCCCTGTCACACTGCCGGGGATGCGGGGACCCTAGACGTACGGTGTCACAGATCTGCCCTGTCACACTGCTGGGGATGCGGGGACACTAGACGTAGGGTGTCACAGATCTGCCGGGGATGCGGGGACACTAGACGTACACTGTCACAGATCTGCCTTGTCACACTGCCGGGGATAGTAGACGTACAATGTCACAGATCTGCCCTGTCACACTGCCGGGGATGCGGGGACACTAGATGTACGGTGTCACAGATCTGCCCTGTCACACTGCCGGGGATGCGGGGGCACTAGACGTATACTGTCACAGATCTGCCCTGTCACACTGCCGGGGATGCGGGGACACTAGACGTACACTGTCACAGATCTGCCCTGTCACACTGCCGGGGATGCAGGGACACTAGACGTACAATGTCACAGATCTGCCGGGGATGCGGGGACACTAGACGTACGGTGTCATAGATCTGCCCTGTCACACTGCCGGGGATGCGGGGACACTAGACGTACAATGTCACAGATCTGCCCTGTCACACTGCCGGGGATGCGGGGACACTAGACGTACGGTGTCACAGATCTGCCCTGTCACACTGCCGGGATGCGGGGACTCTAGACGTACGGTGTCACAGATCTGCCCTGTCACACTGCCGGGGATGCGGGGACACTAGATGTACGGTGTCACTGATCTGCCCTGTCACACTGCCGGGGATGCGGGGACACTAGACGTACGGTGTCACAGATCTGCCCTGTCACACTGCCGGGGATGCGGGGACACTAGACGTACGGTGTCACAGATCTGCCCTGTCACACTGCCGGGGATGCGGGGACACTAGACGTACGCTGTCACAGATCTGCCCTGTCACACTGCCGGGGATACTAGACGTACGGTGTCACAGATCTGCCCTGTCACACTGCCGGGGATATGGGGACACTAGACGTACACTGTCACAGATCTGCCCTGTCACATTGCCGGGGATACGGGGACACTAGACGTACACTGTCACAGATCTGCCCTGTCACACTGCCGGGGATGCGGGGACACTAAACGTACGGTGTCACAGATCTGCCCTGTCACACTGCTGGGGATGCGGGGACACTAGACGTATACTGTCACAGATCTGCCCTGTCACACTGCCGGGGATGCGGGGACCCTAGACGTACAGTGTCACAGATCTGCCCTGTCACACTGCCGGGGATGCGGGGACACTAGACATACACTGTCACAGATCTGCCCTGTCACACTGCCGGGGATGCGGGGACACTAGACATACACTGTCACAGATCTGCCCTGTCACACTGCCGGGGATGCATTAACCCTAGACGTACGGTGTCACAGATCTGCCCTGTCACACTGCCGGGGATGCGGGGACACTAGATGTACGGTGTCACAGATCTGCCCTGTCACACTGCCGGGGATGCGGGGACACTAGATGTACGGTGTCCCAGATCTGTCCTACAGAGGAAACCCAGGTCCTTTCTTTTTGTGAAAGGGTCTACTCGGGTTCAAATTGGGCTCGGCTGCTGTCTGAAAGTAGTAATATAGGGACATTTATAGCACGAGCTCCATAAAAATACACAGTTCTGCTATAAATGCAATTGTAAGTGTGACCAGTATGCCGACACCGTAATAACTGTAAACTGGTGCATTTACTGCATTTCTGTTAGTACATCTCACAGTTTTGTGCAAAAACAAATATATTATACCAAATTCTCCTAAAGATCACAAGAATTGTTAGCATAATGCGAATACGTTACAATAGTATGCATGCAAGATGTAATATCAATTTAAAATTTAAATATGAATATAAACACTGGCAAAGTGTACGATGGAAAACTCACTCAGATAAAACTAAATCAGTTGATAACATTTTAAATGGGAGTACGAACGTTTCACCCTTATCTTGGAGGAATCCTGGTGATAAAGGTTAAAGGCTCATTTGAGTAATCCGACTGATCCTATGTTGCCAGTATAGAGTGTGTGCTCCATGAGTGGGTTGGGGCAGTTCTTTTCACACAAGCTGTTATGATTCCAGCACTCTGGCCAGAGGAGATCTTATGGCAAGGACCGGAGCACTGGAACGGAATGCTGGGGAAGGGAGCAGGACAGGAAAATAGCCCCTGGCGCCCTAACTCTGTTGTCTCACCCGTGTTGTCAGAAATCCCCTGCGAGACTATGGTTTCTTGAGCCCTTGGCAGCCGCGTTTGAAGGGCGGATTATGTCTGCCCAACTTCGATGCCCCCCGGTCTTAATGAGAGACAAAGGGAAACCCGAGACAGGGTGATAACAAGAGGCCCTCTAACTAAACAACCAGGCCAGGGGCTAAGCAAACTCAAAACTATAATATGTGCGGAGAAACCGCCAGGGAAAAGGACAACCAAAATATCCACTTGTCCAATTCTCCTACCCGGCACCGCCGAGTACCAGAGAGGACTTGTGGAAGCGGAACCCTCCGCAAATGCTCCAAACACAAAATATAAAAGGTAAAGCGGCTGAGCCGCAAGACACGGCAGAGCCGCAACTCACGAACACCACTGGATATAAAACGGTGATCAGTCAGGACTCCAGGGAACCAAACGACCTCTTGGGATGAGATGACAACTCCCGAATACCGGACTTCTGATGACTGGAATGACCGGATACAGCAGGACTGGAAACAGACTCTCAGCAAACAAAGGCAGCATGCAGGAAGCTATTACCGGCGTCTGTGAGAAGCCCTGGGAGTGTATTTAACAAGGAGTCCTCCAATCAGCTGCTAAAGGCTGATTAGAATAAATGCCGTGCAGCTGCCTTGCTGCACGGCCAGAGAGCAGGTGAATATCTTAATTTCCTAAAGCCTAGCAACGGGGAACGCGGTCCGCCAGTGGCGTCCCCGTTGCTAGGGTCCGTGCGGCTCAGCGCGCCCGGCGTCTAGCGTTGCTAGGGAGCCGGCGGCTGTACGCGCACGGCGTCTCTAGTTGCTAGGCGCCGGGCCGCGCAGACAAGCGGACCCCGGTGCCTAACACAAGCTGATTCTGCTGGGATCCACGCTCAGCTGTCACTTGGCGTCACAATTTAGTGGAGGCTAACGCGTTTCACAGCTTAAGGCTGTTTCCTCAGAAGGAAAGGATGAGATTTGTTTATGTATTGGGCTAGATCAGAATTATTCTGTTCCGAGCAGCAACCATTTGTTTAAAGAGATCATTTGGGGTCTATCTAGTTTTTAGACTCTTATTCTGCCTGAATTTATTTATTTATTTATTGTTCTTTTGTAGTAACCTGACAGCATTCATTTGCGGCCAATGGTTTAGTATTTTAAATCACATTTCAAAGTTGTAACGTAACCCCATATTATGTTAATAAACTCAGATAATGAGTTATAAATCGTACCTTGAATTTGTCAAACATATTGAATTTTGCTAGTTTGATTGGGGGGGTGGGGTTTGACCATTTGCCAGATTCTTTATTTGGAATTGCATTTTTTTATTCCTATTTCCATATATTTTATTCCCAGCAGCTGGATGTGACGGAGGAGATATCTCGGAGGAGCACGTCAACTTAATTCCTGATTATAAAATAGAAGATAATGACATCACACTGGATTCTCCAGGAGAAAACGCCATTACCCTAAATATACATCCAGTGACACATGGTGCAGATATATCATCTGGTCCTTTTAATCACGAGGAGTATTCTCCGCAAAACTCTGGTCTTGTTAAACATAGATTGGCTCTTGGAGTTAATATTTTTTCCTGTTCTACAGACCCCAGATATTTTACAGAGAGCTCAAAGCTGAATACCCATCAGTCAGCTAACTCAAAGGAAAAGCCATTTACATGCTCTGAGTGTGGGAAATGTTTTACCCAGAAATCAGATCTTGTTAGACATGAGAGAAATCACACAGGTGAGAGGCCATTCTCATGTGGCAAGTGTGGAAAATGTTTTACACGCAAATCAAATCTTGCTAGACATGAGACACATCACACAGGTGAGAAACCATTTCCATGCTCTGACTGTGGGAAATGTTTTAGACATAAATCGCATCTTGTTACACATAAGAGACTTCACACAGGGGAGAAACCATTTCCCTGTCCTGAGTGCGGGAAATGTTTTACAGATAAATCCTCTCTTTATAGACACAAGAGAATTCACACAGGTGAGAGGCCTTTTTCATGTTCAGAGTGTGGAAAATGTTTTATACAGAAGTTAGATCTTGTCTCACATGTTAGAACTCACACAGGTGAGAGGCCGTTTTTGTGTGCAGAGTGTGGGAAATGTTTTGCAGATAAATCGCATCTAGTTACACACAAGAGACTCCACACAGGGGAGAAACCATATACGTGCGATGAGTGCAGGAAATGTTTTGCAGATAAATCCTCTCTTGTTAGACATGAGAGAATTCATACAAGTGACCGGCCATTTGCTTGTGCTGAGTGTGGGAAATGTTTTACACAAAATCCAGATCTTGTTACACATCAGAGAAGTCACACAGGTGAGAAGCCATTTCCATGTTCTGAGTGTGGAAAATGTTTTACAGATAAATCCTCTCTTGGTAGACATCAGAGAATTCACACGGGTGAGAGACCATTTCCATGTCCTGAGTGTGGAAAATGTTTTACAGAAAAGTCACATCTTGTTACACATAATAGACTTCATACAGGTGAGAAACCATATTCGTGCGATGAGTGTGGGAAATGTTTTACTGATAAATCCTCTCTTGTTAGGCATGAGAGACGTCACACAGGTGAGAAACCGTTTGCATGCTCTGTGTGTGGGAAATGTTTTATACAAAAAACAGATCTTGTTATACATCAGAGACATCACACAGGAGAGAAGCCATTTCCATGTTCTGAGTGTGGGAAATGTTTTACAGATAAATCCTCTCTTGTGAGACATAAAAGGCTTCACACAAGTGAGAAACTATTTCCATGATCTGGGTGGGGGAAACTCCTGTTGATTAATCATATAGATGGGTCCTTATACATTATTGCTGCAGTAATGCCAAACAGCCCCTCTGGGTGCACCAGGTACCGTAAGATTCTGCTAGTATTGTGCATCTTTTTTATTTTATTTTTTTCCTAAAATGCATCTTGGTCGCAACATAATTTGACAATGTTGCACCGGGAGACTGCTGATTCATTTCATATGTGACCCTTGCATATCTGTGTATGACGAAGTCTCTGAATCAGTATCAGAAGTGCTATGAAGCAGCCGCCACCGTTTTCATCCATTCCAAGATCTATTGTACTTCTTATACAGACTCAGTTGCATACAAATATACCTGGTGCATCCTACTCACATCTCATTGCGACTACGCAATGTTAAATGGGTCCTCGCGGCTCACCAGCCATCTTGCACTACATGGTGTATTGAGGCTAGATGTATGAGGATACATCTGTAGGTCATAAGATCTGACAGACCTGTTCCTGCCATAAACCTCCCCTCAAATATCAGCCTATGATATTCAGCAAGGAGGACAAGTGCCCACAGTAATGGGAGGCCATAAATCAACAGTTGTATCATAACTATTGAACTGTATTCAGAGGCGTTTCTACCAAGATACGTTGTCATCTCACTCTGAGACCTGCACGATTCCTGTTACTTGGATGGTGTCATGTTCTAACTTGATGGACACTTGATTCCATGTCTCCTTGAGTTTAGTCAGGATTACCTTCTTCCTGAACTCCGACAGTTCTTGAGTTCTATGCCGACGCAGAGTAGGATCTTCTGAAGGCTCAATGGAGTATCTGGACAGATGTTGTGTCGCTTCTTCTCAGTCACTGTTGTTGTTTCACCTCCATTATATTAATACCTATAGTGGTATTAAGGATATAATCTTTTCCTCCTAGGGATGTTCCTTTTGAGGTGCTGTTGGGTATACAAGGCATTATGGAGTTGATATCGGCAACTGGCATCCTTCAGAGCATGGTCCCTTAGTGTACCAGCATTGGTGTTTGCAAACCCTGTTGTGGTCCACTTGACACAATAAGGCATCCATCAAAGCAGGGTACCTCATTGTTGTCTGCGAACCCCAACTATCATCCATGCCAGATATGGATTTTACCATTCATAAGTTAGATATTCAGACTGAAGATGTGGATGAAGTATTTTACCTCCAGACAAGAAAATATTTGTTATGGTAGATTTACCGTTGATAACTCTATTTCTCCTAAGTCCACAGGATAACATTGGGATATGATGTAGCGACAGCGGATTGGCACCAAAGGATCAAAGCTTTCGGCCGCCCAGCATGCAAAGGGCTGTCCCTATGTCCTCACCTCCTGGCTCAGGCATATCAGTTGTTTTCTAAAGCTCAAGGCAGGAGCATCATAGAGAGCCCTAATCAGGCAAAAAGAACACACATGCGCACACTTCTGTACAAGAAGGAAGAGGTTAGTAAATGAAAGGATCCTCAAATCAGGTGCGTCAGGGTGGGATCCCTGTGGATCCGGTGGACTTAGGAGAAATAGAGTTATCAACGGTAAGTCTACCATAATGAATAATTCTCCTGCAGGGTCCACAGGTTATCCACAGGATAACATTGGGATGTCCCAAAGCAATTTAGTGATGGGGACGCTCCTGATTGGACAGGAGATCCTTCTCCCGAATTCAGCGTCCTGAGAGGAAAAGGTATCAAAGGCATAATGTCTAATGAATGTGTTAATTGAAGACCATGTGGCTGCCTTACATATCTGTTCTGCTGAAGCACCATGTTGTGCTGCCCATGATGGACCTACCTTACGAGTAGAGTGAGCAGAGACATTAGCCGGAACAGGGAGATCGGCTTGAGAATATGTTTCTGAAATCGTCATCCGAAGCCAACTCGCAAGTGTCTGCTTATCAGCAGGCCATCCTCTCTTGTGAAATCCGTAGAGAACAAAGAGAATCTGTCTTTCTGATAGCACTGATACGATACACGTAGATCCTTAAGGCACGGACTACGTCCAACGATGCATCTCCCGCAGAAAGGTCCGGCCCTTGGAAGGCCGGGACTACAATTTCTTCGTTAAGGTGGAATTCAGACACCACAGAATATACTCCGTTTTGGCTCTGAGGACCACTCTATCTGGATAAATTATCAGTAAAGAAGGGCGACATAACAAATGCCCCTAAATCTGAAACTCTTCTAGCTGAAGCAATGTCAAGTAGATAGAGAAATTTAGCTGTCAACCATTTAAGATCCACTCATTTTAGTGGTTCAAATGGAGCAACTTGAAGGACCTTTAAGACTAAACTTAAGTCCCAAAGCACTGTAGGAGGAACAAAAAGAGGTTGAGTGTGCAGCATTCCCTGGAAAAAAGTACGCACATCCTGTAGGTTAGCAATTTTCTTTTGGAACCATACAGTCAATGCTGACACTTGCACTCTCAATGAAGCCACCCTTAAACCTTTGTCCATTACTGCCTGAAGGAATGCTTCAGGCCGGAAACTCTGAAAGGACTTGAGTCAAATTTCTGGTCGCTGCACCACTGAATATAGGCTTGCCTTATTCGGTGATAAATGCGAGCTGAGGGTGGTTTCCTTGCTCTAAGCACTGTTTGAATTACCTGTTGTGAGAATCTTCTTGCTTTCAGGATGGAAGTCTCAAGAGCCACGCCGTCAAAGACAGTCGATCCAGGTGCTTGTGATAGCAAGGACCATGAGCCAGTAGATCTGTACGTTGAGGGAGTAGGAATGGAGCATCCATCGACATCCTCTGCAGATCTGTGTACCAATGTCTTCTGGGCCAAGCCGAAACTATTAGTATCACGGCGCCCCTGCCTTGTTTTGCCTTTCGCATCACACTGGGCAACAGGGCGATTGGTGGAAACACATAGGCCAGACGAAAGTCCCATCTCACTGACAGGGCATCCACAAAGGTCGCTTTGGGATCCTTTGTTCTTGACCCGTATTCGGGAACTTTGTTCAGATCGGACGCCATGAGATCTATCTCCGGTAACCCCCATTTGTCTACCAGAGTCTGGAAGACCTCAGGGTGTAAAGCCCATTGCATGAATGGTGTGTCGACTGAGAAAATCCGCTTCCCAGTTTAGGACTCCTGGAATGAACACTGCGGACAAGGCTGGATGATGAAGTTCTGCCCACTTTAATGTGTAACTTACCTCCTTCAATGTGTTTTGGCTGCGAGTTCCTCCCTGATGGTTGAGGTACCCTACTGTTATTGCATTGTCCGAGCGGATTTGGACTGGTTTCCCTTGAAGGATGTCCTTTGCCTAAATAAGTGCCATATATATGACCTGAAGTTCCAATATATTTATTGGCAGGCAACTTTCTTCCTTGGTCCACTGCACCTGGAAGCAACTCCTTCCTGACACCGCTCCCCAGCCCTGAAGGATGGCATCCATTGTCAGTTTCCCAATCTGATACCAAAGGAGCCTCCCTTTGTCCAGATAGGATGTCAGTAGCCACCAGGATGACCTCACTTCCAGAGGAAGGACCATAGTCTGCATTTTTATTGTCTGATGAAAACCATTCCATGTGGAAAGGATCAGATGTTGCAGAGGCCTCGAGTGGAACTGAGCATACTCCACCATGTCGAATGTAGACACCATCAGCCCCATCACATGCATTGCTGCATGAATGGATACCTTTTGACTGTGTAGCAGCTTCTGAATCATTGACTGAATTTTGGATATTTTGTTCAGAGGTAACATTATTCTCTGAAGACCCATATCCAACACAGCCCCCAAGTGAGTCATCCATTGTGACGGAACCTGGGACGACTTTGCCAATTTATGAGCCAACCGTGTCTCTGCAAACAAGCTATTGTCTGTTGCAGATGACAAAGAAGCAATTCCTGAGATTGCGCCAGGATTAATAAGTCGTTGAGGTATGGAACAATCCTTATCCCCTGCTGATTGAGATAAGCTGCCATTACCACCATAATTTTGGTGAATACTCTGGGAATTGTGGCCAGTCCAAATAGTAGGGCCTAAAACTGAAAGTTTTGCTGGAGGATAGCAAACCTGAGATAGCACTGATGGGACAGAGCTATAGGAACATGCAGGTAAGCATCCTGGATATCCAGGGATACCATAGAATCCTCCAGCTCCATTGCCAAAATAATGTAACGTAAAGTCTCCATGTGAAACCGAGGCACCCAAATGTACTTGTTCAGCACTTTGAGATTGAGTATGGGCCGGAACGACCCATTTGGCTTCTGAACCAGAAACATGTTGGAATAAAAACCTTGTCCTTTTTGCGCAGGAGGAACTGGAATTATTACTCCTGACTAAAGCTACTTCTGAACTGCCACCTTCAAAGCCCTGGCCTTCGTTTCCACTGAAGACGGGCTGTACAAAAAAACATTTAAGGAGGGTGTTTTTTGAAAGCAAACAGAAACTCGTGAGATACCGCATTTTGCACCCAGGCATCCGTGGTGAACTGCCAGATCTGTGCAAAATGAAGAAGTCCGCCTCCCACCCTGGGGACCCCCAGGTGGAGGCCCGCACCATCAGGCTGATGGCTTATCTTCTGGTCTGAATGCCGGCCCTCTAGTAGCCCAATACTTTTTAGTCTTACCAGACTTGTCAGATTGAGACTGTTTGCCATAACCCTTTCCTTTTGCTTTTCCTTGAGTCCGAAAGGACCGAAAAGCTGGAAATATAGGCTTAGATTTGTGTGTGGAAGGAAACTTCGCTTTCTTGGAGTCTGCTTCTGATTCCAAAATACTGTTTAATTCTTTACAAAAAAGAATATCTCCAGTAATAGGCAAAGACTCAAGAGTCAGCTTTCCATGTACGCAGCCAAACTGCTCTGCGAGCTGAAACTGTTGACACTTGAGAGGCAATTGTACCCATATCCAAGGCTTCTTCTTCCATAAAAATAGCCGCCTGTTTAACGTGTGCAATATGGGATTTTTGCTCTCTGGATGCCAATGAAAGGTCATCCTCCAATGCATTAGCCCAGGCTGCCACTGCTTTTGCCATCCAGGCTGAAGCCATGACTGGTCTTATGATTGCCCCAGACAAGGAAAAAATTGTTGTTAAAAACCATCTATCTTCCTATCCGTAACATCATTTAATGATGTTGAAGGCAGAGACAATGTAGATTTTCGCACTAATCGAATGACATGCGTATCTACTTTGGGAGCCACCTCCCTTTTTAAACAGTCCCCAACTGGAAGAGGATAATTGGAATTCCATTTCTTTGGAATTCTAAACCTCTTACTGGGTGTAACCCAAGCCTCTTGCATAATTTCTGTCAGCTGTTCTGACCCAGGAAACTCAGTTCTAACTGTTTTGGGACATTTAAACACAGGTGCCTTAGATTTTAACAAAGGCTCTGCTGCCTCCTCTAAGGATAGAATTGCTTTCATAGCACTAATTAGATCAGATATGTCCACTGAGCTGAGGCCTTCATTCTCGTCTCTGTATGCAGACCCAGAGTGTGATGAGTCCTCATCTGAAACGTGTAGACTGTGAAGATGTTTCATGTCTATGTGATTTACTTACCACCGGCCTTTCAGCCTGTTTTTGTTGAGAGGCTGTCGTTTCCTGTACTGGATATGATAAACCCCAGGTGGTATGTTGCATGTAAGGGTTAATAGGGTAACCTATCCCTAGTATAGGAGCTGGCATTATCCGCTCAGCTATACTGGATAATGTCTGTGCAAAAGTAGCACATGGGGGTTCAACTTAAACCTGAGCCTGCCTCGGATTATTCAAGAGGCTTTGATGGAAGCTAAAACAATTTGCACATAATCCATTTTGAACCAGATCCTGAGAGGTTAACCCAGCTTTTCAGGGCAAACATGAATTGAGTGTTGGTGCTGCTAAGGAGAGTGTATCCTCCTCACCCGTGCCTCTCTTAGTCATGATAAATAAACCACATCTGTACAGTGTTTACTACACAATTTGTGACTGCAATCACTTTCAATTTTGTTATAGTGACATACAATCCGATCCCTCCCTGCTTTGCACCAGCATTGAGGATCAGAATACACAGAAGCTGACAGAATTATAGTAAAGTTAGCAATCACACTAGCAATCAGTCACAGGTTATACATTAGTATAATAAGCAATATAAGCATGTAATCATCTAGATACATTTCAAGTATGTAGGAGAAACATATTACTGCATTACCTTATATAGGACCTTAACTGTATTCAGTCGCAAAGCGAAAGAAACCGCAGCAAGAGTTTACAGACTCCTGTGCATCAGGCACTTATCCAACTATTCGACTCAAAGATGGATAGAGATTTAATGCTGTATCACCTGGCTCAGGAGTGTGGGATACAGGGAGACTTCACCCCCGCTTCCAGGACCGATTAATACGTTAGCAAACGCTGAGTGGATCCAGATGCTATTAGTGTACACAACCGCTCCGTGAACCTACAGTGAACACAGACGCCCAAGTGAACACTGACGCACCAGTTATATATAAAAACTCATAGATTCAATATTGAGTTAAGTATAAAATAAAAAATATGAAATTGATTTATTTACAACAGCTTATTCTATATGCTTGGAGATTTTGACCTATGCTCACATATACATGCTTTCTTCTATTAGCAGTTCTATAGAGCCAGTCATTTTGACATTTATGTCATGCAGTTCTGTTCATGTAGCATCATTATTAGTTAAAATCTCCTTCCATATTCACTCTTGTGTGTGCATATATATGGCCGTTGCTGCTGTTCTATCAGAGTTAATAAGAATAAAAAAAACTGTTTCCAATGAAGAAACATTCCTTTTCCTTGGTTCTTCGGTCTAATTACATCATAATTAAATTGTATCTGTCTGTCATTTTAATTACTATACTAATCTACCTATTAACTAAGATTGATCTACTCTAGATTCATATTCTGAATATACAGATGAAATCCAGCGCAATGTGTGGGCTGTAGCTTATCCATTTCTTTGGGATCTTTCTGGAGTATAAACTACATATGAATTGAAAAGATTTCACTTGATCAAGTGGATTGATTCTAATTACCATTTGATCATTCATGCTTTTCCTTTATAAAGTCAGGGCTGGGCTTGTGGGATTGAGGCTCCCGTGAACAAGCCCAGTGGTGAAACGTACGTCGGGACTGATCATCAAGGACGTCGTGCGGCCACGCCCCCCCTCTCCGGTTCGGGTAGCCGCTGCACCTCTGTGTACGTGAGAGGTGTGTGAGGTCAAGTGGAAGTAGGCCACGCCGAAGCAGCAGAGGAGACTAACTAAACGCCGGCATCCAAACGTGCTTGGAGCGGCGATTGGTAACGTAATGCTCGTCACCATGTAGTGCTCATTCACGGCTGTATTTGTCCTTGCTCCCTCCTCCCTTACTCTATGCTCAGGACCACCACCTCGGATTTATGTTTATTTACACATATCCCTTTATCACCACTGATGTGCTTTATTATACTGTTACATATGTTGCAATTCTCCTTGCAAGAGACTCTGGTTTAGAACTGTTTACACTGTTGATCAGCATTTAAAAAGCGCCCGAATCCCTACAGACCTAATTTGTTATCTGATGAGTGAATTATGTGAATCAATTAGCCCTATGATCTCTGATTATATACCTATAGCAATAAAGTGATATTTCATGAATACAATTTAAGGATACATGTACATTGATACCTTTATATTGATCAGCATTTTTCAAAGTGTCAGAACTTGTATAGATTTATTTGGTTCATCAGAAGATAAATGAATTTTTGAACTGAATTAATTGACCTAATTAATTATTTCTGATGATACATCTTTTGCTGTACTGTGCTATCTAACGAGTTCAATTAAGCACTTCTGCATATGTGGATACTTTTTTGTGGAATCAACACAGATCCATTGCATTTGATCAATGAATTTATTCTGCATATTAAATGATTGAGGATGCTTTTGCAACAGTGCTTCATGTTTATGTGAGAGACCAGAGTTCATGTACATTGATACCTCTATATTGATCAGCATTTCCAAAGTGTCTGAACTTGTATAAATTTATATTTGGTTCATCAGAGGATAAATGAATTTTTGAATTGAATTAATTTAACCTAATTAATTATTTCTGATGATACATCTTGTACCATACTGTGCTATTCAACGAGTTCAATTAAACATTTTTTGCATATGTGGATACTGTTTTGTGGAATCAACACAGATCTATTGCATTTGATCAATGAATTAAGTCTACATACCAAATGATTGAGGATGTTTTTGCAACATTGTTTAATTTTTATGTGAGAGACCAGAGTTTTTTCAAATGATCCACCATTTTAATGCGTTCTAGGTGAACATTAGCTCATTCATCTCCACAGATATCATTACTCTTGCCTTGATTATTAACTGGATTACTACTAATTGCTGAATGACCAATACCTAGGCAACACAACTGAACTTAATAGTGTGTGAATATTGGCCAGTTCCTCATTCAGAAATATTAGACCAATCATTGTTGTTCTCCATACTATTTAGTATTAAATAAAATTAATCCATTTGTGCTATACCTTTTCCTTTTTTCATCACTCTCTCATCTGGCTGACAGTAGTGCTGGCAAGGGCTCCGCCCTCTTCAGCGTACATTTTACTGTCACAACAGAAAGCAGAAGTGTTTCTTTCTTTCTTCCCTTTTTCTATCTCCCATTCAAGGGGGAAGAAAATTTCTCTATTCCACTTCCAACACTCTCTCATCTGGAAAAGCCTGGGGCCAATTTTTCCAGTGACGCATAGCAGGCAGAGTACAGACAGCAGAAGTGGGTTCTTTCTTCCTTCATATATCATCTTTACTATTCAAGGTCGTACTATCCTGAAAGTAGCCCGATCTTCAACCTCGGAAGCTGATAGGATAGACCTGGCTAGTACTCTGAAGGGGGACCACTCAGGAATACCAGGCACTGTGGATATCACCAAGATGATCACCTATATTTTCAATTGAACAACACTGGTGGAGCAACTCTATGCTGCTCACTCTCACTATTTTAATCTATATTTTCACCTTCCTATCTCCTTATTAAAAAATTTAGATAGAGATATTAATTATTTGGACCACATAGGTCGATATTTCTATGAACAGAAGACCACACTGGTCAATATCTTAAGGAACAGAATAAATGTTAAGTTTTAGATTATTCATTTTTACATCATCTTACTGCATATCACGATTTAATACTGCAATAATTTTCAAATAAGAGTGCTCCCAAAAATGATTTCTTTTGTCTTTTCTTTCCCTCTATGCACCAGTCATACAGCCACCTAAGCTGCGACTGTGTCCTGTACACAGTGTCTCAGACAGAAGTGGGAAATCGGTTCATTATGGGAAACTCAGAGGAAACTGGTCATGAACCAGGGTCAGGGGTGACCAAGGGAGCATCTCCCTCCCCACTGCTGACATCAACCCCAGGTATCGCGGCCTCATACTATCCCTGGAGTCTCTGATCCCTGAGGCCTAACGCTGGTGCACCAGAGGTGGCAGCCGCGTCAGCGACTGTTCGGTAGTCTCCATCCCGAACCAATGCGGCTGTGTCTCGCATTTCCCCTCCTAAGCGGAACCGATGCCTTCTTCCCGTGCCCCAGCCACATCCTGGTAACGTATGCTGGAACTGCTAGTATATCCTACACAGATGCCAGCTGAAACAGCACTGTACACGTGGGTAAGTGTTGTCGTGACCCGGAGGGGAGTTGTTGGAGCAGCTCTTTCTAAGGTACGTATAAGACGCTGTATAGAAAGATCGCTCAGAAAAAATAGTAAGACAAAAATAAAATCAAGCTTAGGGATGCTAAAAACCAGCAGCCCATTTCACCATTTTCCGGCTCCTGCCGCACCAAACATAAAACTGATTTGCCTGAGCCAGGAGGCGGGGATATATGGATGGGCCCATTGCATACGGGGAGGCCAAAAAGCTTTGACCGTTTGGTGACAATCCGCTGTCGCTACATCATATCCCAATGTTATCCTGTGGACCCTGCAGGAGAAAACCATGTTCACCTCCGTGTACTCATTGAGCTAGAGGAGTGAAGGTCAGGAACCTGCCTCTATGTGAGTTTAATTCAATGCAAAGATGGAAAGCATTGACTTATCCTAGGCTTAAGGATAACTGGATAGTGGACATCGTTGAAATTCAACACTGTAGCCCTGATATTATTGTCGATCACCTTTTAGAGACTTGGCACCAGCCTTTAGGCATCTGCATATAATGAGGATGACAAGCTTATATGTACCTCTGTGCTGGTCTTCATATGTCTGCTAATTATGTGAACAGGCCCTAACTGTTGGTCCGCCCCTTACATCCCTTCTCCTGCCTAAATAGAAGCAAGCAGCGTGTCTGCATACATACAATTGTATCTGTTTTTGGAGCACGCCCGGTACTGTAGTTGCAGATTTTCTTCTAAAAAATTTGATTATGTTCAACTCGTCTTGCTGTATACATTTTTCATGATCTAAGAGGTTCCATGGAACCTTCATACGTGCCAAACCAGCTGAACTCTATATTGTTGCCCAATTAGGCCCACAATCTACTTCCTAAACTTTTCCAGAAAGGCCTAAGGCAGACATTCTCAAGCGAGGTCCTCAAGGCTCCCCAACAGTCCACGTTTTAGGTATATCCATGGCTCAGCACAGATGGTTAAATCAAATTGTCTGATGTGCTAATGAAGTCACCTGTGACCAAGCATGGATAAACTTAAAACCTGGGCCTTTGGGTGCCTTGAGGACCACGTTTGAAAACCTCTGGCCTAAGGATTGATCTGAGCATGCTGTAAACCCTCAACTTGTGTTCTCCATCTCCTGGCCGCTGTGCCAGGCTCCCGGCATGACACCTCAGAACTTCCAAATCCGAGTTTGGTTATGCCAGTCTGTGCTGGTAAAACTGCACCTGGGTAGCCCACAGCAAGCACTGGCATGCAGAAACTTGGTGCTTGTATTGCTACAGTGGCCAGCCTACCCACAACTGCAGGAACATGCTGGCACTTGTAGAACTGGATGCGCCAACATGCCTTTGCATCCACAGGCCACTAGAACCTGGAATAAGTCAAGGGTCACCTGCATGTGACGCAATTATATATGTTCAATGGTCGACAATAATTTGCTGAATACTCTATAGTCCAACCTGTCTATTATCTAATGGAGTAATCCCCTAAATAATCTTCTTTCTCAAACCGCACCCTGGTACAAATGTTTCTCTAACGTCCTAAGTGGATGCTGGGGACTCCGTAAGGACCATGGGGATTAGCGGCTCCACAGGAGACTGGGCACAACTATAAAGAAAGCTTTTAGACTACTGGTGTGCACTGGCTCCTCCCACTAAGACCCTCCTCCAGACTTCAGTTAGATTCTTGTGCCCGGCTGAGCTGGATGCACACTAGGGGCTCTCCTGAGCACCTAGAAAGAAAGTATATTTAGGTTTTTTATTTTACAGTGAGATCTGCTGGCAACAGACTCACTGCAGCGAGGGACTAAGGGGAGAAGAAGCGAACCTACCTAACAGGTGGTAGTTTGGGCTTCTTAGGCTACTGGACACCATTAGCTCCAGAGGGATCGACCGCAGGACCCGACCTTGGTGTTCGTTCCCGAAGCCGCGCCGCCGTCCCCCTTACAGAGCCAGAAGCACGAAGAGGTCCGGAAAATCGGCGGCAGAAGACTTCGGTCTTCACCAAGGTAGCGCACAGCACTGCAGCTGTGCGCCATTGCTCCTCATGTACACCTCACACTCCGGTCACTGATGGGTGCAGGGCGCTGGGGGGGGCGCCCTGAGGGCAATATATGACACCTTGGCTGGCAAATATACATCATATATAGTCCTAGAGGCTATATAGATGTAAAATTACCCCTGCCAGTATTCCAGAAAAAGCGGGAGAAAGTCCACCGAAAAGGGGGCGGGGCTTCTCCCTCAGCACACTGGCGCAATTTTTCCCTCACAGTTCCGCTGGAAGGAAGCTCCCTGGCTCTCCCCTGCAGTCTGAACACTACAGAAGGGTAAAAAAGAGAGGGGGGGCACTAAATTTAGGCGCAGTATAGATAATATATACATAGATATATATATAAAAAAGCAGCTATAAGGGAAAACACTCATTGATAGTGGGATCCCTGTGTTATATAGCGCTCTGGTGTGTGCTGGCATACTCTCTCTCTGTCTCCCCAGGTCCTGTCCTCTGTCAGAGCATTCCCTGTGTGTTTGCGGTGTGTCGGTACGGCTGTGTCGACATGTTTGATGAGGAGGCTTATGTGGAGGCGGAGCAAATGCCTGTAAACGTGATGTCACCCCCTGCGGGGTCGACACCTGAGTGGATGGTGCTGTGGAAGGACTTACGCGACAGTGTCGACTCCTTGCATAAAAGGTTTGATGACATACCTATTGTGGGACAGCCGGCTACTCAGCCTGTGCCTGCCCAGGCGTCTCAAAGGCCATCAGGGGCTCTAAAACGCCCGCTACCTCAGATGGCTGACACAGATGTCGACACGGATACTGACTCCAGTGTCGGCGACGATGAGACTAATGTAACTTCCAGTAGGGCCACCCGTTACATGATTGAGGCAATGAAAAATGTGTTGCACATTTCTGATGTTACCCCCGGTACCACAAAAAAGGGTATAATGTTTGGAGAGAAAAAACTACCAGTAGCTTTTCCTCCTTCTGAAGAGTTAAATGAAGTGTGTGAAGAAGCGTGGGCTTCCCCTGATAAAAAGCTGGTAATTTCTAAGAGGTTACTAATGGCGTACCCTTTCCCGCCAGAGGATAGGTCACGCTGGGAAACATCCCCTAGGGTGGATAAAGCGCTCACACGCTTGTCAAAGAAGGTGGCACTACCGTCTCCGGATACGGCCGCCCTGAAGGAATCTGCTGATAGAAAGCAGGAGGCTATCCTGAAATCTATATATACACACAGAGGTGTTATCCTGAGACCGGCTATTGCGTCAGCCTGGATGTGCAGTGCTGCTGCTGCGTGGTCAGATTCCCTGTCAGAAAATATAGATACCCTAGACAGGGACACTATATTGCTAAACGTAGAGCATATAAAAGACGCACTTTTATACATGAGGGATGCACAGAGGGATATTTGCCGGCTGGCATCCAAAATTAGTGCAATGTCCATTTCTGCCAGGAGAGGGTTATGGACTCGGCAGTGGACAGGAGATGCAGATTCCAAACGACACATGGAAGTTCTGCCTTATAAGGGTGAGGAGTTGTTCGGGGATGGTCTCTCGGACCTCGTTTCCACAGCAACAGCTGGGAAGTCTACATTTTTACCCCATGTTCCCTCACAACCAAAGAAAGCATTGTATTATCAGGTACAGTCCTTTCGGCCCAATAGGGGCAAGCGGGTTAAAGGCGCGTCCTTTCTGCCCAGAGGCAGAGGTAGGGGAAAGAAGCTGCAGCATACAGCCAGTTCCCAGGAGCAAAAGTCCTCCCCCGCTTCCTCTAAGTCCACAGCATGACGCTGGGGCTTCACAGGCGGAGCCAGGTACGGTGGGGGCCCGTCTCAAAAACTTCAGCAATCAGTGGGCTCGCTCACGGGTGGATCCCTGGATCCTTCAAGTAGTATCTCAGGGGTACAAGGTGGAATTCGAGACGTCTCCCCCCCGCCGTTTCCTCAAATCTGCCTTGCCAACCACTCCCTCAGGCAGGGAGGCAGTGTTACAGGCAATTCACAAGCTGTATTCACAACTAGTGATAGTGAAGGTGCCCCTACTTCAACAAGGAAGGGGTTACTATTCCACAATGTTTGTGGTACCGAAACCGGACGGTTCGGTGAGACCCATTTTAAATTTGAAATCCTTGAACACATATATAAAAAAATTCAAGTTCAAGATGGAATCGCTCAGGGCGGTTATTGCAAGCCTGGACGAGGGGGATTACATGGTATCACTGGACATCAAGGATGCTTACCTACATGTCCCCATTTACCATCCTCACCAGGAGTACCTCAGATTTGTGGTACAAGATTGTCATTACCAATTCCAGACGTTGCCGTTCGGTCTATCCACGGCTCCGAGGGTCTTTACCAAGGTAATGGCCGAAATGATGATACTCCTTCGAAAGAAGGGAGTTTTAATTATCCCGTACTTGGACGATCTCCTGATAAAGGCGAGGTCCGGAGAGCAGTTGTTGGTAGGGGTAGCACTATCTCGGGAAGTGCTACAACAGCACGGCTGGATTCTAAACATTCCAAAGTCACAGCTGGTCCCTACGACACGTCTGCTGTTCCTAGGGATGGTTCTGGACACAGAACAGAGAAAAGTGTTTCTCCCGGAGGAGAAGGCCAAGGAGCTGTCATCTCTAGTCAGAGGCCTCCGAAAGCCAAAACAGGTGTCGGTGCATCACTGCACGCGGATCCTGGGAAAAATGGTAGCTTCCTACGAAGCGATTCCATTCGGCAGGTTTCATGCAAGAACCTTTCAGTGGGACCTGTTGGACAAGTGGTCCGGATCGCATCTTCAGATGCATCGTCTGATAACCCTGTCTCCAAGGACAAGGGTGTCTCTGCTGTGGTGGCTGCAGAGTGCTCATCTTCAAGAGGGCCGCAGATTCGGCATACAGGACTGGGTCCTGGTGACCACGGATGCCAGCCTTCGAGGCTGGGGAGCAGTCACACAGGGAAGAAACTTCCAAGGACTATGGTCAAGTCAGGAGACTTCCCTGCACATAAATATTCTGGAACTGAGGGCCATTTACAATGCCCTAAGTCAGGCAAAACCCCTGCTTCAAAACCAGCCGGTACTGAACCAGTCAGACAACATCACGGCGGTCGCCCATGTAAATCGACAGGGCGGCACGAGAAGCAGGACGGCAATGGCAGAAGCCACAAGGATTCTCCGATGGGCGGAAAATCACGTGTTAGCACTGTCAGCAGTGTTCATTCCGGGAGTGGACAACTGAAGCAGACTTCCTCAGCAGGCACGACCTCCACCCGGGAGAGTGGGGACTTCATCCAGAAGTCTTTCAAATGATTGTAAACCGGTGGAAAAAGCCACAGGTGGACATGATGGCGTCCCGCCTAAACAAAAAGCTAGAAAAATATTGCGCCAGGTCGAGAGACCCGCAGGCGATAGCTGTGGACGCTCTAGTAACACCGTGGGTGTACCGATCGGTTTATGTGTTCCCTCCTCTTCCTCTCATACCAAAGGTACTGAGGATAATAAGGAGAAGAGGAGTAAGAACTATACTCATTGTTCCGGATTGGCCAAGAAGAGCTTGGTACCCGGAACTTCAAGAAATGATGTCAGAGGACCCATGGCCTCTACCGCTCAGACAAGACCTGCTGCAGCAGGGGCCCTGTCTGTTCCAAGACTTACCGCGGCTGCGTTTGACGGCATGGCGGTTGAACACCGGATCCTGAAGGAATAGGGCATTCCGGAGGAAGTCATTCCTACGCTGATTAAAGCTAGGAAAGAAGTAACCGCAAACCATTATCACCGCATATGGCGAAAATATGTTGCGTGGTGTGAGGCCAGGAAGGCCCCAACGGAGGAATTTCAGCTGGGCCGTTTCCTGCACTTCCTACAGTCAGGGGTGACTATGGGCCTTAAATTGGGTTCCATTAAGGTCCAGATTTCGGCTCTATCGATTTTTTTCCAGAGAGAACTGGCTTCACTACCTGAAGTTCAGACTTTTGTTAAGGGAGTGCTGCATATTCAGCCCCCTTTTGTGCCTCCAGTGGCACCTTGGGATCTCAACGTGGTGTTGGATTTCCTAAAGTCACATTGGTTTGAGCCACTGAAAACCGTGGATTTGAAATATCTCACGTGGAAAGTGGTCATGTTGTTGGCCTTGGCTTCGGCCAGGTGTGTATCAGAATTGGTGGCTTTGTCATGTAAAAGCCCTTATCTGATTTTCCATATGGATAGGGCAGAATTGAGGACTTGTCCCCAGTTTCTCCCCAAAGTGGTATCAGCTTTTCATCTGAACCAACCTATCGTGGTGCCTGCGGCTACAAATGACTTGGAGGCTTCCAAGTTGTTGGATGTAGTCAGGGCCCTAAAAATCTATGTTTCCAGGACAGCTGGAGTCAGAAAGACTGACTCGCTCTTTATCCTGTATGCGCCCAACAAGTTGGGTGCACCTGCTTCAAAGCAGACTATTGCTCGCTGGATCTGTAGTACGATTCAGCTTGCATATTCTGCGGCTGGACTGCCGCATCCTAAATCAGTTAAAGCCCATTCCACGAGGAAGGTGGGCTCTTCTTGGGTGGCTGCCCGAGGGGTCTCGGCTCTTCAACTTTGCCGAGCAGCTACTTGGTCGGGGTCAAACACGTTTGCTAAATTCTACAAGTTTGACACCCTGGCTGAGGAGGACCTTGAGTTTGCTCATTCAGTGCTGCAGAGTCATCCGCACTCTCCCGCCCGTTTGGGAGCTTTGGTATAATCCCCATGGTCCTTACGGAGTCCCCAGCATCCACTTAGGACGTTAGAGAAAATAAGAATTTACTCACCGGTAATTCTATTTCTCATAGTCCGTAGTGGATGCTGGGCGCCCATCCCAAGTGCGGATTGTCTGCAATACTTGTATATAGTTATTGCTTAACTAAAGGGTTATTGTTGAGCCATCTGTTGAGAGGCTCAGTTGTTATCATACTGTTAACTGGGTATTGTATCACGAGTTATACGGTGTGATTGGTGTGGCTGGTATGAGTCTTACCCGGGATTCAAAATCCTTCCTTATTGTGTCAGCTCTTCCGGGCACAGTATCCTAACTGAAGTCTGGAGGAAGGTCTTAGTGGGAGGAGCCAGTGCACACCAGTAGTCTGAAAGCTTTCTTTATAGTTGTGCCCAGTCTCCTGCGGAGCCGCTAATCCCCATGGTCCTTACGGAGTCCCCAGCATCCACTACGGACTATGAGAAATAGAATTACCGGTGAGTAAATTCTTATTTTTTCCCTTCAGTATCACCTGCTGCTATCATGGGTATATTGGGTGATTTATCCGAGTTGTAAAAAGGTATGATTATCAGCTTTCGGGCCAAGGGTGGCAGTATCTCTGACACAGTGCAGTGTGTGACCTGTCCGCGTGCTGCTGTGGTGAAGGTGTATCGTGACTGGACAAATGGCACCATTGGCAATAACCGACGTGTAAACTGCGGAGAACCACGTGCCATTGAACGTCTGCTACGAATGTGTGTGAGGACCAACCTCACTGGAGGAGCTCACTGTGAACCTGGGGTCTACCAAACGTGTGTCTAAAATGACAGTTCAGCCCGACTAGCTGCTGTCCGTGCTGCACACGGCGGTTACTCTGGCTATTAGCTGGTGGTCATAATAATGTGACTCCACCATGTATTAGTCTGGCATAATGGTTTTTTAAAGGGTTCTTCCCTGTCCCATTGATGGCCTTATTTGTGGTGAGGATAACGCAGATGTCTACCATTGTTTATGGTCTTGCACTCTAGTTAAAGCCTTCTGGCTTCGGGGTCTGATAATTTGTTCTAGAATCTTGCGTTATTAAATTGTGCAACACCTGGGAAAGTTACATAGCAATACATTACAGTCACATGAGCTGCTCATCCAATGCTCTCCCTCCACCTCATGGTGCTCACTGCGACTCAGATAATGACCCTCCTATATCCTTGTTATGGGTTTCATAATCCGCACCATTATTCTCCCCAATTTATATCTAGTATATTCTGCCTCATTTTTTTTTTAATGCTTACGTGTTTTATTTCAATGTGTTTTTTTTTTTTTTTTGCACATGATATACCGTGTATGTACTACCTCCGCGGGATGCTCCTGCATATTATCTGTATCTTGTAATAATGTTATTATTATATCGTACAATGTTTGATTCTTTGTTAAATATGCTACAGAATCCATAAAAATAGATTTAAAAAATTATAAAAATTCAGAAGGATTCACTCTGGTGATAGAAAGAACAGTGACTGAAAGATAATCAGGTATTTGGGTCAAATGATCTGTAAATCATCTTTAAATGTTATGCCAGGAGAATCTGTCTATTTAATGTAAATATTGCAAATAGGTCAAATAGAAATATATAGATGGTAAATGACCATTACATTCAATGAGTGTTTCATATTATGGCCTGAATGCAAGTTGGGTGAATGTCATCCGTGTGTGCGTCTTTTGCTGCTGTAGCATCTGAGACTGTATTCTAGTACCGTACGAGCCCTTCCCTGGTGTACCGCTGTCCGTCTGATTGTGCAGGGACTGGGAAACCCATCTTGAGCGTCTTTAGATGCAGCCATTGGTTGCAACATTAGGATGTGCACCAGCCCCATGCTAAGTTTTTATATTTTTCATCAAGTTTGGCCTCCAATGTGAGCGGCACAGACCAATACATAAACTGGCATAAGGTGATACCATAAAAAAGAATGAACAACATAAAAACATAAGAATTTCAAGACTTGAAAGAAGGAGATATAACCACCTAATTAACACACATCATCAGACGGAGATCCATTGAGGTTGAGTGGAGCAGTGATATGATCAGCATTGGAATGTGGAGGCAGAACCCCTGTTCCCTGTGTGATAAACATATGACATAGAGACCACATGATCAAAGGTCATGAGACTGACATGTAATAGGGGATTACTAGGGCTTCCATCCCCAAGCAAAATGGACTTTCTGAAACAACCTTAACAATTGAATGAATGGCTGAGAATTTTCAGTTTTGAGCAATGGCAGCTTGAGATCTTGCCAAGGACTTACTGACCAAGGACCATGGATCAAGAGTGTGGTACCAATGCAGGAGAGCAGCAACCGGGTCATGGGTAAGTGTAGTTTCAGAACCTTTGATGCAAAACTAAAAATGATCTTCCAGAATGACAGTTGGACTGACCAGAATATGTGCATAACACTCCTTCCATGAACACTCTGCCACCAGTAAAACTTGAAACAGGCAGGCCACATTTACACTGCTTGGTGGGACTCTGCTAAGTGAGTTTAAGTCTATTTAACAGTATAAGGTCCACTTCAACATAACTGGAATGATAAGAAATTCTATAGGAAATAAGAAAAAATACATGAACATTGTATAGAAGCAAAAGTTTGCTCTAAATCTATTTCATACGCCACCTGTGGAGATTTGTAAATGGAAATGGTTGAGTGCAGCTATAGCCAAAATGTGATGGCGTTCTAGATCCAAGGAAAGCCTGGACAAAAGTGAAGCAAGCAGAATGAGCTACTGGCCTAAGACTTACAGTAGGTCGGGAGGCGTGGGGGTGATCATAAGGGGAATATAAATCCTATGTAATGCTTTGAGGGGCTCCTGGTTGGCAATTGAAAGTCACATTGAGACTGCAGCCTGATGTTCCACTCACGCAAAGCAGAAAATGCAGCAGGGGCAAACTTAAGGACAGCCCTAAGCTATTAAGTGATCCACAGTGGATCCTGGAGAGGAAACACATGGGAAAGGGCCTTCTTAAAGTCCTCACCAGGTTCAACAGGAAGGGGGGACCAAGTGTGTAAATTTGAGTTTATATAATACTTAGTAAACATCTGAAAGTTTTCAAATTTGATATCACTAGACCACCTAGCCATTTATAGAGGGACAAACATCTGAAGACCCTACATTTTTAACGTAGGACAACATAATCTCCTATGGTGTCTGTAAACATTTTGGCGCAAACAACAGCGAATGTTGAAGAAAATATACATCACTTTTGTAAGGTTCAATGCAACTGAACCAATCGATGTTAATCCAAGCAGAAGACAGGCTAGAGCAGAGGTTCTCAAACTCGGTCCTCGGGAGCCCACACAGTGCATGTTTTGCAGGTAACCCAGCAGGTGCACAGGTGTATTAATTACTCACTGACACATTTTAAAAGGTCCACAGGTGGAGCTAATTATTTCACTTGCGATTCTATGAGGAGACCATCAAAACATGCACTGTGTGTGCCCCCGAGGACCGAGTTTGAGAACCTCTGGGCTAGAGAATTGAACAAAGGGGTCACATTGACAATAAAAATATTTTTGATGGAGGCGGGGATCTTGATCAGTGAGACCCCTTCTCAAATGTAAGTAAAGTTCCTTTGAAGTCTAGTAAGGTTAAATTCAGGAAAGCTTATTGATAAAGCCTCAGTTTTAGTAGTGTTAACTTTGTAGAAAGATGCCTTGCTTCATTTGTCTGAAGGCCCGTACACACTGGCTGATATATCGGCCGTTCTCTTGAACGGCCGATATATTGCGGGTCCGTCGGCCAGTGTGTACAGCCTACACGTCTGTGAACTTCCTTGTTCACAGACGTATCACGTCGGCCCCGCAGCACAGCCGACGGCCAATATAACTACCGATATATTGGCGCGTCGCTGTGTGTGTACGGGCGGACGGCCGATCGCCCGTACACATGCTGCGGCGGCCGGTGGTGATTGACAGCTGAACTGGGCGGGTGTGTGTACACGCCCCACCCAGTTCATGACCTCAGTCCCAGACGGATCGGCCAGTGTGTATGCTTAACACACTGCCCGATCCATCCATAGATATATCTGCCGATCAATTGATTGGCAGATATATCTTCCAGTGTGTACCCACCCTAAGATGCAGGTCCAACATTGACTTTTATGGATCAGTCTCAAACTGTCGTAACAATGTTGCTCTCCCTGTAGTAGCGGCTCTCAGACTGGGCTGTGACTCACAGTTGTGTCCTTTGCCCAACCCATTACTTCCAGACATGGGGCCAGATGCATCATCGCTTGGAAAGTGATAAAAAGGAGAGTGAAAAAGTACCAGCCAATCAGCTCCTAACTGCCATTTTTCAAACACAGGGCGGGATGTACTAAAGCAAAAATGCTGTGGTAAAACGGGGGTTTTACCACATTTTCATATTTACTAACACCCTACCGCCGCGTTTTCGGCGTCCTGGATATCGCCATCTCTGGATGGCGATACCATATAGAAGCCTATGGGCTTCTTTTCGCCGACCACCAAAACCCGCCGCAGACGCTGACTCCCCTCCCCCCGGCTTACCTTCCTCCAGGCTGCCCTGGACCCAGAAGGTAGTCTCCTCCTCCCCCTAGCAATGCAGCCGGACGTCCTTCCAGCTGCAGGGGGGAGGAGGAGGTGCCGGGGGCAGCCTGCTGCTGCTTCCCGGCATCTAGCCAATGTGGGGACCCCTGGGAGGTGATGGAGACCCCCCGCAGACCACCTAACAGGTATCGCGGGGGGCCTCCCGTCACCGCATCGCGATATCGCATATGTTAGTACATACATGCGGTAACCGGCGAGGGGCGGCGATGTATGTTAATACATCCCGCCCACAGTCTGTAACATGGCAGTTATGACCTGATTGGCTGGCACTTTTTCTTTCTCGATTTCATCACTCTCCAAGCGATGATGCATCTAGCCCATGGCGTTCGATATTGGCAGACTTTGGGCTCCAGACCAGCAGTCCCTCGTCTTCAGCAGTTCTACCTGTATCTGCGACCAGGGTTCCTGGCGATCTAGCTGGATGCCTAACTCCATATTAGTGTGGATAAAAAAAACACAAAAAGTGATGGTGGAGTTTGGCATTTGTGCCCAAAAGTTGCCAATCGGGGACAAAATCAACTGTGCAAAATTTAAACAATCTGAGTTAATGTTTCCTGTTCTGGCAAGCACCTCAAAGTTTAGAATTTTTTGTAAAAAAATTAAAATTTCTGTGTTTTTGAAGTTTGGTCGGTCCAACCTCAAAGTCTGGCATGGAGGTCATGAAAGTGATCTTTGGGTCTCCCAATGTACAAATAAAAATCGCCATGTCCCGAGAATCATTATTTGCGATTGGTGTGAAGAGGTAATTGAAAATGGCAAAAGTAGTGAAAATCTGAGCATTTCCAAAGAAATCAAGTTGTGTCTTGTGCAGTCTGTAGGCCACACTATACTTACGGTAAGTATCCTTTTAATTGCCAAATCCTGTATATTGTCTCTTTAATCTTTTAAGATAGCCAACAAAATATTATCAGGGAATGCAAAATAAGTTAGCCACGACGTTATTAATGACAGTCTTGTACTTCTTTGGTAATTACCTTGACTATTGGATAAATTGCCACATATGGCAAGCACCATGTTTGATGAAGATTGTAGTTTGATCCAGAACCAGGTTTGAGCATAAACCTTCAAGATGAAGTTCACAAGCAATTTTAATGATGTATTGGTGTGGCGGGTGGACACTTAAAGCCTCAAGATTCTGTTGACTGTAATTAGCCACCGAGCATGATTAATGGTACATGGCTTAGACTTGACGAGGTTATCAGATACCTCCTTGGCTTTGATGGCAGAAGCAATATAAAATTAAATACTGCTGATTTGTACTTAGAAGAAAAAGGTCTATGTCGGGGAGCTCACAGTCAATAGACTGAAATTTTACAATGGGAAGGTCCTCACAACCGTTCCAGAGCTTCCCGATGGGGCCAGAGAAACCCTTTGGGTCAGAAGTTTGACCATTGACATGGATGAAAAGGTGACAAAGTGGCAGTTCATTAAAATGCAGAAGGCAGATGATCCACTGAAGAGGCCTTCCAAGTCTGCTTTCCAGGAGTGTGATGACACCTCCACGAATGCCAGTGTTGATATTCGTCCCGTCGCAGTCAATGACGCATATATATATCACGCTCCTGCGGACCTCTTCATAAATGTAAGTATAAATACTTTGTAATATGTCAGCACTACAGCCTGACCTTGGTGATACATGTCCAATGTATTGTGATCCTGGTTCCTTAACAAGGGGCCTATTCATGAAGCAGTGAAAATTGTGGAGAAGCGAGCCAGTGGAGGAGTTGCCAATAGCAACCAATCAGCTGCTACGTATAATTTTATATAATGCATTTATAAATGTTACCTCAACACTGATTGGTTGCCATAGGCAACTTCTCCACTGGCTCACTTCTCCACACTTTTTACTGCTTCATGAATAGACCCCTATGAGAGTAATGTTCATGAACTTGGTTCCTTAATAAGAGAGTAATGTTCTTCTCTAATGGTTCTTTGGAAGTACTTGGCACCGTGTTTTTCTCTAGATAATATGCTGTCACGACGGTCATCAAAGTACAAACCACCCGTTCCTAAATTGAACTGTGATTGCAGTGACTATGTTGATATGATTGACTGGGATTTGTGTAGGATTACATTTCCTCCAGTTCTTGACTATGTTGACACACCATTATTGGAAGTAATGCTTCAGAAAAGAGATGTCGCCATGGCCTGGGACTTTGAGACTTATACCTGCCACACTCAGACAGTTGAGTGCACTAGGCAATTAGTCCATATACTTGCAGCAAAGTTGTTGGAGCTGAAGCAAAAGATGGCGTCATTCGGGCCACTCTGCAATCAAGGAAAACAAATCCAAATTCATAATATAAACACTGATTATGATCAGATACTTACCTAATACTTAAATCCTTCTTTAAACCCTACTATGACTTTAACCAATTTTAGCCATATGTCCACATGGTAAGGTGGTTGGGTTGGGCATGGTACTGAACTCTAAGTGCAGATACCTTCACGCAGTGAGTACTGAGTCACCCAGTAAGTATACGGTGGGATAAAGGCTGCACGAGACGCACTTGTTTTCTTTGAAAATCCTCCGATTTTTACTACTTTTGCCATTTTTAATGACCTATTCACACCAATCACAGATATTTCTTGGGTCATGGTGATTTTTATTCGTACATTGGGAGACCCAATGATCACTTTTATTACTCTGTGCCCAACTTTGAGGTTGGATCAACCAAACTTTGAGGTGCTTGCCGGAACAGAGATATTAACTCAGAGGGTTGAAATTTTGCACAGTTGATATTGAGCCCGATTGGCAACTTTTGGGCACTAAAGCCAAACTCCACCGTCTCTTTCATATTATTCTACCCACCATGCTCCACATATGCAGCCGTACCCCGAAACCTTATCTGAAGGTTGTTACTAAGGTGTAGGAAGGAACAGAGCTCGGTCCTGTCAACTGTTACATCACACTAATCTTACCCTAAGCAGAGATGTCCCTAACCAATATGATGCCCTAGGCAAGATTTTGGCTGGTGCCCCCTTGCACAGACGCTAGTTCCACCTCTGACCCTGCACCCCTTTCCCAGCACCATCACCCCTCACCCATAGCAGTCCTCATTTTGGTGCTCCTACCTCCTATATTTTAAATAGGAACAGTGCGCTCATTCGGTGCACAGCCCAAACAGGGCGTGTTCTTGTTGGGAAGGGGCATGTCCACACAATAATACCCCCAGTTGAAATTACGCCGCACAGTACTGCAACTTTATTCACATTATATCATGCAATAGTGTCTCTTATTCACGTTACTCCTTCCAGTAGTGCCCCTTATTTACATTATACCACACCATATTGCTCTTTATTCACATTAGACCACACAGCAGTGCCCTTTCTATACGTTACGCCACAAAGTACTGTAGTACACCTTATACACATAATGCCGTACATTAGTAATGCATTTCGTATGCAGATAGAGCCGCAGTCACACACAGAAAATAGGCATGCCACATATCATTTTAATCAGCAGAAGCTGCTTGCGTCCCTAGGCATTCCAAATGCCCTAGGCCTTTGTCTAGTTTGCCTATACCTAGGGCCGGCTCGACCCTAAGCCTAAACCTCCAGGACAATGTGTAAAAATACCCAAACCCGATCCTAACTTTTGTATTAATGATTCCGCACAAGGACCAAGGTCCGTACCACACAGACGGAGAATCGAGAGTAACTGAGTGAAGGATGGGAAGGGGACATTCTTGTAACTCTAAACCGAAATCTTGGACACTACAGTGTGGACAATAAATGGATTACATCCGGTAGTACTCCACAGTGATGGGTGAGTTAAAGTTCAATGGAAGCTTGGAGAATGAAAAAAATGATTTCGATACTAGGGCACTAGTAATCAATAAAGAAATCTAAGGTTTTGGAAAAACAAGACTTTGCCCATCCTTTATCAGAATTGTCCAATCAATATATAGTCGTTCATCCACAGCTTTATTGGTTAATTGAGTTAGGGGTGATCCAGTTGTACTGCAATGGGGAACGAGGCAGTGTTGTCAGTCCTCTTCTTTAAGTTGTCTATTGATCCTTAATTTCGACTTTTGAAGACTTGGCCTTTGTTTCGGGGTATAGCTGTAGACCCTACCGAACTGATACTCTAAGCTTTCGCTGATGACCTTGCACTATATATAAAGATTCTCTAACAACCAATATTGGGGGTCATTCTGACCCGATTGCTCGCTGCAGTTTGTCGCAGCGATCGGGTCGGAACTGCGTATGCACCAGCGCTACAGTGCGCCGGTGCATGGCAGCCGTCGTTGCCTAGCGATTGCCTCTGAGACAGAGGCGGTCGCTGGGCGGGAGGGGGCTGAACGGCGATGTTAAGCCGCCGTTTAGGGGGCGCGGTCCGGCCAACACATGCGTGGCCTGACCGTCGTGGGGGCAGGCCGCGGCAGCTGCGTGACGTCTCATGCAGCCACGGCGGCCAATGGCAGCGACGATCAACTCCCGGCCAGCCGCAGGAGCTGCTCTGGCCGGGAGTTACTCCACAAATACTAAAGAGCTTTTGTATTTGGGCGGGGGGGCCGGGCGGGCTAGCCCTGTGCTGGGCTTCCCCCCGCATGTCAGGGAAGATGATCGTAGCTGTGCTAAATTTAGCACAGCTACGATCAACTCAGAATGACCCCCATTGTTAAAATGAAAGGAATATGGCACTTATTCTGAGTTCAAGGTAAACATGGTCAAGCCTACAGGTCTCTATGTGCATCCCAAGATCCAAAAACTACGGGGTGTGGGCATTTATCCTTAACCCATATTACTTATTTAGGTATTGTATTAATATATCTAAAGTTATTTTGACGGAGCTGGATGGGTGGTGCCATCTTCAATGATCATACCTCGGTATGGGGCTTCTAGTTACGATGCTTACATTTCCACGTTTATGTATATGACTTTGCCGCAGTTATTGCCCCTTTTGCTTACACAAACAGACGTTAACAAGGTCAATGCTCTATTTAGAAATTAATCTGGAAGGGTCCGCGTTTCTTCTTAGTGAAATTGCGACAGTCGAAGTCAAACAGCGGTAACCATTTCCCCCATATATGTGACCTGATGACCTCGTTCAGCCAAGCGATCATAGACTATTGACTGATAGAGGGTGGTCACTCGTCTCTGAGTAACCTGAGTGGGCTTACTTCACCACTCCTAGGGATTCCGAGAACAGCACAGATCTAGTAGAAGTGTTACCGGAAGGAAAAGCAGCCCATTATAAGGATAGAACGAGGTCCAAGTTCGGTCATTCCTGAGAACCCAGAATTATTATATATATATATATATATATATATATATATATTTCAATAATATCATCAGTACGAGTTCTTATTGTGTGAAATTTGGAGTAATTATGTGTCCAATCCATACTAATGAAAATTAACACCTCCATTACCCCCGACTCCTAGCACACATAGGGGTGTATTCAATTCGTGTCGGATCCTCTCCGACAGAGAGGATCCGACACTTCAGTATTCAATTTGCAGGCGTTTTTCGACAGGTTTTTGCCCGTTTTCAACAATGGCGATCCGACTTTTGTCGAAAATGGGCAAAAACCTGTCAAACGCCTGCAAATTTGACAAAGTACGTGTATCGCCGGCGAATTCGCTGATACATGTAATTTTCGACAGGGTCAGATTTGCCAACCCATCGAATATATTAAACAGGGCGGGCATGAATTCTCCTGAAAAAAAAGAAAATCCAACCCTAATTGAATACACCCCATAGACTTTTCCTCCCCTTCCAAGGCCAACATTTACGTCTGCAAAGCCATCTACTTTCCCCTGAAAATATGAAATTGCGCAAAACAAAATACTGCGTTGCGGTTTTATACTTGTGGTTCATGCATGAGCATTATTTTATGAAAGTTTTTTTTTGTATAAAATTGTTACTGCTACCAAAAGCTGATAGGATCAAAATATCACGTAACATCATCATCAGCAATAGCCTGATCCAGGTTAGTACTTTACTGCTGGAACATCAGCGGCACCAGTAGCAGAGCTGCAAGTTGGGTGCACCCCAAGGCCTGGAAAATGTGATGCACTGCCCCACCAGTAAGCACTGTATGGTTTGTAGGCGGGATGCAGCCAATATTATGATCTACCTTTTCCTGGCTAGACAAACGATCTTCATCAGAAATGACCCAATTTACTTGATTGCTATCCACAAGGATATCTGTTGGGAATAGTAACCTGAGCGGAGCCACCTTGCCGAAGTGTGGTGAAGGTACACATGTGTACTGATGGTGGTCACAAGATTTGGCCAAAAAAACCTATGTTGATCATTTGGGTGTTGACCATTTTCACGTCAACCTTTGACCCTGTTGACCTTTTCATCTGCCAACCTTTTGTGCATGATGACCATGAGGTGTCAACCTATTTACTTTTGACCTAAACATTGCCAATATAATATACCACAACCAAGATAGCAAGTATACCCTTCATATATCAGTTCGATAGAGCCTCCGCCAAGATAATTTTCCGTGATTTTGCCTTGTATGGTCCATGTCTTGCAGAGTTGTAGGGGTCTACGTACTAAGAAATAAAGTACCAGCCAATCAGCTCCTATCACTTTTCATACATAGCCTGTGATTGGCTGGTACTTTATCTCCGTCCACTTTATCTCTTTCCAAGCCTTAGTGCATAGAACCCATAATTAGATGGTTCCCAATTATGTCCAGTTTTGTATGGTACAGTCCGGGTGACTCAATCTCTCACACAAAAGCTCTCTCACACAGTCCTGCAGCTGGTTCCCTGATAGGTCCAGTCTGATCAGAGAGCGGTTTGTGGCAATGATAGAGCAGAGGTCATCACAGGAAGAGGAAGTCAGTCCACAGCCATGTATCCTGAGGAGAAATGAGAGCTCTGAATTACATCATTTCCTGCCTGACTTTCTTGTCCTAGCTGGCCGAATAACACTGTGAAGTAGAAACTATTGTTGTTGTTTAATTGGTTCACTGAAGACAGATAAGGCTGGTTATAGTGGTTTCTAAATACTGTATCATGGAGAATACAAGGGTCATCCTTCTGCCTGTCTATAGGGTGAATTCAATTAGCCGCTGAAAGCCCTTTTTGTGGTAAAAACTGATCATACAGCGAATGGCGAAACGCGCCTATTCAATTGTCAGTGAAAACAGATTTGTGGTCATTTTATTGTGAATTTAAATTCACCACATCTGAGCAGATGAAAAGTTTGGAAGAATCCCTATTTTAAGGTTAAAAATGTCAGGATTTGGGTCAGAACCCCTGGGACACCCCCTGAATTACTAATTAGGCACTTAGAGGTTTTTAATTGGCCAATAATGAAGTCATCCCCCCCCCAAAAAAAAAAATGATGGAAATTGGGGTACAAGGTATGAGTCAGGTATATTGGGGTGCTTTGTGAGTGGGACAAATGTTTTTAGTCTTGCAGGTGAGAGTAATCGCTGTTTCCACTTTTTTAAAAAGTCCCCTAACATGACCCAAATATATACTTATACCTATTTTTATGTACCTCTGATTTAATTCTAGCACTTTGTGGGGGAAAAATTAGCTTTCTATAATTTTTGTTACAGTTTTTAAAAAATGCATATAACAGCCATTTGACCCAATTTAAGTACCAGAAATACTTTTATACAATAATAAACTTTTATACTGTTATGCGATGTTCGTTTTGCTTTTTTGGGGGTACAGGCAGATTTATAAATTTTTCACTTTTCAATTTCGTCAAAAACTTTCACGGTAATCCCATTTTCGAAAATGTGCAATTGAATAGGTGAGTAGCGGAGCATGTACTACTATGATGAGTGTGAATCCGCACCAGTACCATGTAAGTGTGTGAATATTAGAATGATATGTTAACCAATATGTGAGCAGTTTACAACACAATTTCAGAACTGCTTTTTGATTGGTGGTGCTCCCAGGAAATTTGTAGATGAACTACATTGAAGATAAGAGAAAAGACAAAAAACCCTTTTTTGGGAGCACTCTTGATTATTGAATAGGTGTGATGTAAATGGAGATGTCAGTAATTAAAACTTAACCTTTAATTGGTCCTTGTATAAAAAATTATAAAATGTAAAAATTATGATAATTGGCAATCAAATGATGCTACTAATAGGAGGATCTTGTTGACCTTTTTAGCATATGTGGTACAAGATCGTTATGTAGGTGAAAATATGTATATATACCTTGGATAACTTCACCAGCTATGGTAAGGGACGAAAAAGTGCAAACAAATGATGGTCAAATCTAGGGATGGTGTCTGACTGTGGAAAAATAATTGCTCTCGTGACCAAGCCTCGTAAGGTGAAACGTACGTCGGAAACACGTCATCATTGTAGGAGCCAAACTGATGGAGCTAGCTATAATGTTTCGAGACAATGCCCGTTACATTTGCATTCATTGATTAATAAATAAACGAACAATTAATTGATTATTCTGAGAAAGAATAAAAAGGGAATGGGAAAACCCAATCATGGCAATGCAGGGCTGAAATGAATCAGCTGATTAGTGCACAATGAGTTCATTGAATAAACAAAAACAGAGGCAAGTTCATAGCAAACAAACAGAAAAACACATTGAGCTCAAGGCTGGCTCCAAAAATAACTGAAATCTTAATGGTATATAGAGGTAGAGTTTGACATTGGTTAATTTGATTAATTTGACAAACTAAGTTCATAAATAAAAAGAGACACACTTTTGAGCTCAAGGCTGGCTCCAAAGCATTACTTTGGTTCCTATAGTAATAGATAAATAGATATCTGGTAGTTATCCTTAGTATGTGCGGAGAATTCAAAATTAATAATGAAATGATGCCTTGTGGAAAAGTATTCTGCAGGTACTGATGGCTCCAATGCTGTATTGTTATAAATTACGTTTGCAGGTACATGCAGTGCCACTATGATTAAGGCGAGGTTCAGGGGAGAGGAGTGTGCAGGTCCTTAGGCAAGTAATGTTCAATTGCCCTGGTGGTATAATGTACTTTACCCCCACCACTTGGTTAGTGGTGTCTGTTTAGACGTCCCCTGGAGTTCTCCGCTGTGAGCGATGATAGCCGCGGCCGCCCGCTTCCGGATCGGGCGGTATCGCGATGACGTCACTGGATGACGTGTTTCCGACGTACGTTTCACCTTACGAGGCTTGGTCACGAGAGCAATTATTTTTCCACAGTCAGACACCATCCCTAGATTTGACCATCATTTGTTTGCACTTTTTCGTCCCTTACCATAGCTGGTGAAGTTATCCAAGGTATATATACATATTTTCACCTACATAACGATCTTGTACCACATATGCTAAAAAGGTCAACAAGATCCTCCTATTAGTAGCATCATTTGATTGCCAATTATCATAATTTTTACATTTTATAATTTTTTATACAAGGACCAATTAAAGGTTAAGTTTTAATTACTGACATCTCCATTTACATCACACCTATTCAATAATCAAGAGTGCTCCCAAAAAAGGTTTTTTTGTCTTTTCTCTTATCTTCAATGGAGTAGCGGAGCATGCATACCCACGAAAAGGCCATTTTTGCATCAAAAAAGCCACAAAAAATGGCAATCGCGGTAAATTACAGTGATTTCTCGCTAATTGAATTTGACTGTAAGTCTCCAAATGCCTAATCATTGCGCAAGTTGTCCAGGAATTATTAACTAGTGATACTACTACTCAATGTAAAAAAAAAAAAAGTTATAAAATAAAACAGCTTGTTATATTCCAAAAATGGTAATAGGGACCCTAAATATATACTCAGAGGAAACATGTGGGAATTATATTAACAAATGTCTCTAGTTTTTCCTTGTATGGTCCATGCCTTGTACTGAGAGGACAGATATATAATTACTAAGGGTTCACTACGATATGCCGGCGGTCGGGCTCCCGGCGACCAGCATACCGGCGCCGGGAGCCCGACCGCCGGCTTACCGACAGTGTGGCGAGCGCAAATGAGCCCCTTGCGGGCTCGCTGTGCTCGCCACGCTACGTGCACCGTGGCGCGCTACGCGCACCGCACTATTTTATTCTCCCTCCAGGGGGGTCATGGACCCCCACGAGGGAGAATAAGTGTCGGTATGCCGGGCTCCCGGCGCCGGTATGCTGGTCGCCAGGAGCCCGACCGCCGGCATACTGAAGATCACCCAATTACTAAGACAGTTCTCACCTAAGTTCCTGCAGGATACAGTCTGGGTGCCTTAGTCCCTCGCACAGAAGTTTTATCCCGCAGTCCTGCAGTTTATTCCTGGACAGGTTGAGTTTCACCAGAGAGCTGTTTGTAGTAATAACAGAGCGGAGGTCATCACAGCCGGAGGAGGTCAGACCACAGCCACATAACCTGTGGGAAGATGAGGGATCTGGATTAGGTCACCCTCAGCATGACGTCATCAATGGAGAATAAACTCTGTACATACAAGTGTTGGTGTATGTATCAGCTATTAGGCTGTAGGTGTAGAGTATGTCACGGAAAAAGATTTGTACTGATTTAATGAATACAGATAAGGCTAGTGGGATGTTTCTCCATATTATAATTTCCCTACTGGTAGTGACTGTTGCTAAGAGCCTGTCAGGGGATGAAGCAATAGTGTTGACATCACATCAATGTATGAAGACATCATCAAACTCTGCCTTCTCCAAGACACTACAGTCAGTAGTGCCCTATCTTACTTGTCATGCTACCTAGAGACTCTTGGTAACCCTCACAGCCTTATTTAACAGAAGGGAGTCTCCCCCTCTCCAATGATGACACATTACAAAAAGTGTTAAGAGGACCTGCAATGAGGGAGTGTTTATCCAATATACTCATAAAGTACGGACTTGATACACTAAGTACACATTTGCTTTGAGTTTACTTTCTTGGAATTTCAATGAGAAAATCTGAATTATAAATACTAATTAACTTTCCTATAAATACTCTATGGCGGCCATTGCATTACAATACCACCTGGGATGGTGTAACAGAATTCCACCATTTTTCCTAGTTCCTACGTCACTGACAAGCCATCTCTGACATATATACCTTACCAAACCAAAGTTTTAGTAAACCCCCTTTCTTTCAGGGTTTTTTTTTTTATGAAATGTAAGCAATTCAAGCCATGAACAACACAAAATGGTACAAAGGTCAGCATAAGTATATATGTATAATGAAAAATGTTAAGGTTAGGAAAAAATGGAAAAGAAGTAGATTTCAGAGTTATGAAAAAAGACGCTTTTCAGGGTACAGTTAATGGGATAAGAATTGACAGCTGTTCTGTAGCTATGAGACAGAGGTTTGCCTGGGCTATGAAGTACCGCCAGTGGGCTACTGAATACTGGATGAAAGTCTTATGGACCATGTCACAGCACCCCGCCCCAGCTGCACTCAGATATGTCAACCTGATGCAGGTGGGTGGTCGTGACGTGGGTTTTACTTGAGCTGCCACCACAAAGAGAATTGAATAGCTCTCTGGCATTTGCTAAACACTTAATTCACCCTTTCAAAATCCACAGTTATTAACCATATGTAGCATGGACCTCTCCAGACACGTGAATTCCTAGAGCACAGAGGTAACGCTGATACAGTTTAAAGATTTATTGAGAAATTAGGTCCAGGGTAAAGTTACAAAGCGAATCAAAGGTAAATAAGCAAGACATACAATGATGATATGCACACATTGATTTCAAGTAAATACAAAAGAATAAAGGTCAGAAAATTCTAAATAAGCTCACTGAGGTTTTAGGGTAATTCTGAGTGGGGGAGACTACAGGAACAGAAGATGGGACCCACTCCTAGCATGAAGCTACTCCCTTCAAGAGTGACCCTCAGCAACCTCTGCTTCTGAGTCATATAGTTCTACAACCCCCTCCTCCCAGTAGCCCCCACCTTTTCCAGGTTTCAAGAACTTCCTTTGTTCTCACAAGGCTTGGGTAGATGCAAATTAGGTGTCTACAGGGACACTAGTCATATACATCTCTCTAGCTTTGAGAAAACTATTTTAACTACACAGGGAGCTGGGCCTGAGCCCTCAAAGGGACATGGCTAATGGTTATACCTTTTTGCAGAATAGCGCACCTCCCATCCTAGGTAGTTTATGGCAGCAGACACTGAAGAAAGTAGCAGACACTCTCCAAGTCTGCCTGTCTTCAGTGACCTGAGCAAGGTCCCCCCTACTGTGACCTTCAAAAGACCCTTAGTTCACACCTCGATACAGTTCAGCAAGGAGCTTACGCAATGCATATACAGTTCTAACCTAGCAGTTTATACCACACAGACATTTATAAACACTACATTGCTACAACAAACAAGTTAAATAATACCATCTTCTGGGAACACTATAATAATTCACCTCATGGTTATGTCCGGGTTATTACAAAAGGTTTCATATCATGGAATGGCTGCTCAGTCCTCAGACTTACACTCTAACCAGCTGGTTTGGGGTGACCTGGGCAGAAGGGTGACATCAAAGTAGCCTACAGGTGCAGCACATCTGTGGAAGCTTCCGCAACAGTCTTGGGTAAAAATTCCCAAACAATGGGCTGGAAGTAATGACATTCAAGCTGACCGAAGCTGCGGGTTCCCGGATGAAGTCGGACTTTTTTTTAAAGCAGCAATCACGGACAAGACATGGTTTTGCCTTATACATGGTTGCCGCTTTAAAAAAAGTACGAGTTTGGCTGGGAACAACTTGGACTTCTTTACATCCTGCCCAATATTGTAAAATTGTGTAAATTTCAATAAAATCTGGAAGAATTGTGGTGTCCTCAACCGATGCTTCTGTAATTTTGCCTTGTACGGTCCATGTCTAGTACTGAGTGCATAGTGCTATAAATACTAAGACAGTCCTTACATAAGTTCCTGTAGGGTACAGTCTGGGTGTCTTAGTCCCTCGCACAGAAGCTTTATCCCGCAGTCCTGCAGTTTGTTCACGGACAGGTTGAGCTTCATCAGGGAGCACTTGGTGGTAATAACAGAGCGGAGATATTCACAGCAGGATGAGGTCAGCTCGCAGACTTGTAACCTGATGGAAGATGTGATCTCTGGATTGGTTATCAGTGCTATATTATATGCATTGTGGGATTACCATATTATTCCTACACATATTACGCGTTTCATCTAAGATGGTGCACACTAGCAACACTGCTGCAAATCATTATTTTCAAGTGCAGAATTGACTATGAAAATCTAGATGTAGAAACCTGATGGGATGTGACCAGTTTGCACAGTGGTGAGCGTAAAGCCTATGTAGTGAAGGGGTTATAGGTCATGATTACAATGTATATATCTTAAGATAATCATAGGACAGACGCAATTCACACTCTACTGAGTACCCAGAAAAACCAAGTCACTTTGAAGGGAGAAAGTTAATGACCATGTTTCTGAAATTGTAACAATCCCCAACCCCTCCCAATAGACCTCTACTCCTCTATCTCATTCAAATAATCTCTTCTCACAGTAGAAATTTTAGTTTTTTTTTTAAATGTACATGTGAATTATAGGAGCACTTATGCCTTTACTTAGCAGGGAACACCCCAAACCACCCAACTCCTGCTCTGAGACATGTTCATCATCATCAATCCAGCAGGATCCACTATCAGGGTCTGCAAATCTATGTACTTCTCAGTACATGTGTGATGGCACAATGCGTTTCTCCTCAGTACATGTGTAATAGTACAACGCGTTTCTCCTCAGTACATGTGTAATAGTACAACTTGTCTCTTCTCAGTACATGTGTGATAGCACAATGCGTTTCTCCTCAGTACATGTGTAATAGTACAATGCGTTTCTCCTCAGCACATGTGTAATAGTACAACTTGTCTCTTCTCAGTACATGTGTGATATCACAACGCATTTCTCCTCAGTACATGTGTAATAGTACAACGCGTGTCTCCTCAGTACATGTGTAATAGCACAACGCATCTCTTCTCAGTACATGTGTGATAGCACAACGCGTTTCTCCTCAGTACGTGTAATAGTACAACGCGTTTCTCCTCAGTACATGTGTAATAGTACAATGTGTCTCTTCTCAGTACATGTGTAATAGCACAACACGTTTCTCCTCAGTGCATGTGTAATAGCACAATGCGTCTCTCATCAGGATATGTGTAATAGCACAACGCATTTCTTCTCAGTACATGTGTAATAGCACAATGTGTTTCTCCTCAGTACATGTGTAATAGTACAACGCGTCTCTCCTTCGTACATGTGTAACAGTACAACGCGTCTCTCCTCAGTACATGTGTAATATCACAACGCTTTTCTCCTCAGTACATGTGCAATAGTACAACGCATTTCTCCTCAGTACATGAGTAATAGTACAACATGTCTCTCCTCAGTACATGTGTAATATCACAACGTGTTTCTCCTCAGTACATGTGTAATAGTACAACGCATCTCTCCTCAGTACATGTGTAATAGTACAACATGTCTCCTCAGTACATGTGTAATATCACAACGCGTTTCTCCTCAGTACATGTGCAATAGTACACCGCGTTTCTCCTCAGTACATGTGTAATAGTACAATGCATCTCTCCCCAGTACATGTGTAATAGCACAATGCGTCTCTTCTCAGTACATATGTAATAGCACAATGCGTTTCTCCTCAGTACATGTGCAATAGTACAATGCGTCTCTTCTTAGTAAATGTGTAATAGTACAACGCGTCTCTCCTCAGTACATGTGCAATAGCACAATGCGTTTCTTCTCAGTACATGTGTAATAGTACAATGCGTCTCTCCTCAGTACATGTGTAAAAGACCAACGCATTTCTCCTTAGTACATGTGTAATAGCACAACGCGTCTCTTCTCAGTACATCTGTAATAGCACAACGCATTTCTCCTCAGTACATGTGTAATAGTACAATGCGTCTCTCCTCAGTACATGTGTAAAAGACCAACGCATTTCTCCTTAGTACATGTGTAATAGCACAACGCGTCTCTTCTCAGTACATCTGTAATAGCACAATGCGTTTCTCCTCAGTACATGCGCAATAGTACAATGCGTCTCTCCTTAGTACATGTGTTCTAGTACAATGCATTTCTCCTCAGTACATCTGTAATAGCACAACGCGTCTCTTCTCAGTACATGTGTAATAGCACAACGCGTTTCTCCTCAGTTCATGTGTAATAACACAATGCGTCTCTCAGTACATGTAATATTACAACACGTTTCTCAGTACATGTGTAATAGCACAACGCGTTTCATGCAGAACATCACTTGTCCTGTGGTTTTACACATTTGTGGTTTGTACTTGACCCGTATGGTATTACATAATGAGGTGTGTGGATGTAGTGCTAAACCTACTGTGGTGTGGGCAGTGGATGATAGATCGACAGTCAATTGGTGGACAGGTAAAAAAGGTCAACTCTACCAAAAGGTCAGCATGTAAAAAGTAGACAGCACAAAAGGTCAACAAGTTTAAAAGGTTGTTATGCCAATGGTTGACACACATATGGCCGACACATGTTGTTGTTTTTTTCATGTTTTTCAAACTTTTACTTGGCATGGCAAGTGAAGTGTGCCCATAATATACTAATTTGGCTCATATATGGTTAAACATACAAAAATCCCCAAAAATGTACGTTGACTTTTTTTTGTGTCGACCATTTTACTCTATAGACCTTTTGTACTTATTGACTGTGGGCCTATTGACTGTCGACCTGTTAACACACACCCCTGTGGTGCTGATGTTTGAGGTTATAGAGTGTGTTGATAAAGGCTACAGTATGTGTTGTGACTGTATGTGTATAGGTAGAAAGTTCTGTACGGTGGTGTGTTTGTGTGTTTATTTGTGATGTTATGTGTGTGGGAACCTCTAAATTGAAGATGCTAGCTACACCAAAATGTACACAATACCCACAACCCAACAATTTAGTCAGCACTTCCAATTGTACCTCAACCACAAACTATTTAACCAAAGGAACATCCACTCCCCACAGACGCTGTCTTAACGACCCACTCAACACATAAACAAAGAATACGGCTCACAAAGACAATAACCACACTGCAAAACAGAAAGAAATATATATATATATATATATATATATATATATTTCTCTATCGTCCTAGTGGATGCTGGGGTTCCTGAAAGGACCATGGGGAATAGCGGCTCCGCAGGAGACAGGGCACAAAAAGTAAAGCTTTAGGATCAGGTGGTGTGCACTGGCTCCTCCCCCTATGACCCTCCTCCAAGCCAGTTAGATTTTTGTGCCCGGCCGAGAAGGGTGCAATCTAGGTGGCTCTCCTAAAGAGCTGCTTAGGAAAGTTTAGCTTAGGTTTTTTATTTTACAGTGAGTCCTGCTGGCAACAGGATCACTGCAACGAGGGACTTAGGGGAGAAGAAGTGAACTCACCTGCGTGCAGGATGGATTGGCTTCTTGGCTACTGGACATCAGCTCCAGAGGGACGATCACAGGTACAGCCTGGATGGTCACCGGAGCCTTGCCGCCGGCCCCCTTGCAGATGCTGAAGTAAGAAGAGGTCCAGAATCGGCGGCAGAAGACTCCTCAGTCTTCTAAAGGTAGCGCACAGCACTGCAGCTGTGCGCCATTTTCCTCTCAGCACACTTCACACGGCAGTCACTGAGGGTGCAGGGCGCTGGGAGGGGGGCGCCCTGGGAGGCAAATGAATACCTATTTTGGCTAAAAATACCTCACATATAGCCTCCGGAGGCTATATGGAGATATTTAACCCCTGCCAGAATCCGTTAAGAGCGGGAGACGAGGCCGCCGAAAAAGGGGCGGGGCCTATCTCCTCAGCACACAGCGCCATTTTCCCTCACAGAAAGGCTGGAGGGAAGGCTCCCAGGCTCTCCCCTGCACTGCACTACAGAAACAGGGTTAAAACAGAGAGGGGGGGCACTAATTTGGCGATATGCTTATATATATATTAAGATGCTATAAGGGAAAACACTTATATAAGGTTGTCCCTATATAATTATAGCGTTTTTGGTGTGTGCTGGCAAACTCTCCCTCTGTCTCTCCAAAGGGCTAGTGGGTCCTGTCCTCTATCAGAGCATTCCCTGTGTGTGTGCTGTGTGTCGGTACGTGTGTGTCGACAGGTAGGAGGACGATGTTGGTGAGGAGGCGGAGCAATTGCCTGTAATGGTGATGTCACTCTCTAGGGAGTCGACACCAGAATGGATGGCTTATTTAGGAAATTACGTGATAATGTCAACACGCTGCAAGGTCGGTTGACGACATGAGACGGCCGACAAACAATTAGTACGGTCCAGACGTCTCAAAAACACCGTCAAGGGTTTTAAAACGCCCGTTTACTTTAGTCGGTCGACACAGACACAGACAGGGACACTGAATCCAGTGTCGACGGTGAATAAACAAACGTATTCCTTATTAGGGCCACACGTTAAAGGCAATGAAGGAGGTGTTACGTATTTCTGATACTACAAGTACCACAAAAGAGGGTATTATGTGGGATGTGAAAAAACTACCATAGTTTTTCCTGAATCAGATAAATTAAATAAAGTGTGTGATGATGCGTGGGTTCCCCCCGATAGAAAATTATGGGCGGTATACCCTTTCCCGCCAGAAGTTAGGGCGCGTTGGGAAACACCCTTTAAGGTGGATAAGGCGCTCACACGCTTATCAAAACAAGTGGCGGTACCGTCTATAGATAGGGCCGTCCTCAAGGACCAGCTGACAAGGCTGGAAAATATAATAAAAAGTATATACACACATACTGGTGTTATACTGCGGCCAGCGATCGCCTCAGCCTGGATGTGCAGAGCTAGGGTGGCTTGGTCGGATTCCCTGACTAAAAATATTGATACCCTTGACAGGGACAGTATTTTATTGACTATAGAGCATTTCTATATATGCGAGATGCACAGAGGGATATTTGCACTCTGGCATCATGAATAAACGCGATGTCCATAACTGCCAGAAGATGTTATGGACACGACAGTGGTCAGGTGATGCAGATTCCAAACGGCACAGTATGGCCGTATACAGGAAGAGGACTTGTTTGGGGTCGGTCCATCGGACCTGGTGGTCACGGCAACTGCTGGAAAATCCACCGTTTTTTACCCTAAGTCACATCTCTGCAAAAAAAAGACACCGTCTTTTCAGCCTCAGTCCTCTCGTCCCTATAAGATCATATCTGCCCAGGGATAGAGGAAAGGGAAGAAGACTGCAGCAGGCAGCCCATTCCCAGGAACAGAAGCGTTCCACCGCGTCTGACAAGTTCTCAGCATGGCGCTGAGACCGTACAGGACCCCTGGATCCTACAAGTAGTATCCCGGGGGTACAGATGGGAATGTCGAGACGTTTCCCCTTCGCAGGCTCCTGAAGTCTGCTTTACCAAGTCTCCCTCCGACAAGGAGGTAGTATGGGAAAAAATTCACAAGCTGTATTCCCAGCAGGTGATAATTAAATTACCCCTCCTACTACAGAAAAGGGGTATTATTCCACACTATATTGTGGTACTGAAGCCAGAAGGCTAGGTGAGACTTATTCTAAAAAATTTTTTTTGAACACTTACAAAGGTTCAAATTAAGATGAAGTCACTCAGAGCAGTGATAACGAACCAGGAATAAGGGGACTATATAGTGTCCCGGGACATCAGGGATGCTTACCTCTATGTCCCAAATTTGCCCTTCTCACTAAGGGTACCTCAGGTTCGTGGTGCAGAACTGTCACTATCAGTTTCAGACGCTGCCGTTTGGATTGTCCACGGCACCCTGGGGTCTTTACCAAGGTAATGGCCGAATTGATGATTCTTCTTCGAAGAAAAGGCGTCTTAATTATCCCTTACTTGGACGATCTCCTGATAGGGGCATAGTCCAGGGAACAGTTGGAGGTCGGAGTAGCACTATCTCGGATACTGCTACAATCAGCACGGGTGGATTCTAAATATTCCAAAATCGCAGCTGATCCCGACGACACGTCTGCTGTGCCTAGGGATGATTCTGGACACAGTCCAGAAAAAGGTGTTTCTCCCGGAAGAGAAAGCCAGGGAGTTATCCGAGCAAGTCAGGAACCTCCTAAAAACAGTGCATCATTGCACAAGGGTCCTGGTAAAAATGGTGGCTTCCTACGAAGCAATTCCATTCGGCAGATTTCACGTAAGAACTTTTCAGTGGGATCTGCTGGACAAATGGTCCGGATCGCATCTTCAGATGCATCAGCGGATAACCCAATATCCAAGGACAAGGGTGTCTCTCCTGTGGTGGTTATAGAGTGCTCATCTTCTAGAGGGCAGCAGATTCGGCATTCAGGATTGGATGCTGGTAACCACGGAGCCCAGCCTGAGAGGCTGGGGAGCAGTCACACAAGGAAAAAATTTCCAGGGAGTGTGATCAAGTATGGAGACTTTTCTCCACATAAATATACTGGAGCTAAGGGTAAATTTATAATGCTCTAAGCTTAGCAAGACCTCTGCTTCAAGGTCAGCCGGTATTGATCCAGTGGGAAAAACATCACGGCAGTCGCCCACGTAAACAGACAGGGCGACACAAGAAGCAGGAGGGCAATGGCAGAAACTGCAAGGACTTTTCGCTGGGCGGAAAATCATGTGATAACACTGTCAGCAGTTTTTCATCCCGGGAATGGAAACTGGGAAGCAGACTTCCTCAGCACGACCTCCACCAGGGAGAGTGGAAACTTCATTGAGAAGTTTTTTCCACATGATTGTAAACCGTTGGGAAATACCAAAGGTGGACATGATGGCGTCCCGTCTGAACAAAAAACGGGACAGGTATTGCGCCAGGTCAAGAGACCCTCAGGCAATAGATGTGGACGTTCTGGTAACACCGTGGGTGTACCAGTCGGTGTATGTGTTCCCTCCTCTGCTTCTCATACCTAAGGTGCTGAGAATTATAAGACGTAGAGGAGTAAGAACTATACTCAAGGCTCCGGATTGGCCAAGAAGGACTTGGTACCCGGAACTTCAAGAGATGCTTACAGAGGTCTTATGGCCTCTGCCGCTAAGAAGGGACTTGCTTCAGCAAGTACCATGTCTGTTCCAAGACTTACCGCAGCTGCGTTTGTCGGCATGGCGATGGAAAGCCGGATCCTAAGGGAAAAAAAGGCATTCCGGAAGAGGTCATTCCTACCCTGGTCAAAGCCAGAAAGGAGGTGACCGCACAACATTATCACCACGTGTGGCGAAAATATGTTGCGTGGTGTGAGGCCAGGAAGGCCCCACGAAGAAATTTCAACTCGGTCGTTTCCTGCATTTCCTGCAAACAGGAGTGTCTATGGGCCTCAAATTGGGGTCCATTAAGGTTCAAATTCGGCCCTGTAAATTTTCTTCCAGAAAGAATTGGCTTCAGTTCCTGAAGTCCAGAAGTTTGTCAAGGGAGTATTGCATATACAAACCCCTTTTTTGTGCCTCCAGTGGCACTGTGGGATCTCAACGTAGTTCTGGGATTCCTCAAATCACATTGGTTTAAAACCAGTCAAATATGTGGATTTGAAGCATCTCACATAAAAAGTGACCATGCTCTTGGCCCTGGCCTGGACCAGGCGAGTGTCAAATTGGTGGTTTTTTCTCAAAAAAGCCCATATCTGTTTGTCCATTCGGACAGGGCAGAGCTGCGGACTCGTCCCCAGTTCTCTCCCTAAGGTGGTGTCAGTGTTTCACCTGAACCAGCTTATTGTGGTGCCTTGCACCTACTAGGGACTTGGAGGACTCCAAGTTGCTAGGAGTTGTCAGGGCCCTGAAAATATGTTCCAGGACAGCTGGAGTCAGAAAATCTGACTCGCTGTTTATACTGTATGCACCCAACAAGTTGGGTGCGCCTGCTTCTAAGCAGGCGATTGCTCGTCGGATTTGTAACACAATTCAACTTGCACATTCTGAGGCAGGCCTGCCACAGTCTAAATCGGTTAAGGCCCATTCCACAAGGAAGGTGGGCTCATCTTGGGCGGCTGCCCGAGAGGTCTCGGCATTACAACTCTGCCGAGCAGCTATGTGGTCAGGGGAGAACACGTTTGTAAAATTCTACAAATTTGATATCCTGGCAAAAGAGGACCTGGAGTTTTCTCATTCGGTGCTGCAGAGTCATCCGCACTCTCCCGCCCGTTTGGGAGCTTTGGTATAATCCCCATGGTCCTTTCAGGAACCCCAGCATCCACTAGGACGATAGAGAAAATAAGAATTTACTTACCGATAATTCTATTTCTCGGAGTCCGTAGTGGATGCTGGGCGCCCATCCCAAGTGCGGATTATCTGCAATACTTGTACATAGTTACAAAAATCGGGTTATTATTGTTGTGAGCCATCTTTTCAGAGGCTCCGCTGTTATCATACTGTTAACTGGGTTTAGATCACAAGTTGTACGGTGTGATTGGTGTGGCTGGTATGAGTCTTACCCGGGATTCAAAATTCCTCCCTTATTGTGTACGCTCGTCCGGGCACAGTACCTAACTGGCTTGGAGGAGGGTCATAGGGGGAGGAGCCAGTGCACACCACCTGATCCTAAAGCTTTACTTTTTGTGCCCTGTCTCCTGCGGAGCCGCTATTCCCCATGGTCCTTTCAGGAACCCCAGCATCCACTACGGACTCCGAGAAATAGAATTATCGGTAAGTAAATTCTTATTATATATATATATATATAAATAAAGAATAAAATAAACACATCCAGTATATAAAAATAAAATATAATAATATGAAATAACATAAAATAATAATGATAACAATAATATGAAATAACATAAAATATAACATGACATGAAACATTCTCTTCCTACAGACAATCAGATAACTACACCTGAATAACCCCAAAAAAGCAGCAATACTAGCCTACTATAAATATCAATCCATAAAGGGAATCACCACCATCAATTAAGATCAAAACAAACAATAATTACTTGCATAGGTCCATCTAATAATTCAGCAAAACATCCACTTACCACAATGACTCATAACCAATAATCCAACCTGACGTAACACATCACAAACCATCAGCTTGCGCCATATATAATTATTATAAATATTTACACTTGAAACCTACTGTCTCACCAATCAGCTGTAATCTAATTAGGTGTAACCTTTCATGTAACTACTTACTGTCCCACTGATATACAGTATTATTATGCATCACTAGAACAATTAAGCGCTACAAATATTAACACATACAGAAGAATACCTGTATATCAGGTCCAAAAATACAACATCACCTGTTGAGATGTAATTATAAAATAGAACAAACACCGTTATCATTGAATAAGATCCAATAACATTAGACATTGCAATATAGCCATATTAAAACCCAAAAGCACATTTAATAACAATTCCATAATTATGTATTAACCACAGATCACCATATACACACTCTCCCCTCAATCCCTGACTCTGTGCCCCCTCGAATAGTGCTTTAACTCTTTACTTATCATTTTACAGAATGTTTCGGTACTTGACTCTCAAATAGACTGCTCACAATGTAGCAATTTGACTGCTACACTTACAACCCAGTAAAGCAAAACTGACACATCAAAGACTCCCACCCCTCTGTCATCCAATCCAATCACATCCCTGAACCTGACAATCCTGGCCTGACAGCCAATCAAAACACCAGATCGGGAACAGCAGGAAGATTTAAACATTTCAACTGCAAATTTCTAAATTATCCTGAAGAAGGGTACTACAAGCTGAAACGCGTTTCTTGAGCATTACAACACACATCACCGGACCAGCTGGGACATGCTCCTTTTGGACCCCTGTCTAGATGACCCAGGAATGTTACATTCCTGTGAATAAAGATTATTTTTGCCACAAATTGAGGAGATAAAGAATTTTTAATGTCTGGGGTTGGCCGCAAAAATTAATTAATATGCCCCTTCGTCTTGTACTGAGAGGACAGTTATATAAAACCTAAAGCAGTTCTTACATAAGATCCTGTAGGGTACAGTCTGGGTGTCTCAGTCCCTTACACAGAAGTTTTACTCCACTGTTGTTAAGTGTGTTCCCTGACAGGTCCAGACTGATCAGTGACCGGTTGGTGACGATGACAGAGCAGAGTTCCTCACAGCAGAATGAGGACAGGGAGCAGACACGTAACCTGGCAAAGATGAAATATTGATATCAATTATTCTTGATCATTTCCAGTCTCACACGAGGCCTGAAGTCATAGCTGAAAGAATACAATGCACCTAGGCAGCCCCAAGTCCCAGGTAAGAGGCAGCCTCTTTTTGAAACCAACATGGCCGATGTACAGCAGTCTCACATCGGCCATCTTGGATTGAAAATGAGGCTGCCTCTTCTCCGGGCGGCAGCTTAGATGCAGGGAGGAGATAATTAAAATGACCAAGTGGGTATTTTAAATCCCGAGGGGTAGGGTGAGTGTGTCATATGTGTCCTGGGGAAGGATGGATGAGCAGTGTATAACCTGTTGGGATTGGGAAGGGGGTAGGGTGTGTATTCTATGTCCCAAGAGGGGCGGGGTGGGTGCATAGCGTATGTCCTGGGCAGAGGGTTGGATGACTAGTGTTTATAGGGTTGGGTGTAAGATTATATGCCAATGGAATGCAAAGGCCCCATGAGGCCAAAGGATATCCAACTGAGTGTTCTGTTGCAGGAAGTGTAAACAAAACTACACACAGGAGTTACTAAGGATACAAATTGTATCTGTAGAAGGCAATGAGCAATTATTATTGCAACAAATATTGAAACATTGTTTAAGACTACCAGAGACACTGAGGAAACAGTCAATTCCAGTGGTCAAGCATTTTATTTCACTTTATTAATTTTCACATAACTATTTCACTTGCACTATATTTTGCATATGTTTTATTATAATAATAAAAGTTATATTTTAGAACTATTGGTCATCTATCATAAGGATAGTTGACTTTTTTGTAAATATATGAACGTAACAGTCCATGTATTCCCACAATAGGGAATACTTTTTTATTTTGGTTTTGTATACTCTACTCTAGTCCTAGGAGCACCTCCCAATATGTTAAAGGTATATAACTACATGATTGAATAAATGGGAAAGGACATATATGTGATCTTACAAAAATTGTAATTTGAAAAGAAGGCGTCTGTGCCATCTTTTGCCTACTTTGCACCTGGGGCTTACTCAGATGGCATCCACAGTTGTGCTACAGTGGGCACCCCTGAACCAGCCCTATAGATTCTACTTAGAGGAGGACACCTATATAATTGCTAAGACTGCTCTCACCTGAGCTCCTGTAGGGTGCAGTCCAGGTGCCTTAGTCCCTCACACAGAAGTTTTACTCCAGAGTCCAGCAGAAAATTCCATGTCAGGTCCAGTCTGATCAGAGACCGGTTAGTAATAATAACAGAGCGGAGATCAGCACAGCCGGAGGAGGTCAGACCACAGTTCTCTATCCTGATGGGAGATGAGGAACCAGGATGAGGTCATATCTTATCTCCAGCCTCACACTCAGCCTGACTTCATAACCCAAAATAATAAAACTGTAACATAGATACAATTGTTGATGTATATTTCAGATATTAGGCAAAAGCCGTGTGTCCCTTCTAATAATTTACTAATTCCCTGAATATAGAGGAGGGTAGATGGATGTGCCACCAGATAAGGTCTCCTATGAGTACTGATGAGTTTATGATCATGTGGCCTCATAATCAGGAAGATAGAGATCCTGAAGTAGGCACTCCCACAAAATGGAGGTGACAGAGACCATCGCCGCCCCTTCTCCACCCACCAATGGCTACAGACTGTCAATCAACTGATGGCTGAAGCCTTACGGCATCCATTACTGAACATCGGTACTTTGCGTACTTTGTGCCAGTGCATCAGGACCTGAATCAAGTCCCTATCAGGGCCGGCGCCACCATTAGGCAGCTTTAGGCAGCTGCCTATGGGCGCCGACCACTGGAGGGAGGCACGCTCCCACTGAATCTGTTTTATTAAGTTTTGCTAAGCTGCTCTTGCAGCGGCTGCGGCGCAGGTCCAGCCAGCCGCAGCCGCCGCTGTTTGTCACCCTCCCACCGGCAGTGCTGACACCCATCAGTTGTGCTGCTGGCTGTCCTGTGGGGTGTTGGGCACAAGGGGGCAGTGTGAGGTTGCGGAAGCAGTACAGCAGTGCAGTGGCAGCAGACAGCAATGCGTGTGACAGCAGAGCCCTGTGTGCATCCCAGTACCAGCAGAAGAAGAGGAGCAGGGGAAGTGGTGACAGGAGAAGCCCACTCTCCAGGGACGCTGAGCTGCTGCAGGCTGCTGGAGGGATGTAATCAGTAGTGTAAACGAGACCACGCACCTTTCATTTAGGCCACGCCCCTTTCCCACCCGCAGACGGCACAAGGGGGATAATAGGGTGTGCTCCAGATGTCACCAGGTCCAGGTGACGCCTCTGACCAGGAGAACACAATCCAGTGAACACCTCCATAGGGGAATGGATTTCAGAGAAGACTCAGGTATGGCTCATCAGCGTATACCTGAGCAATCACAGTTGAATTGTGAATAGTTTAAAAAACGTCCTATATTCCTATGGTTCGGGTTAGCGCCCATTGTCAGGCATTATTTTGTGCCCAATGATGGACACAAGCCCTTTTTTTTTTTTTTTTACTATTAACAAGTCTGCTGAGTGCAACCTGTCACCTCTTTGCATCTATTGGGTCTACCAACCCTGTCACCATTTGCAAGTGCCAGACACTCCTGCAAATGGGGAGGTGGCACAGTGGGCACAATCAAGGGTGCGGTGGTGATGTGAGGGAGAGGCCCCCCTATATTAAGTGCCCCAGACCCCCCCAAAGACAATCTGGTCCTGATCCCACTGCACCCTTTTGGGGGAAAAAAAAAATTTAAATTAGTACTGCCACGCACCGGGTTTGGGACCCGGCAGTTTACTTTCTGGAAGGGAGGCAGGGTGCAGAGCTAACCTCAATGTGTGACTGGCGCAGCTTAAGGGAACCCAGAAGCATATAGTATCTGCAGTAGCAACAGCGCTGCACAGCTGACAGACAGATTGTGTTTGGACAGTGCCACACAGAATCACTGACGGTGAGCCCCCCTCACCTACCATCCGTCCCGTCTGTCTGTCCGTCTATACTCTGGTGTTCTGTCTATGCCAGCCCACGTCCATCTGTCCATCTATCTATGCCCCCCCACCGTCCGTCTATGCCCGGCCTATCATCCATCTATGCCCCCATATGGTTCTTTGTTGTCTGTCTATGCCCCCACGTCCATCTATCCATCTATGCCCCCATATAGTACTGTGTCCATCTATGCTCCCCCCCACCATCCATCTATCCATCTATGCCAGCCCCCCGTCCGTCTGTTCATCTATCCATCTATGCTCCCATGTGGTACTCTGTCCGTCTATGCCCACCCTGTCCATTTTTCCATCTATGCCCCTATATGGTGCTCCGTCCGTCATTTTATGCCCCCCATGTCCGTCTGTCCGTCTATGACCCATATGGTGCTCTGTCTGTACATCTACACACCCCATCCGTCTATCCATCTATTCTCCCATATGGTGCTCTGTCCATCCATTCGTCTGTCCGTCTATGCCTCTCCTTGTCCGTCCGTCTGTCTATGCCCCCGTCTCCCCATATATGCCCCATATGGTGCTCTGTCTGTTCGTCTATGCCCCTGTCTGTCCGTCTATGCTCCCCCCCCCGTCCTCTGCTGTAGTCATGTAGTGTCTCTCCTGCTCGCTTCTCCCCCCCCCTCTCTCTCCCTAACACCCTCTCTTGTGCCTCTCTCTCCTTCTAACACTGTCCCTCTCACCCTCACTTTCTTTCTGACTCTCTCTGACACTGTCTCTCTCTCCCTGACACACTCCCTCCCTCCCTGACACTGTCTCTCTTTCCCTGACACTATCTCTCTTTCCTAGACACTGTCTGTCTCTCTCTCTCTCTCTCCCTGACACTGTCTCTCTTCCTCTCTCTCTCTCCCTGACACTGTCTCTCTCGCTAACTCCCTGTCTCTACCTCTTTCTCTCCCTGAAACTCTCTTCCCTATTTCTCTCTCCCTCCCTCCCTGACACTTTCTCTCTCACTCCAGCTCACACTCCCCCCTTTCTCTCTGTCTCTCTGATGCCATCTCTCTCTATCCCCTCTCAACCCTTTCTCCCTGACACCCTCTCTCTCGCTCCTCTCTCTCCTTCTCTTCCCCTGACACCCTCTTTGTCTCTCACTCCCCTCTCTCTCTCTCCTAAGGGGCATTTTAAAGACAACGACGGGGGTTGGGGGGGCTTTCAAGATTTTGCAATGGGGCCCACAAAGTTTTAGTTTCACCTGTGGATCATAGTGGTCCATTATCTTAAGGAGATCTGTAGTAGTGTGCCAGTCACTAACAGGAGCATGGCTCCGCTATAAAATGCACAGGAACACAGTAATCCCTGCCACATAGTCATAGAGATGTATGTACGGGGACAGCACTGATTCTTGTGCCACAGTCATAGAGATGTCTGCACAGGGATAGCGCTGACTCCTGACACCATAGTCATAGAGATGTATCCATAGAGACCAGGGCTGATCCCACCTTTAGGCAGCTTTACATAGTTGCATAGGGTGCGGGGATCCTGGGGGGTTCCCCTAAGTCTGGCTGTCACAAAATTAAGGATGTCTCTGAGAGGTACCCTTGTTGCATTTAATGCAGATGGTGGCTATGGAACTTCTAATACACCGCATCCACCGATTCAACTGAGGGGCTGAAAAGAGGGTATTGCTGTGTGTTTAGGAGGGAGGAGAGGGGGGGGGGAGAGTAGGCTAAAGTTTTGCCTAGGGTGCCAAGAAACCTTGCACCGGCCCTGGTCCCTATGCCTTGCACAGAGAGGACAGTTATGTAATTACTATGACAGTACTTACTTAAGCCCTTGTAGAGTACAGTCCGGGTGTCTTAGACCCTCACACAGAAGTTTCACTCCAGAGTCCTGCAGATTGTTCCCAGTCAGGACCAGTCTGATCATAGAGCGGGATGACATAAGTATTGAGCGGAGATCATCACAGCAGGAGGAGGTCAGATCACAGCTCTTGAACCTGGTGAAAGATAAGGGATCTGTATTATCATTTCCAGCCTCACAATGCCATCATCACTGAGAGAATAAATGGTGTAACCCAAACGATCTCAGATTTGGCCTTTTGATTACACTTGTGTCCTGCAGCCATCCAGCATACCACTCTTATAATCCATCCACCCTGTGTCCTTTTTCCTATAACCACAAATTGAGGCCGTGTCTTTGTCTGGACGCAACAGTGGCACCATCGATGGCGCAATTCCAACAGGAACTTTGCTTAACTGAAGACTCAAACCAGCAAGGCCCCTCCCCGATACTGGCCTCCACACCCCTACTGGCCAACAAATCTTCTTGGTAAACTGTCTTGGGCCTTACATGATATTCCAACCATCCCTCAATGTCCCTCCTAGATCCCTGCAACTCTGGGACCTCCACCATCATGGCTCCACACAATTGAGACCCCTGCGCCACCTCAGCTCTATGGAACTCACCCCCATTTTATAATATTTAGGCCTCACTACCATCAAAAAGCTACATTATCCAGGCCACAAGCCCAACATCCATAACTAATGTGATATACCCAATATGGCTGCTTCCCTGATTTGCTCTGTAATTGCCCACTGTATATTGCACATCCTGCCCACTGTAACCTATGTGGTGTATCCAAGATGGTTGCCTCATCTGCTGCTTTCAGGGGCACATGGAACCATTGTATCTGTGAGTATCATTGTGGGTATTATCCAGAGTATTCTGCAGACAGAATCACAATACATCTCTGAAATACGTATATATATAAAAGGCCAACGCTGCTTCTCACCTGTATGGGGGGAATTCAAGTGTTTTGCAATCAACTCCTGATTTCTATTAGATAATAACTGATTGACTGCTGCACTGTGACCTTGCTTAGCTAGTTGGATGGGGATTCCCCTCCCGGATCAGGTTTGGGCTGCTTGCAGAGGGGAATACCATACCACTCATAGTAATACAATAGAGCCAGTGTTTGTTTACTGATAGCCTAACCTAATCACAGTGATGGACACAACAACCATTGTCTGATCTATAGAAACAGAGATGTTTAGTTACCATAACATAAAAAGCTAGGAGACATGGACACAACCACACGTCATAGTACACAACTACAATGACATAAAGTGTAAGAACCTACATATGAAGTTATCTTAGATGAGCAATAGTGAGGGGTCTATTTATTAAGCCTTGGATGGAGATAAAGTACCAGCCAATCAGCTCCTACTTGCCATGTTACAGGCTGTGTTTCAAAAATGCCAGTTAGGAGCTAATTGACTGGTACTTCATCTCTGTCCACCTTATCTCAATCCAAGCCATAGTAAATAGACCCCTAAGAGAGGAAAACCTTCTGTAGAGTGCTGGGCACACTGCTCTCGTCACAGTGTGATTGGATTAATGTAATTGTAAAGCGCTACAGAATATCCTGCGTTATATAAGAAACAATAAATATAAGAAATAAATAAAATAATGTGTGCGCAATTTAGGATAATGAAAGTGCGACAATGATCAGGCAGCAAAGTTATGTTAAATTGTGAGTGCAAAAGTGCCTTGTGCAAAATAACAACACTTTCTGCTAAGCGTGGCATCACCAAAAACTTCCCCTCCATCTTGTGTGAGTGTAGCTAATGGAATCTCCCCCTCTATCTAGCTATTGGCACCTTCCCCTCCATCTTGTGTGAGTCTACTAATGGCCCTTTCCCCTCCATCTTGTGTGAGTGTAGCTGATAGGACCGTCCTCTCCACCTTCTGTGAGTCTAGCTAATTGGACCTTCCCCTCCATCTTGTGTGATTCAAGCTAATAGCACCTTCCCCTCCATCTTGTGTGAGTCTAGCTAATGGTACCTTCCCCTCCATCTTGTGTGACCCTATCTAATGGCACCTTCCCCTCCAACTTGTGCGAGTCTAGCTAATCGCACCTTCCCCTCCTTCTGGTGTGAGTGTAGCTAATGGGACCATACCCTCCATCTTGTGTGAGTCTAGCAAATGGCACCTTCCCCTTCATCTTGTGTGAGTGTAGCTAATGGCACCTTCCCCCCATCTTGTGTGAGTCTAGCTAATAGGACCTTACCCTCCATCTTGTGTGAGCCCAGCAAATGGCACCTTCCCCTCCATCTTCTGTGAGTCTAGCTCATCACACCTTCCCCTCCATCTTGTGTGAGTGTAGCTAATGGCATATTTCCCTCCATCTTGTGTGAGTGTAGCTAACAGCATCTTCCCCTCCATCTTATGTGAGTCTAACTAATGGCACTTTCCCCTCCATCTTCTTTGAGTCTAGCTAATCGCACATTTCCCTCCATCTTGTGTGAGTCTAGCAGATGGGACCTTACCCTCTGTCTTGTGTGAGTCTAGCTAATGGCACCTTCCCCTCCATCTTCTGTGAGTCTAGCTAATCACACCATCCCCTCCATCTTGTGTGAGTGTAGCAAATGGGACCTTCCACTCCATCTTCTGTAAGTCTAGCTAATGGGACCTTCCCCTCTATCGTGTGTGAGTATACTAATGGCACCTTACCCTCCATCTTCTGTGAGTCTTGCTAATCGCACCTTCCCCACCATCTTGTGTGAGTCTAGCAGATGGGACCTTACCCTCCATCTAGTGTGAGTGTAGCAAATGGGACCTTCCCCTTCATCTTGTGTGAGTCTAGCTAATGACACCTTCTCCTCAATCTTGTGTGAGTCTAGCTAATGGCACCTTTCCCTCCATCTTGTGTGAGTGTAGCTAATGGCACCTTCCCCTCCATCTTGTGTGAGTGTAGCTAATGGCACCTTCCCCTCCAATTTGTGTAAGTGCAGCTAATGGCACCTTCCCTTCCATCTTGTGTGAGTGTAGCTAACGGCATCTTCCCCTCCATCTTGTGTAAGTCTAGCTAATGGCACCTTCCCCTCCATCTTGTGTGAGTGTAGCTAATGGCACCTTCCCCTCCATCTTGTGTGAGTCTAGCTAATCGCACCTTCCCCACCATCTTGTGTGTGTGTAGCTAATGGCCCCTTCCCCTCTATCTTCTGTGAGTGTAGCTAATCGCACTTTCCCCTTCATCTTGTGTGAATTTAGCAGATGGGACCTTACCCTCCATCTTTTGTGAGTCTAGCTAATAGCACCTTCCCCTCCATCTTGTGTGAGTGTAGCTAATGGCACCTTCCCCTCCAATTTGTGTGAGTACAGCTAATGGCACCTTCCCTTCCATCTTGTGTGAGTGTAGCTAACGGCATCTTCCCCTCCATCTTGTGTGAGTCTAGATATTCGCACCTTCCTTTCCATCTTATGTGAGTCTACCTAATGGCACCTTCCCCATCATCTTCTGTGAGTCTAGCTAATCGCACCTTCCCCTCCATCTTGTGTGAGTCTAGCAGATGGGACCTTACCCTCTATCTTGTGTGAGTCTAGCTAATGGCACCTTCCCCTCCATCTTCTGTGAGTCTAGCTAATCACACCTTCCCCTCCACCTTGTGTGTGTAGCAAATGGGACCTTCCCCTCCATCTTCTGTTAGTCTAGCTAATGGGACCTTCCCCTCTATCTTGTGTGAGTCTATTAATGGCACCTTCTCCTCCATCTTCTGTGAGTCTTGCTAATCACACCTTCCCCTCCATCTTGTGTGAGTCTAGCAGATGGGACCTCACCCTCCATCTAGTGTGAGTGTAGCAAATGGAACCTTCCCCTTCATCTCGTGTGAATCTAGCTAATAACACCTTCTCCTCAATCTTGTGTGAGTCCAGCTAATGGCTCCTTCCCTTCCATCTTGTGTGAGTGTAGCTAATGGCACCTTCCCCTCCATCTCGTGTGAGTCTAGCTAATGGCATATTCCCCTCCATCTTGTGTGAGTCTAGCTAATGGCACCTTTCCCTCCATCTTGTGTGAGTGTAGCTAATGGCACCTTCCCCTCCATCTTGTGTGAGTGTAGCTAATGGCACCTTCCCTTCCATCTTGTGTGAGTGTAGCTAACGGCATCTTCCCCTCCATCTTGTGTAAGTCTAGCTAATGGCACCTTCCCCTCCATCTTGTGTGAGTGCAGCTAATGGCACCTTCCCCTCCATCTTGTGTGAGTCTAGTAAATGGCACCTTTCCCTCCATCTTGTGTGAGTTTAGCTTAGGGGTGGGCAACATGCGGCCCGCGGGCCGGATGCGGCCCGCGGACCGATCCTGCCTGGCTCGCTGTGCCCCACCAGAGTGCAATGACAAAAGGCCCAACAGGCCGCTTGTCATTGCACTGCTCGCAGACGCGGCGCCGCTGAGGAAATCCCGGTCACGTCACATGGTCAGCTGACCGGGATTTCTTCTATCTCATGCGCTGGGCGTCACGGGGGGCGGCGCTGGGCGGGCACTGCAGAGTGGGACTCGGAGCAGAACGAAGCGGCCAGTGGGGAGCACAAGCGGAGGCCAGTGGGGAGCACAAGCGGAGGCCAGTGGGGAGAAGAAACGGCGGCCAGCGGGGAGAAGCAGCATCAGCAGCAGCAGCGCGGATCATCACTGACAGTGGGGATCGTCACTGACAAATAGGTAAACCCCCTGATAAAGCTAAAGCTGCCCTATAAGTTATGGGGAGGGTAGTTAAAAATGGTTGTATGGGTTTAGGGGAGTGTGGGGGGGGGGGGAGGGTAAGGACTGCTATATAGGTTTAGGGGAGGGTGGGGAAAGGGGGGTAGGGACTGTCTGCCGTAATGTGTAAAAACGGGGGCCCTGTCTGCCGTAATGTGTAAAAACGGGGGCCCTGTCTGCCGTAATGTGTAAAAACGGGGGCCCTGTCTGCCGTAATGTGTAAAAACGGGGGCACTGTCTGCCGTAATGTATAAAAACGGGGGCGATGTCTGCCGTAATGTGTAAAAAGGGGACGCTGTCTGCCGTAATGTGTAAAAACGGGGGTGCTGTCTGCCGTAATGTGTAAAAACGGGGGCACTGTCTGCCGTAATGTATAAAAACGGGGGCGATGTCTGCCGTAATGTGTAAAAAGGGGATGCTGTCTGCCGTAATGTGTAAAAACGGGGGCGCTTGCTGCCATAATGTGTAAAACCGGGGGTGCTGTCTGCCGTAATGTGTAAAAACGGGGATGCTGTCTGCCGTAATGTGTAAAAAGGGGACGCTGTCTGCCGTAATGTGTAAAAACGGGGGTGCTGTCTGCCGTAATGTGTAAAAACGGGGGCACTGTCTGCCGTAATGTATAAAAATGGGGGCGATGTCTGCCGTAATGTGTAAAGAGGGGATGCTGTCTGCCGTAATGTGTAAAAACGGGGGCGCTTGCTGCCGTAATGTGTAAAAACGGGGGTGCTGTCTGCCGTAATGTGTAAAAACGGGGGCACTGTCTGCCGTAATGTATAAAAACGGGGACGCTGTCTGCCGTAATGTATAAAAGCGGGGGCGCTGTCTGCCGTAATGTATAAAAGCGGGGGCGCTGTCTGCCGTAATGTATAAAAGCGGGGGCGCTGTCTGCCGTAATGTATAAAAGCGGGGGCGCTGTCTGCCGTAATTATAAAAATGGGGGTGCTGTCTGTCGTAATCTGTAAAAAGGGGACGCTGTCTGTCGTAATGTGTAAAAAGGGGGACACTGTCTGCCATAATGTGTAAAAAGGGCACGCTGTCTGCCGTAATGTGTAAAAAGGGATCTCTTTTTGAGTATTTTGTGTGTGGCCCTCGAATATTCGCTGGAAGTGTTAAGCGGCCCCCCAGCTGAAATAATTGCCCACCCCTGGTTTAGCTAATGGCACCTTCCCCTCCATCTTGGGTGAGTCTAGCTAATCGCACCTTCCCCACCATCTTGTGTGTGTGTAGCTAATGGCACCTTCCCCTCTATCTTCTGTGAGTGTAGCTAATCGCACCTTCCCCTTCATCTTGTGTGAATCTAGCAGATGGGACCTTACCCTCCATCTTTTGTGAGTCTAGCTAATAGCACCTTCCCCTCCATCTTGTGTGAGTGTAGCTAATGGCACCTTCCCCTCCAATTTGTGTGAGTACAGCTAATGGCACCTTCCCTTCCATCTTGTGTGAGTGTAGCTAACGGCATCTTCCCCTCCATCTTGTGTGAGTCTAGATATTCGCACCTTCCTTTCCATCTTATGTGAGTCTACCTAATGGCACCTTCCCCTCCATCTTCTGTGAGTCTAGCTAATCGCACCTTCCCCTCCATCTTGTGTGAGTCTAGCAGATGGGACCTTACCCTCTATCTTGTGTGAGTCTAGCTAATGGCACCTTCCCCTCCATCTTCTGTGAGTCTAGCTAATCACACCTTCCCCTCCACCTTGTGTGTGTAGCAAATGGGACCTTCCCCTCCATCTTCTGTTAGTCTAGCTAATGGGACCTTCCCCTCTATCTTGTGTGAGTATATTAATGGCACCTTCCCCTCCATCTTCTGTGAGTCTTGCTAATCACACCTTCCCCTCCATCTTGTGTGAGTCTAGCAGATGGGACCTCACCCTCCATCTAGTGTGAGTGTAGCAAATGGAACCTTCCCCTTCATCTCGTGTGAATCTAGCTAATAACACCTTCTCCTCAATCTTGTGTGAGTCCAGCTAATGGCTCCTTCCCTTCCATCTTGTGTGAGTGTAGCTAATGGCACCTTCCCCTCCATCTCGTGTGAGTCTAGCTAATGGCATATTCCCCTCCATCTTGTGTGAGTCTAGCTAATGGCACCTTTCCCTCCATCTTGTGTGAGTGTAGCTAATGGCACCTTCCCCTCCATCTTGTGTGAGTGTAGCTAATGGCACCTTCCCCTCCAATTTGTGTATGTGCAGCTAATGGCACCTTCCCCTCCATCTTGTGTGAGTGTAGCTAACGGCATCTTCCCCTCCATCTTGTGTAAGTCTAGCTAATGGCACCTTCCCCTCCATCTTGTGTGAGTGTAGCTAATGGCACCTTCCCCTCCATCTTGTGTGAGTCTAGTAAATGGCACCTTTCCCTCCATCTTGTGTGAGTTTAGCTAATGGCACCTTCCCCTCCATCTTCTGTGAGTCTAGCTAATCGCACCTTCCCCACCATCTTGTGTGTGTGTAGCTAATGGCACCTTCCCCTCTATCTTCTGTGAGTGTAGCTAATCGCACCTTCCCCTTCATCTTGTGTGAATCTAGCAGATGGGACCTTACCCTCCATCTTTTGTGAGTCTAGCTAATAGCACCTTCCCCTCCATCTTGTGTGAGTGTAGCTAATGGCACCTTCCCCTCCAATTTGTGTGAGTACAGCTAATGGCACCTTCCCTTCCATCTTGTGTGAGTGTAGCTAACGGCACCTTCCCCTCCATCTTCTGTGAGTCTAGCTAATCGCACCTTCCACTCCATCTTGTGTGAGTCTAGCAGATGGGACCTTACCCTCTATCTTGTGTGAGTCTAGCTAATGGCACCTTCCCCTCCATCTTCTGTGAGTCTAGCTAATCACACCTTCCCCTCCACCTTGTGTGTGTAGCAAATGGGACCTTCCCCTCTATCTTCTGTTAGTCTAGCTAATGGGACCTTCCCCTCTATCTTGTGTGAGTATATTAATGGGTTCCCCTCCATCTTCTGTGAGTCTTGCTAATCACACCTTCCCCTCCATCTTGTGTGAGTCTAGCAGATGGGACCTCACCCTCCATCTAGTGTGAGTGTAGCAAATGGAACCTTCCCCTTCATCTCGTGTGAATCTAGCTAATAACACCTTCTCCTCAATCTTGTGTGAGTCCAGCTAATGGCTCCTTCCCCTCCACCTTGTGTGAGTCCAGCTAATGTCACCTTCCCCTCCATCTCATGTGAGTCTAGCTAATGGCATATTCCCCTCCATCTTGTGTGAGTCCAGCTAATGGCACCTTCCCCTCCATCTTGTGTGAGTGTAGCTAATGGCACCTTCCCCTCCATCTTGTGTGAGTGCAGCTAATGGCACCTTCCCTTCCATGTTGTGTGAGTCTAGCTAGTCACACCTTCCACACCATCTTGTGTGAGTCTAGCAGATGGGACCTTACCCTCCATCTAGTCTGAGTGTAGCAAATGGGATCTCCCCTTCATCTTGTGTGAGTCTAGGTAATTGGACCTTCCACTCCATCTTGTGTGAGTACAGCTAATGGCACCTTCCCCTCCATCTTGTGTGAGTGTAGCTAATGGCACCTTCCCCTCCCATCTTGTGTGAGTACAGCTAATGACACCTTCCCCTCCATCTTGTGTGAGTCTAGCTAATGGCACCTTCCTCTACATCTTGTGTGAGTCTAGCTAATGGCACCTTCCCCTGCGTCTTCTGTGAGTCTAGCTCATGGTACCTTCCCCTCCATCTTGTGTGAGTCTAACTAATGGTACCTTCCCCTCCATCTTGTGTGAGTCTAGCTAATCGCACCTTCCCCACCATCTTGTGTGAGTCTAGCAGATGGGACCTTACCCTCCATCTAGTATGAGTGTAGCAAATGGGATCTTCCCCTTCATCTCGTGTGAGTCTAGGTAATTGGACCTTCCCCTCCATCTTGTGTGAGTATACTAATGGCACCTTACTCTCCATCTTATGTGAGTCTAGATAATCACACCTTCCCCACCATCTTGTGTGAGTCTAGCAGATGGGACCTTACCCTCCATCTAATGTGAGTGTAGCAAATGGGACCTTCCCCTTCATCTCATGTGAGTCTAGCTAATAACACCTTCTCCTCAATCTTGTGTGAGTCCAGCTAATGAAACTTTCCCCTCCATCTTGTGTGAGTGTAGCTAATGGCACCTTCCCCTCCATCTTGTGTGAGTCCAGCTAATGGCACCTTCCTCTCCATCTCGTGTGAGTCTAGCTAATGGCACATTCCCCTCCATCTTGTGGGAGTCCAGCTAATGGCACCTTCCCCTCCATCTTGTGTGAGTGCAGCTAATGACACCTTCCCTTCCATATTGTGTGAGTCTAGCTAGTCACACCTTCCCCCCATCTTGTGTGAGTCTAGCAGATGGGACCTTACCCTCCATCTAGTGTGAGTGTAGCAAATGAGATCTTCCCCTTCATCTTGTGTGAGTCTAGGTAATTGGACCTTCCCCTCCATCTTGTTTGGGTCCAGCTAATTGCACCTTCCTCTCCTTTTTTTGTGAGTGTAGCTAATGGCACCTTCCCCTCCATCTTATGTGAGTCCAGCTAATGGCACCTTCCCTTCCATCTTGTGTGAGTCTAGCTAATGGCACCTTCCCCTCCATCTTGTGTGAGTCTCATTATAGCCCATTGGGGTCCCATAGTCTGATCAGGGGTCAGGGCATTACAGCCCATTGGGGTCCCATACAAGTGTTATACTGTATTGTGTATACTGTATTATACTAAATTGGGCCTACTGTGAAGATTGCATTGTCCACAAGGGGGTACAGAATAACCTCCTTACTTTAGTTCCTCCACCTGACAGTGTTTAAACAACCCAGATAAACTGGACTCAGTCTGATGTAGGTCTTCCTCTGTATTGGGAAACCTGCATTCCAGGAAACTACAGAAAACACAAATAAACTGTAATTACTATAAGTACTGAAAGCACATCCAACACTAATAATACGTTTTCTATATAAATAATAATAGTGCGCAATATATAATTACTAGCTCCCTGTGCTGGGATATGTGAGTAGTGCAGGTGTTTGTCATTATCCTGCATTCTATAGATGATGTAATACTGCTTAGTGCATTTTTATATACCACCATCGGTCGCACCATCGATACTTGCAGCGTCCCTTATGCTGGGTGCAGATTCTCCATCAGTCTGGCCTCCAGTGTCAGCTATTAAGCACCAGTAAACGTGACCACTTTGGCGACACCCCCCATGACGAGCCCATAAGGCGGGGCATCTCTGTGCGTCTGAGTAGCCGCCTCCCAGTCACCAGCCAGAGCTTTCTCACACTGTGCAAATATGCAGATGGCGCAGGTGCAAGCACCAATCATAAACACCTCCGTAGTGACGGTAATACATGATATTCAATATAATACACTGCTCAAAAAAATAAAGGGAACACTAAAATAACACATCCTAGATCTGAATGAATGAAATATTCTTATTAAATACTTTGTTCTTTACAAAGTTGAATGTGCTGACAACAAAATCACACAAAAATTATCAATGGAAATCAAATTTATTAACCCATGGAGGTCTGGATTTGGAGTCACACTCAAAATTAAAGTGGAAAAACACACTACAGGCTGATCCAACTTTGATGTAATGTCCTTAAAACAAGTCAAAATGAGGCTCAGTAGTGTGTGTGGCCTCCACGTGCCTGTATGACCTCCCTACGATGCCTGGGCATGCTCCTGATGAGGTGGCGGATGGTCTCCTGAGGGATCTCCTCCCAGACCTGGACTAAAGCATCCGCCAACTCCTGGACAGTCTGTGGTGATGTCCCAAATGTGCTCAATTGGATTCAGGTCTGGGGAACGGGTGGGCCAGTCCATAGCATCAATGCCTTCATCTTGCAGGAACTGCTGACACACTCCAGCCACATGAGGTCTAGCATTGTCTTGCATTAGGGGAACCCAGGGCCAACCGCACCAGCATATGGTCTCACAAGGGGTCTGAGGATCTCACCTGTGTGCTGACTTGGGGTAGCCGACCTGTGCCGGCATGATGGTGTCCTGCACCCCGGACCCACTGCCAAACCGGTCATGCTGGAGGATGTTGCAGGCAGCAGAACATTCTCCTTGGCGTCTCCAGGTCTGTCACGTCTGTCACATGTGCTCAGTGAGAACTTGCTTTCATCTGTGAAGAGCACAGGGCGCCAGTGGCGAATTTGCCAATCTTGGTGTTCTCTGGCAAATGCCAAACAACCTGCACGGTGTTGGGCTGTAAGCACAACCCCCACCTGTGGACGTCGGGCCCTCATACCACCCTCATGGAGTCTGTTTCTGATCATTTGAGTAGACACATGCACATTTGTGGCTTGCTGGAGGTCATTTTGCAGGGCTCTGGCAGTGCGCCTCCTGTTCCTCTTTGCACAAAGGCGGAGGTAGCGGTCCTGCTGCTGGGTTGTTGCCCTCCTATGGCCTCCTCCACGTCTCCTGATGTACTGGCCTGTCTCCTGGTAGCGCTTCCATGCTCTGGGCACAACACTGACAGACACAGCAAACCTTCTTGCTACAGCTCGCATTGATGTGCCATCCTGGATGAGCTGCACTACCTGAGCCACTTGTGTGGGTTGTAGACTCCGTCTCATGCTACCACTAGAGTGAAAGCACCGCCAGCTTTCAAAAGTGACCAAAACATCAGCCAGAAAACATAGGAGCTGAGGGGTGTAGTACGGCTGACCGGCGGTCAGGAGACCGCCGGTCAGCCTACTGACGCCGGGATCCCGGCTGCATACCGACGCCGGGATCCCGGCGGGGAGGGGCGAGTGCAGCAAGTCCCTTGGGGGCTCGCTGCGCTCGCCACACTGCGGGCTCGGTGGCGACCGTATTCCCACTCTATGGGTGTCGTGGACACCCACGAGTGGAAATAGTCCCTGTTGGTCGGCATGCCGATCATCGGGATAGTGAGCGGTCGGGATGGTGGAAGAGGTCATGTGACTGTCGGTATCCCGACCGCCGGTCACATGAATACCACCCAAGCTGAGAAGTGGTCTGTGGTCACCACCTGCAGAACAACTTCTTTATTGGGGTGTCTTGCTAATTGCCTATAATTTCCACCTGTTGTCTATTCCATTTGCACAACAGCATGTGAAATTGATTGTCAATCAGTGTTACTTCCTAAGTGGACAGTTTGATTTCACAGAATGGTGATTGACTTGGAGTTACATTGTGTTGTTTAAGTGTTCCCTTTATTTTTTTGAGCAGTGTATATTCCATTTAATAGCAACAGCAGCAATCACACAGGAATTTAAATGGATGATATTTAATATGCTATATATGGGGGCTGTATAACATACTATATATGGGGGCTGTATAACATGCTATATATGGGGGCTGTATAACATGCTATATATGGGGGCTGTATAACATACTATATATGGGGGCTGTATAATATGCTATATATGGGGGCTGTATAACATGCTATATATGTGGGCTGTATAACATACTATATGTACGGGCTGTATAACATGCTATATATGTGGGCTGTATAACATACTATATATAGGGGCTGTCTAACATGCTATATATGGAGACTGTATAACATGCTATATATGGGGGCTGTATAACATGCTATATATGTGGGCTGTATAACATACTATATATAGGGGCTGTATAACATGCTATATATGGGAGCTGTACAACAGGCTATATATGGGGGCTGTATAACATGCTATATATGGGGGCTGTATAACATACTATATATGGGGGCTGTATAACATGCTATATATGTGGGCTGTATAACATACTATATATGGGGGCTGTATAACATGCTATATATGGGGGCTGTATAACATACTATATATGGGGGCTGTATAACATGCTATATATGTGGGCTGTATAACATACTATATATGGGGGCTGTATAACATACTATATATGGGGGCTGTATAACATACTATATATGGGGGCTGTGTAACATGCTATATATGGGGGCTGTATAACATGATATATATGTGGGCTGTATAACATACTATATATATAGGCTGTCTAACATGCTATATATGGAGACTGTATAACATGCTATATATGTGGGCTGTATAACATGCTATATATGGGGGCTGTATAACATACTATATATGGGGCTGTATAACATACAATATATGTGGGCTGTATAACATACTATATATAGGGGCTGTATAACATACTATATATGGGGGCTGTATAACATGCTATATATATAGGGGCTGTATAACATACTATATATGGGGGCTGTATAACATACTATATATATGGGCTGTATAACATACTTTATATGGGGGCTGTATAACATGCTATATATGTGGGCTGTATAACATGCTATATATAGGGGCTGAATAACATGCTATATATGTGGGCTGTATAACATACTATATATAGGGGCTGTATAACATACTATATATGGGGGCTGTATAACATGCTATATATGGGGGCTGTATAACATGCTATATATGTGGGCTGTATAACATGCTATATATAGGGGCTGTATAACATGCTATATATGTGGGCTGTATAACATACTATATATAGGGGCTGTATAACATACTATATATGGGGGCTGTATAACATGCTATATATGGGGGCTATATAACATGCTATATATGTGGGCTGTATAACATACTATATATGGGGGCTGTATAACATGCTATATATGTGGGCTGTACAACATACTATATATAGGGGCTGTCTAACATGCTATATATGGAGACTGTATAACATGCTCTATATGGGGGCTGTATAACATGCTATATATGGGGGCTGTATAACATACTATATATGGGGGCTGTACAACATACTATATATAGGGGCTGTCTAACATGCTATATATGGAGACTGTATAACATGCTATATATGGGGGCTGTATAACATGCTATATATGGGGGCTGTATAACATACTATATATGGGGGCTGTATAACATGCTATATATGTGGGCTGTATAACATGCTATATATGGGGGCTGTATAGCATGCTATATATGGGGGCTGTAAAACATACTATATATGGGGGCTGTATAGCATGCTATATATGGGGGCTGTAAAACATACTATATATGGGGGCTGTATAACATGCTATATATGTGGGCTGTATAACATACTATATATAGGGGATGTATAACATACTATATATGGGGGCTGTATAACATACTATATATGGGGGCTGTATAACATGCTATATATGGGGGCTGTATAACATACTATATATGGGGGCTGTATAACATGCTATATATGTGGGCTGTATAACATACTATATATAGGGGATGTATAACATACTATATATGGGGGCTGTATAACATACTATATATGGGGGCTGTATAACATGCTATATATGTGGGCTGTGTAACATGCTATATATGGGGGCTGTATAACATGATATATATGTGGGCTGTATAACATACTATATATATAGGCTGTCTAACATGCTATATATGGAGACTGTATAACATGCTATATATGTGGGCTGTATAACATGCTATATATGGGGGCTGTATAACATACTATATATGGGGGCTGTATAACATATGATATATGTGGGCTGTATAACATACTATATATAGGGGCTGTATAACATACTATATATGGGGGCTGTATAACATGCTATATATAGGGGCTGTATAACATACTATATATGGGGGCTGTATAACATACTATATATATGGGATGTATAACATACTATATATGGGGGCTGTATAACATACTATATATGGGGGCTGTATAACATGCTATATATGTGGGCTGTGTAACATGCTATATATGGGGGCTGTATAACATGATATATATGTGGGCTGTATAACATACTATATATATAGGCTGTCTAACATGCTATATATGGAGACTGTATAACATGCTATATATGTGGGCTGTATAACATGCTATATATGGGGGCTGTATAACATACTATATATGGGGGCTGTATAACATATGATATATGTGGGCTGTATAACATACTATATATAGGGGCTGTATAACATACTATATATGGGGGCTGTATAACATGCTATATATAGGGGCTGTATAACATACTATATATGGGGGCTGTATAACATACTATATATATGGGATGTATAACATACTTTATATGGGGGCTGTATAACATGCTATATATGTGGGCTGTATAACATGCTATATATAGGGGCTGTATAACATGCTATATATGTGGGCTGTATAACATACTATATATGGGGGCTGTATAACATACTATATATGTGGGCTGTATAACATACTATATATGGGGGCTGTATAACATACTATATATGGGGGCTGTGTAACATGCTATATATGGGGGCTGTATAACATGATATATATGTGGGCTGTATAACATACTATATATATATAGGCTGTCTAACATGCTATATATGGAGACTGTATAACATGCTATATATGTGGGCTGTATAACATGCTATATATGGGGGCTGTATAACATACTATATATGGGGGCTGTATAACATACAATATATGTGGGCTGTATAACATACTATATATAGGGGCTGTATAACATACTATATATGGGGGCTGTATAACATGCTATATATAGGGGCTGTATAACATACTATATATGGGGGCTGTATAACATACTATATATGGGGGCTGTATAACATACTATATATATGGGCTGTATAACATACTTTATATGGGGGCTGTATAACATACTATATATGTGGGCTGTATAACATGCTATATATAGGGGCTGTATAACATGCTATATATGTGGGCTGTATAACATACTATATATGGGGGCTGTATAACATATGATATATGTGGGCTGTATAACATACTATATATAGGGGCTGTATAACATACTATATATGGGGGCTGTATAACATGCTATATATAGGGGCTGTATAACATACTATATATGGGGGCTGTATAACATACTATATATATGGGATGTATAACATACTATATATGTGGGCTGTATAACATACTATATATGGGGGCTGTATAACATACTATATATGGGGGCTGTGTAACATGCTATATATGGGGGCTGTATAACATGATATATATGTGGGCTGTATAACATACTATATATATATAGGCTGTCTAACATGCTATATATGGAGACTGTATAACATGCTATATATGTGGGCTGTATAACATGCTATATATGGGGGCTGTATAACATACTATATATGGGGGCTGTATAACATACAATATATGTGGGCTGTATAACATACTATATATAGGGGCTGTATAACATACTATATATGGGGGCTGTATAACATGCTATATATAGGGGCTGTATAACATACTATATATGGGGGCTGTATAACATACTATATATGGGGGCTGTATAACATACTATATATATGGGCTGTATAACATACTTTATATGGGGGCTGTATAACATACTATATATGTGGGCTGTATAACATGCTATATATAGGGGCTGTATAACATGCTATATATGTGGGCTGTATAACATACTATATATAGGGGCTGTATAACATACTATATATGGGGGCTGTATAACATGCTATATATGGGGGCTGTATAACATGCTATATATGTGGGCTGTATAACATGCTATATATAGGGGCTGTATAACATGCTATATATGTGGGCTGTATAACATACTATATATAGGGGCTGTATAACATACTATATATGGGGGCTGTATAACATGCTATATATGGGGGCTATATAACATGCTATATTTGTGGGCTGTATAACATACTATATATGGGGGCTGTATAACATGCTATATATGTGGGCTGTATAACATACTATATATAGGGGCTGTCTAACATGCTATATATGGAGACTGTATAACATGCTCTATATGGGGGCTGTATAACATACTATATATGGGGGCTGTACAACATACTATATATAGGGGCTGTCTAACATGCTATATATGGAGACTGTATAACATGCTATATATGGGGGCTGTATAACATGCTATATATGGGGGCTGTATAACATACTATATATGGGGGCTGTATAACATGCTATATATGTGGGCTGTATAACATGCTATATATGGGGGCTGTATAACATGCTATATATGTGGGCTGTATAACATACTATATATGGGGGCTGTATAACATGCTATATATGTGGGCTGTATAACATACTATATATAGGGGCTGTCTAACATGCTATATATGGAGACTGTATAACATGCTATATATGGGGGCTGTATAGCATGCTATATATGGGGGCTGTAAAACATACTATATATGGGGGCTGTATAACATGCTATATATGTGGGCTGTATAACATACTATATATAGGGGATGTATAACATACTATATATGGGGGCTGTATAACATACTATATATGGGGGCTGTATAACATGCTATATATGTGGGCTGTGTAACATGCTATATATGGGGGCTGTATAACATGATATATATTTGGGCTGTATAACATACTATATATATAGGCTGTCTAACATGCTATATATGGAGACTGTATAACATGCTATATATGTGGGCTGTATAACATGCTATATATGGGGGCTGTATAACATACTATATATGGGGGCTGTATAACATATGATATATGTGGGCTGTATAACATACTATATATAGGGGCTGTATAACATACTATATATGGGGGCTGTATAACATGCTATATATAGGGGCTGTATAACATACTATATATGGGGGCTGTATAACATACTATATATATGGGATGTATAACATACTATATATGGGGGCTGTATAACATACTATATATGGGGGCTGTATAACATGCTATATATGTGGGCTGTGTAACATGCTATATATGGGGGCTGTATAACATGATATATATGTGGGCTGTATAACATACTATATATATAGGCTGTCTAACATGCTATATATGGAGACTGTATAACATGCTATATATGTGGGCTGTATAACATGCTATATATGGGGGCTGTATAACATACTATATATGGGGGCTGTATAACATATGATATATGTGGGCTGTATAACATACTATATATAGGGGCTGTATAACATACTATATATGGGGGCTGTATAACATGCTATATATAGGGGCTGTATAACATACTATATATGGGGGCTGTATAACATACTATATATATGGGATGTATAACATACTTTATATGGGGGCTGTATAACATGCTATATATGTGGGCTGTATAACATGCTATATATAGGGGCTGTATAACATGCTATATATGTGGGCTGTATAACATACTATATATAGGGGCTGTATAACATACTATATATGTGGGCTGTATAACATACTATATATGGGGGCTGTATAACATACTATATATGGGGGCTGTGTAACATGCTATATATGGGGGCTGTATAACATGATATATATGTGGGCTGTATAACATACTATATATATATAGGCTGTCTAACATGCTATATATGGAGACTGTATAACATGCTATATATGTGGGCTGTATAACATGCTATATATGGGGGCTGTATAACATACTATATATGGGGGCTGTATAACATACAATATATGTGGGCTGTATAACATACTATATATAGGGGCTGTATAACATACTATATATGGGGGCTGTATAACATGCTATATATAGGGGCTGTATAACATACTATATATGGGGGCTGTATAACATACTATATATGGGGGCTGTATAACATACTATATATATGGGCTGTATAACATACTTTATATGGGGGCTGTATAACATACTATATATGTGGGCTGTATAACATGCTATATATAGGGGCTGTATAACATGCTATATATGTGGGCTGTATAACATACTATATATGGGGGCTGTATAACATATGATATATGTGGGCTGTATAACATACTATATATAGGGGCTGTATAACATACTATATATGGGGGCTGTATAACATGCTATATATAGGGGCTGTATAACATACTATATATGGGGGCTGTATAACATACTATATATATGGGATGTATAACATACTATATATGTGGGCTGTATAACATACTATATATGGGGGCTGTATAACATACTATATATGGGGCTGTGTAACATGCTATATATGGGGGCTGTATAACATGATATATATGTGGGCTGTATAACATACTATATATATATATATAGGCTGTCTAACATGCTATATATGGAGACTGTATAACATGCTATATATGTGGGCTGTATAACATGCTATATATGGGGGCTGTTTAACATACTATATATGGGGGCTGTATAACATACAATATATGTGGGCTGTATAACATACTATATATAGGGGCTGTATAACATACTATATATGGGGGCTGTATAACATGCTATATATAGGGGCTGTATAACATACTATATATGGGGGCTGTATAACATACTATATATGGGGGCTGTATAACATACTATATATATGGGCTGTATAACATACTTTATATGGGGGCTGTATAACATACTATATATGTGGGCTGTATAACATGCTATATATAGGGGCTGTATAACATGCTATATATGTGGGCTGTATAACATACTATATATAGGGGCTGTATAACATACTATATATGGGGGCTGTATAACATGCTATATATGGGGGCTGTATAACATGCTATATATGTGGGCTGTATAACATGCTATATATAGGGGCTGTATAACATGCTATATATGTGGGCTGTATAACATACTATATATAGGGGCTGTATAACATACTATATATGGGGGCTGTATAACATGCTATATATGGGGGCTATATAACATGCTATATTTGTGGGCTGTATAACATACTATATATGGGGGCTGTATAACATGCTATATATGTGGGCTGTATAACATACTATATATAGGGGCTGTCTAACATGCTATATATGGAGACTGTATAACATGCTCTATATGGGGGCTGTATAACATGCTATATATGGGGGCTGTATAACATACTATATATGGGGGCTGTACAACATACTATATATAGGGGCTGTCTAACATGCTATATATGGAGACTGTATAACATGCTATATATGGGGGCTGTATAACATGCTATATATGGGGGCTGTATAACATACTATATATGGGGGCTGTATAACATGCTATATATGTGGGCTGTATAACATGCTATATATGGGGGCTGTATAACATGCTATATATGTGGGCTGTATAACATACTATATATGGGGGCTGTATAACATGCTATATATGTGGGCTGTATAACATACTATATATAGGGGCTGTCTAACATGCTATATATGGAGACTGTATAACATGCTATATATGGGGGCTGTATAGCATGCTATATATGGGGGCTGTAAAACATACTATATATGGGGGCTGTATAACATGCTATATATGTGGGCTGTATAACATACTATATATAGGGGATGTATAACATACTATATATGGGGGCTGTATAACATACTATATATGGGGGCTGTATAACATACTATATATGGGGGCTGTATAACATACTATATATGGGGGCTGTATAACATACTATATATGGGGGCTGTATAACATACTATATATGGGGGCTGTGTAACATGCTATATATGGGGGCTGTATAACATGCTATATATGGGGGCTGTATAAGATGCTATATATGGGGGCTGTATAATATTCTATATATGGGGGCTGTATAACATGCTATATATGGGGGCTGTATAACATGCTATATATGGGGGCTGTATAACATGCTATATATGGGGGCTGTATAACATGCTATATATGGGGGCTGTATAATACACTATATATGGGGGCTGTATAACATGCTGTATATGGGGGCTGTCTAACATACTATATATGGGTGATATATAATATACTATATATGGGGGATATATAATATACTATATATGGGTGATATATAATATACTATATATGGGGGATATATAACATGCTATATATGGGGGCTGCATAACATTCAGGACACTACAGGCTGTACAACATGTTAATAGATGAGACATATGTAATATACTGGTAAATTGGTTATATAAGGTACACTATATATGGGGGCGGTATACCATGCTGACAGATGGGGCATATATAATATACGGGTAAATCAGGCAGCGTACATTTCGCTCGGCTTCCTGCACTGCCTCACATCTGAGGTGACCGTCTATGGGAATACAATGCCACAGGATATGATGGACTGTTACTGCTGCCATGTTAGGTAAGCAGGAGGAGGAGGACTGGACATACCCAGAGAAGGGGGAAGAGAACAGAGACACTGGGCCTGATTATGAGTCGCATGCTCTGCCGATGTCAGATGCAATGGAGCGTTTTATTCTCCTGCGCATGCGTCTATGCCACACTCTGCACCTGCCATTGGGTGGCATCTAAAGACACCAGGCAGCATTACAGCAGCCCATCTCAGTCCCTGCACATTCAGATGCACAGGTGTACGCCAGGGAAGGGCTTTATTGCAGCATTTGCAAAATGTCTAGGATGATTGGCCGACAGTACTTAGCTCCTCAGAGGTGAGGCCACTATATCCACCACTGTTATCCTACATCACTGTGCACTGTTACTGCTGTTACCAATAAACCTGCAAATCAATCTGTGTAGCCTAACATCCACTTTCTCAATCCATGTGACACCAATTGTGACCACCCAGTTCCCACCCAATAGGTTATATCTACACCCAAACCACATAATGTTACAGGATACGTCTATATTAAATGTATTTTTAGCCAACATGTCCACTCCCCACCATCCCATTGACAAGAAGGAGAAAGGGATGATCCTAAAGAACTTTTCTAACACTGTAAAAGTCTTGACAGGTCTGCGGCTCTCACATTGGAACCTGATACACGCGGCTCACGTTTAGACCATACGTGGTTGGAGGCAGGAAATGTTGGCTACAAAATATACGCTTAAAGTGTTCTTATCCTTTTAATCGTCAGTTCCCTTTAGTTCCCACAACCTTAAAACAGTTGAATAACCCAAAGATCTCCAGAACATTGTTCTGTTTCCACCATGACCTCTCATCTACAAAGGGAAGTGACTTAAATAATATCTTACATTAATTTATATTAGCTTCAAACCTTTTGGATTTACTACCTGAATGTCTACAAGTGACATTGGCAATTTGCCAAATACATACCGAAGTCTGGAGCTTTTAGAAAGTGCTTTAGATAGAAGACTCCGAGCCTTTGGTCCCATTTTGTAGCTCATGAAAGAAACCTTATGCTTTGTTGTGCTTTGCTCCAGGCAGTAGGCTATAGCTCTGCAGCTAATGTTCTCTTCCTCCTTATCTTTACCATAAGGAAACACATTAATGTCCACATCAGGGAAGTGAGACATCATTCTCCCCACATAGTCCTCATCCTGAGTCTCGTACAGGCAGCTTAATATCTCATTGTGGAACTGTGATGGACGTCTCTTTAGCCATTCCTCCAAGATGGGTTTGTCACCAAAGGCGATGGGACAGCCAATGGTCCTCTGAACCTCTTGAATTTGTTTCTCACTGGAAAGGCCAAATAAGAACCGTACAGTTAATGTTAGATGGGCCTGATCTTCTGATGCCTTCAGTAACTCTGTCACTTTCATCGTTCTTTCTGATTTCTCATCCAGGACATAGCAGAGAGCAGCAAAGAACTCCTGCACACTCAGGTGGATGAAGCTGTAGCAGGTGCGGGTATCAAGGTCCGTGTGGAAGATGCTCTCATTCAGAAACACAGACTCCAGCTCCGACATAGAGAGTCCATGTCTCTCAAGATCTGATTCTTCAAACAGAATTCTCTGGTCCCAAACACCTTCATTGGCCAAAGCACACAGCTTCCTTATACATGCACTTATAGGCTGGGCAGAGTTCCTTCCATGATACTTTAATAATCCCTTTAGATACAACAGGTAAATGGATGTGGGTGTCCTGGAATCAACCACAGATAATCCCAATTTGAGTAACGGTTTCACTACAGTACATATAATCCAGCAAGCTATAGGCACAACGCACATGGTGAACAGAGTATCATTGTCCTTGACTACACCAAGAGCCAGGTATGCTTGTTCTTTGGTTTCAAAGAAATTGTAGAAATATTCTTTGCGGTCATTCCCTGTAAACCCTAGAATTTCCACATATCGAGAACATTTAGCAAGGCCCTTGAGCTTCATCATCGAGAATTGTCTTGTTGTGATGATCAGAGAACTTTCTGTGAGCAGTTTTTTTCTCAACAAACTGTTTAGAAGGACTTCTTTGGAGACTTCCTGAAATGGGTCATCACAAACCTCTGTATTATTCATTGATGGGAATTTCAATTCATCGAAACCATCAACAATAAAGAGTATTGTCTCAGAGTTAATGAAGATTGACCGCAACAGATCAGAAGAACATTTCAGTCCACAAAACCTGGATACATATCTGGCCAGGCTTATTTCACAAGCAATAGTGTTGACTTCTCTACAGCTCATGTAAAACACAAACTGAAACTTGTCTTTATACAGGATCCCAGAGGCCCAGTCCAGCATCATCTTCTGAGAGGTCATAGTTTTTCCTATCCCGGCAGGTCCTTGTAGCACCACAATCTTGGGAATATTTCCACCATCATCTGGATCTAACAGAGCCTGTATAGTGGTTGGGGAATACTCATCTGATGATCTGTTTGCCATAAGCTGTAGATGCCTCTGGCCTGTAGATGTGATCTCATGTTGTCTCTCCGCTTCATCCCGATACTTCTCGATCAGTAAAAGACTGGTGTATACTTTCTTCAAATTGACAGATTCCCCAATCTTTGCATTACTATCTTCAATTCGATGATATTTTTCTCTCATATCACTGACATATTTTAGTCTGCAGTCTGTACAGGAGTTAAAAGGAAATATTACATATAAATATATATGTTATTTTAGCTAATGGTCAGTTATAACCTTAATATAGATTTTGAAGGGTAAATTTACTAATGCCCCGTTTAAATTGGCTTGATATCCCGAGTTATTGATGAGTCGACCTGGGTCGGGCCTCAGTGCTTATTTTACTCCACAGTCAGGCATAATAGTGTTTTCAGGATTCCCACCTCTGCCACCAAGAGCAAAGCTTACACAGTGGGCTGTTAGCGGGGATGGGTGGAGCCCAACACATGCCACATTGAATGGGAGAGGCTGGTGAAGGCACCAGTGTGGGCTGGGCCTCATATAGTGGTCTATTTACTAAGCCTTGGATGGAGATTAAGTGGACGGAGATGAAGTACAAGCCAATCAGCTCCTAACTGCCAAGTCACAGGATGTGTTTGAAAAATGACAGTTAGGAGCTGGTTGGTTGGGACTCTATCTCCATACACTTTATCTCCATCCAAAGCTTAGTAAATAGACCCCATAGTGCAATAGGGTTCCTGTTGCTTCTGTTAGAATTTGAAACGTAGCAGTGTTGTCTGGTCAGGATAGTCCAGTAAAAGTAAGGGTAAGTGGTGAGTACTGTACAACTAAAAGGTCATCTCAAGAAGTTGAGGAGGACATGAAGGATGCTCAAGTTGGTCATTGTAGATGAGTAGAGGTACGTGGAGAAATAGGGAACTCTGATCACTGTACGGTAAGGGGACAAGTAATGACTAGCATAATACCTGAAGAATGAGGAAAGGCTGCAGGGAATATGGTATAGTGACTTTACCTGGAGCTGATCTTGCATGGATGGTGCACAGACCGCCATGGTGTCTCCCCAGAGTAAGGTGACTCTCTGGTGCGTATAGAGAGCCTTGGTCAACCCCCACTCTCCCACTGTCAGATCTACATCATCTACATCATTAAGGAGAATAGTTTACTCACCTTCAAGTCTGATATTCGGAGACGTCTTCTGTGACTTAACTGAAAATACAAAATCAAAAAGAAAAATATAATCAGCACATTAGGTAGCAGTTACAGTACCCTGGTGTAAAGAATAATGGGGCAGATGTATTAAGCCTGGAGAAGTGATAAAGCAGTGATAAGTGCAAGGTGATAATGCACCAGCCAATCAGCTCCACTATGTACATGGACAGTTAGGAGCTGATTGGCTGGTGCGTTATCACCTTCCACTTATCATGGCTTTATCACTTCTCCAGGCTTAATACATCTGCCCCAAGGATCTTTGAAGTCACTGAGCAGTATAAGGAGCAGATAACAGGGACGAGGCAGCAGGTGATCAGTATTATACAGAGCACAGAGGTGCCTCATAATATCCCTATATACTACATTAGGATCATTAGGTCAATCATAATTACGTCAACGGTCAACAGGTTGACACCATGTGGTTGACCACGCTTCCGGCAAGGTGCCTCGCTCCACTACTGCATCGCCCGACGCAGGTTACTGTTCCCAATCGTAATCCACGTGGATGGTACAGTATACAAAAGTTTTTTAAAGAAAAGTAAATAAACTTGGGTCGACCATTATCATGTTGACCTTTGTACCAGTCGACCTTAAGCACTGTCTAGCTTTTACATGTCGACATTTTGACTGTTGGACTATTTACTGGTGACCTATCATCCGGAACCCACATAGGACTCTACGTGACCCTTATAAATGTTCCAGTACTGACCTCACTAATCAACAAATATATAAATGATCAATATTTTTTTATACAGATACCAAAAAGGGGCATTTTAACAGAGGAGGGGGCTTGTGTGCTGACTCTTCATGGTGCAATAGACTCTGCCATCATGCGGGAATCTACTGTACATGTGCAGGTCCCTGGAAACATGGTGCCCGCCTTGTTCAGGAGACTACATCCCTACTGCGCATGCATGGCAGACATTTTGCTGGTGATTTTTTTTTTGCGCGGCTGCAACTCCTAAGCGGGACTACGGAAAGGTAAGTAATAAAACATGAGTGCATTGTGTGCAGTGTGGGGCCCCTTGGAACCAGGGGCCCGTGTGATCCACACACATTGCACCCACCATAGAAGCCACTATGCTGTCCCACTCGCATATAAATTAAATCACCAGCACCTTTGTATGGACTACAACAGATTGTCCTTTGTGTGACGTTTCTCAGCAGGGCAAATGCAGGATTTCCAGAGGGGGGGTTTCCAAATGCCGTACACAATCTGCCACTCTGCATGAACACTGGAGCAAGTGCTGGAGTCTGGGGGAGAGGTAGTAGAACCTAGTACGACCCTGGACATTAATGTACACATTGGTCTTTTTATACACTGGATATTGTATGGAATACAGTATTAATATTTAACAATATAGATGATCTATAATATAGGCTGTATCAAACATATTTATTTAATATAAATAAAATAAGCGGGCAGGAAAAAGTTAAATATCCATATCACACATGACAGAACCAGTAGGAGACAGAACTGCACTTTCTAAGCACACATTCTCCCACCTCATGGTAAGGCTCCTGTCTCTTCTTCCTGGAAGCTACTCTCTGGTCCAGTGCACTGACTGAGCGCTCAAAACCACACACAATGCAAACCTGGTAGAAGAAGCTGCTACCACTGGGCATATGCAGCAGCTCTGCTCTGTCCCTTACACTGTATGGTGTGGCGGCAGCTCTATTAATCGTATTATATAATATTGCTATTGTCATAATTTGAGCCACTGGCCAATAGGAACCCTCCTGCATTTGCCTATGCACAGAGTAAGAGGTAGGGCACTGTTATTGGGAAGCGGTCACCATACCGCTGGTTGGAATCCCGACTAGTGGGGAAATACTGACACCGGAATCCCGGCAAGCCCACAAGGGCTTTCTAGCGATTGCCCCGCGGCCGGCATACCCATGGCTGGAATCCCGGCGTTGGTATATTGATGGTCGGGATCCCAGCCACCGGTTTTAAGTACTGATCCCCTGTTATTGGCCAAGGCCATTTTAATAGCGGTGTAGGCCCCTGGGCAAAGCAATGCACTGGAGCCCCAGCCCATCCTCCAGGCTCCAGCAGTATGGGTGGACGGTTCTATCAGCAGCAGCTTTGATGTCCCGCGGGCGGTAGGGGGTGTTCTATCTATTCCGCTCAGCATGTAGGACCTGGAGTAGTAATTTCTGCTAATTACTCCTTTACTGCACAGATGGTGGGAGACGGGGTGGGTGGAAGAAGACTAAACTGTAGATGGGGCATTGGCCTGAATGAAAGGGCCCCAGAACATGACTTCCGTGGGGGTAGGAGGTGTTTAATATGGAGGGGAGGGGTGGATTGTGGAGTGTGCTAAATATTTATCATTTTCCGGTGGGAGGGCAGCTTGCTTGACTGCAGATATAGCCAGTTCCTAGAAATAGATTTCTTAGCTTTCAATGGAAGAAAAATCTAGATAACCTCGTCTTTCAGGAGGTTCTGGGGACTTGGGGATCAGAGTTCAAAAGCCAGAGCAATCCACCGATGAAAATATTAAACTGCATACCAGGCGTGTGGAGCTGGAGCAGGGACCAGCTGCTGGAAGGCTGATATCTCTGGTTATGGGCATATTAGAGACAAGCTACCAGTGTCCACCGAAAGGGGAGAGTCCCACCTTTTGAAGTGTACCCTCAGAAAAACTCTAAGTCACACAGAATCTGAGATATCTGGCTGGGAAGAGCCATTAACAGGCTCGGATGGAGACCACTGCTTTGAAGTCAGATATCTCAGGTTCCCAAGGGCCGATTTTAAAAAATGTGGTACCCCTGGAAAAAGGGGGCCCTCAGCTATCAGCCTAGGGCCCTTATACTCCTGCGGCCCTTTGATTGCCATATATGTGATGTTTCCTTCTGTAATAAGTGTAAGACAAAGCACACAGTGACTGTCTTGTGAGTGATGTCCCATACTAATGTCAGTATAAATAGAAGCGCACACTGAGGTCCTCTACTAATGTCAGCATAAGAGGAAGCGTGCAGCAATTGACCTTTGTGTGAGGTTCCTCCTGCAGTGAATCTACAGTTTGTGCACAAACATCAATCAGAATATCACACTGCCACCGCTGACAAATGTACTTGTGATTCCATGGGTGGTATTACTCCTATGTGTTTTACCAGTGACAATTCACATGGAAGAATCATCCCACTTCACCCCCACACTGTCCTGGAACTCACCATGGCGTGTCATGTCGCGTTGCAGATCCTCTGCAGGCCCCATAAAACTGATTCCTTTGAGGACCTGTATGGCCACCTCCAGAGCATCTTCCTCTCCATAAGCATCTATGAGAAGGTTTTTAGTGATAACACTATCTGCCGATTCCAGACGTCCACGTGGGATGGAGCGTCGTCCCCCATAGGAGAAGTCAGACAACTTGTCCTTAAATCGTTTTAAGTCTTTTCGCTCCAGATCCTCCAGAGCCACATAGAGAACATCTCCAGGTGTCCAGCTTGTCTCAGACTGAGACCCTGAGGAGAACAGAATAATGTCCTGTAACTGTTACGTAGACAGAATAACCTTCACCACCATCTGAGGAATTTAGTTTACTAGGTAGTAAACACCTTCCTGCAGCATGGGATTTGCCAATTGCTTTCACTCTAGGCTAACGCGTGATCTCCAGGTTTATCCTTAGCAGGCAGAAATGTTTATCTGTTGTCAATGCATACATCACACATCAATCAATAGGGTGCTCATATCTCTACCTGATAATATAAATGAACTGCTGAAAAGCAGGGAAGGAATCAAAAAGAACAAGCATTGAATTTAGTAAAAGCTGCTGGGGTGTGTTTACAAACCCCCAATATAAGTAATGTAATCTAAGGGTGAATAGGTCCCCTGTGGGGCATAACTAGGACTGGGTGGGTGATGCTATGTTGGTGTCAGACATTCCAGGCATGGGACCTATGTACGGTTATATTTCTTATTAACAGTAAGAGCTGGAATGCTGCTTGGTCAGAGGAAGCAAATCATGGGATGTAGTCAGAAAGCTGACATTTAAAATATTAACATGCATAATGTCGGCACCACAATGTCAACAGTTACGATGTTGACATTGTTGAAATTTTGACATTAACCATGTTACCATTTTCATAATGTATACGTGTTCTCAACATCAGCATGTGAAATGTCTACTGACAGTGGAGGGTTAGGCTGTGGGAGGGGAGGGATAGGGTTAAGCACTAGAGTTTGGGTGCGGGAGGGGAGGGTTAGGCTCTAGGGGCAGGGTTAGGTACTAGGTGCAGGGTTAGGCTGCAGAAGGTGGACCATTAGGCTATAGGAGGGTTAGGGTTAGGCACCAGGGTTAGGCTGTGGGAGGGGAGGGTTAGGTCTAGGCACCAGGGTTAGGCTATGGGAGGGTAGGGTTAGGCACCAGGGTTAGGCTGTGGGAGGGTTAGGCACCAGGGTTAGGCTGTGGGAGGGGAGGGTTAGGGTTAGGCTGTGAGAGGGGAGGTTTAAGGTTAGGCACCATGGTTAGGCAGTGGGAGTGGATGGTTACGGTTAGGCACCAGAGTTAGGGTGTGGGAGGGGAGGGTTAGGCTCTAGGGGCAGGCTCAGGGATAGGTATAAAGCGGAAGGTTGGGGTTAGTTTGTGGGAAGGGAGGGTCAGGTTTAAGCACTAGGGGGAGGGTCATCATTAGGCACTAGGGGGATGGTTAGGCACTAGGGGGAGGGTTGAGTTAGTTTGGGAAGGGAGGGTTAGGGACTAGGGCTAGGCTGTGGTAGGGGGTTAGGCACTAGGGACAGAATTAGGCTTAAGCACTAGGGGTATGGTTAGGGTTAGGCTGTAGTTAGAGTGCAGAAGGGGACAGTTAGGGTTAGGCATTAGGGCAGAATTAGGCTTAAGCACTAGGGGTATGGTTAGGGTTAGGCTGTGGTTTCAGTGCAGAAGGGGACAGTTAGGGTTAGGCACTAGGGTTAGGGCTAGACTTCTTGATGGAAGGGTTAGTGTTAGGCACTAGGGGGTGGGTTAGGCTGCAGGAGGGGAGCATTAGGGGTAGGTAATGGGAGTTTAGGGTTAGACACTAGGAACAAAATTAGGATTAGGTACTAGAAGTAGGGTTAGGCTGTGGAAGGGGAGGGGGTTAGGGTTTGGGAGGGGATGGCTAGGGTTAGGAATTAGGGGTAGGGTTAGACTGCAGGAGGGGAGGGCTAGGATTAGGCTATGGAAGGGTAGAGTTAGGGTTAGACACTAGAGGGAGGGTTAGGCTGCTTGATGGGAGGGTTAGGGTTAGGAAGTGGGTTAGGTTTGGGCTGTAGGAGGGGAGGTTAGGGTTAGGCAGTAGGGGGAAGGTAAGGCTGCTTGAAGGGAGGGTTAGGCATTAGGGGTGGGCTAGGCTGTAGGAGGAGAGGGTTAGGGTTAGGCTATTGTAGGGAAGGTTGGGGTTAGGCAGTAAGGGGAGGATTATGCTGCAGCAGGAAAGGGTTAATTACTAGGGGGAGGGTTAGGCTGCAGGATGCAAAGGTTAGACTATGGTAAGGAAGGGTTAGGCTATGGGAGGAGACAGTTAGAGTTAGGATGAATCATACTTACCACAGGAAGTGCCACAGGATCTGCCAGAAGTCATTCAGATATTCCTGCCAGACTGGTAAGACACCACTGGAGCTGCCACACTCACCATACCAGGTAAGTCAGTATTAGACCACCAGGGCCATTTTGTCTACATTCTATTAATGATGAGTAGGCAGCACAATCTGTCATGCTGGCAGGAGGGGTCTCTTTCGCCCAGACGCCTCCTGCTGCATTAGCATCCAGAGACGCAGCGGTCATGTGACCTGCGCCCATCTCTGCATGGGGTGGTCTTCAGTATGCCGGCGGTCGGGCTCCCGGCAACCAGCATACCGGCGCCGGGAGCCCGACAGCCGGCATACCGACACTTATTCTCCCTCGTGGGGGTCCACGACCCCCCTGGAGGGAGAATGAAATAGTGTGGCGCGCGTAGTGCGCCACCGTGCCCATAGCGCAAGGGGCTCATTACGCTCGACACACTGTCGGTAAGCCGGCGGCCGGCCTCCCGGCGCCGGTATGCTGGTCGCCGGAAGGCCGGCCACCGGCAGATCGTAGTGAACCCCTCTGCATGAGGCCCTCAGACCTGGCAATACCGTCTTTTATTGAAGAAGCACAAAGCAAGCTTCAGACAAATGCAGTACATCCACATATGCTACCACCAGCCATACAGGAATAAAGAACTAATCGCTGCCTGTGGACTAGTGTAGATTATGGCTTCCACTAATATTGTGATTATTAATAACTGGTAATTACTATAGAAGCTGTTGCTCACTTTTTAAGGAAGAGGCGGCCATGTTGTTGGAGACCATCAGACTCTACATTACCTAGAAGAAAACAGAAAGCAGATGAATTAATATAGGCCTGCGCTAGGAGTCTTTCTCTGTCCGATTACCTACTCCCGGGGTAATCAGGTGGACGCGATGATCACTTGTGTATCTAGTTCCATAGACCTTCCAATGAAAAGACGAGGATTCATGAGCTAACACTGGAAATCATTAAGGGGGAGGTGGATCAAGCTTTGGTGTTTTTTAAAATCCACCATCGGTTGCAACATTGAAATTTGTACCAGCCCCAGGCTAGGTGCAGAGTCTCCATCAGAGTATGGGCTCAAAAGTGAGCGATGTCCTCACAGCATGGCTTTCATTACCAAATTGAAGCACATTGTCTCCCTGCAGTATGTTTCCCTGCCACAAGGAGTCGCCAGTCCTCTGTTTATGTGAGCTGTTGTGCTGGAAAGTTCCAGAGGTGCTGCTCTTCAAAGTATGTTCTGTGACCAGGGATCATGTAGTTTACTACTTATACCCTTTTCAGACAGAAATCCCGGCAATTACCCAGCACTTCAGTGCCGGGTTATTTTCACAGTCTCTGGATGACCCCCTCTTTCACACAGAGAAGAAAATTACCGGGTCAAGAATTTTGTCCTGGTAATTTGCGGATCAAAATGGGTATTTCGTCTGTGTGAAAACGGGCAACAAGGGTCGATATTACTGGGTCTGCAACCCTGGAAAATTCATGGGTCGAAGTCCCGAGAATTTCCACCCGGGTTGACCCTGTCACACAGAAACAGGACCCGTGTTTTTCATTAAAATTACCGGGTAGAACTGCTTCACCCGGTAATTACAGTTTCTGTGTGAAATCACCACCATGGATTACAACTGACACTTGCCTATACTTGGTCCCAGCATTCTTTGCTGGGTCATTAATAGTTCCTGTGTTGGTCTAGTGGTCTTGTGAGCTTCTGTGATCTGCCTTGCCACGATTTTTGATGCCTGTTTCTGTGTATACGTGTTTTGCTCCTGTGTATTTGTGCCTGCAAATAGAGGAAATTCTACTACTCACCAGGTTACCATCCTTTGTTTATTAATTTATCTGGGTCTTTACTTGTGTCTGCCTTCATTACCAGTCTGGACTCTTAATTACTGCCATTTCTATCATTTATCAATTCAGGGATTTATTTGTTTCTGCCTGTTGCTATCATTCTGAATACTAAGTTATCATAATAGCATTACTGCCTCATGGAACTGAGGTCCCGGGTTCAATTCCCACCATGGCTCTTACTGTGTGGAGTTTGTATATTCTCCCTGTGCTTGCATTGGTTTCTTACAGGTGCTCCAGTTTCCTGGAGAATTAATTGGCTCCAGACAAAATTAACTCTAGCGTCTGTGTGTGCATGTGGTAGGGAATATGTATTGTAAGCTCCACTGAGGTAGGCACTGATGTGAATGGGAATAAGTGCTGTGGATATTGTGTGCTATTTAAATAACTGTGCTGCGTAATATGTGTGCGCTATTTAAATAACTGTAATGTGGAATATGTGTGCACTATTAAAATAACTGTGCTGTGGAATATGTGTGCACTATTTGAATAACTATGCTGTGGAATATGTGTGCACTATTTAAATAACTGTGCTGTGGAATGTGTGTGCACTATTTAAATAACTATGCTGTGGAATATGTGTGCACTATTGAAATAACTGTGCTGTGGAATGTGTGTGCACTATTTAAATAACTGTGCTGTGGAATGTGTGTGCACTCTTTAAATAACTGTGCTGTGGAATATGTGTGCACTATTTAAAAAACTGTGCTGTGGAAAATGTTGCATTATATAAATAACTGCTGTGGAATATGGGTGTATACTATTTAAATAACTGTGCTGTGGAATATGTGTGCACTATTTAAATAACTGTGCACTATTTAAATAACTGTGCTGTGGAATATGTGTACACTATTTAAATAACTGTGCTCTGGAATATGTGTGCACTATTTAAATAACTGTGCTGTGGAATATGTGTGCACTATTAGAATAACTGTGCTGTGGAATATGTGTGCACTATTTAAATAACTGTGCTCTGGAATATGTGTGCACTATTTAAATAACTGCTGTGGAATGTGTGTGCACTATTTAAATAACTGTGCTGTGGAATATGTGTGCACTATTTAAATAACTGTGCTCTGGAATATGTGTGCACTATTTAAATAACTGTGCTGTGGAATATGTGTGCACTATTAGAATAACTGTGCTGTGGAATATGTGTGCACTATTTAAATAACTGTGCTCTGGAATATGTGTGCACTATTTAAATAACTGTGCTGTGGAATATGTGTGCGCTATTAGAATAACTGTGCTGTGGAATATGTGTGCACTATTAGAATAACTGTGCTGTGGAATATGTGTGCACTATTTAAACAATTGTGCTCTGGAATATGTGTGCACTATTTAAATAACTGAGCTGTGGAATATGTGTGCACTAATAGAATAACTGTGCTGTGGAATATGTGTGCACTATTTAAATAACTGTGCTGTGGAATATGTGTGTGCCATTTAAATAACTTTGCTGTGGAATATGTGTGTGTACTAACTGAATAACTGAGCTGTGGAATATGTGTGTGCTATTTAAATAACTGTGCTGTGGAATATGTGTGCACTATTTACATAAATGTGCTGTGGAATATGTGTGCACTATTTAAATAACTGTGCTGTGGAATATGTGTGCACTATTAAAATAACTGTGCTGTGGAATATGTGTGCACTGTTTGAATAATACCCCTTTTCCACTAGCGTAGCACGGGTCGCAGCCGTGTCGCCTGACACGGCTGCGACCTGTGCTACAGCCCCCTGCAGACAGCGCTCACCAATCCGGCAATTGCCGGGTTGGTGACGCGCTAGTGACGCGGCAGGGGCGGCGCTGGGAGATCACATGTTCTCCCAGCGCCGCCCTCCCTATAGCTTACCGGGTTGAACACGTGTTCAACCCGGCTAGCTACCAGGGTAGGATTCCCGGATCACTTGATCCGGGAATTTGCTGGGGGACCCGTTTCCACTAGGGAAAAACACGGGTAAATGCACGCCCCCGCGCATTTACCCGTGTTTAAAAATGCTAGTGGAAAAGGGGTATAACTGTGCTGTGGGAAATGTGTGTGTACTGTTTAAATAACTGCTGTGGAATCTGTGTGCCCTATTTAAATAACTGTGCTGTGGAATATGTGTGCACTATTTGAATAACTGTGCTGTGGAATCTGTGTGCACTGTTTAAATAACTGCTGTGGAATATGTGTGTGTACAATTTAAATAGCTGTGCTGTGGAATATGTGTGCACTATTTAAATAACTGTGCTGTGGAATATGTGTCTGTACTATTTAAATAACTGTGCTGTGGAATATGTGTGCACTATTTGAATAACTGTGCTGTGGAAAATGGGTGTGTACTGTTTAAATAACTGCTGTTCAATATGTGTGCACTATTTAAATAACTGTGCTGTGGAATATGTGTGTGCTATTTAAATAACTGTGCAGTGGGAAATGTGTGTGCTATTTAAATAACTGTGCTGTGGAAAATGGGTGTGTACTGTTTAAATAACTGCTGTTCAATATGTGTGCACTATTTAAATAACTGTGCTGTGGAATATGTGTGTGCTATTTAAATAACTGTGCAGTGGGAAATGTGTGTGCTATTTAAATAACTGTGCTGTGGAATATGTGTGCACTAGTAAAATAACTGTGCAGTGGGAAATGTGTGTGCTATTAAAATAACTGTGCTGTGGAATATGTTTGTGCAATTAAAATAACTGCTGTGAAATATGTGTGCACTATTTAAATAACTGTGCTGTGGTATATGTGTGCACTGTTTGAATAACTGTGCTGTGGAAAACGTGTGTGTACTGTTTAAATACCTGTGCTGTGGAATATGTGTGTGCTATTTAAATAACTGTGCTGTGGAATATGTGTGCGCTATGTAAATACCTGTGCTGTGGAATACAGTGGGGCAAAACAGTATTTGGACAGCCTCCGATTGTGCAAGTTGACCCACATAAAAAGATGAGAGAGGTCTGTAATTTTCATCATAGGTACACCTTAACTGTGAGAGACAGAATCTGAAAAAAATAAACAGGAAATCACATTGTATGATTTTTAAACTATTTACTTTGGACACCTACCAAGCAGCAAGATTTCTGGCTCTCACAGACCTGTTACTTTCTCTTCTATCCTCCACTTGTTACCTGTATTAATGGCCCTTGTTTGAACTGGTTATCTGTATAAAAGACACCTGTCCACACCCTCAAACAGTCAGACGGGTGGTCTTCAGTATGCCGACTGTCGGGAACCCGGCGCACAATATACCGGCGCCGGAATCCCGACAGCCGGCATACCGACACTTTTTCACCCTCGTGGGGTCCACGATCCCCCCTGGAGGGAGAATAAAATAGCGTGGTAGCGCACCACCATGCCCGCAAGGGGCTCATTTGCACTCTCCACGCTGTCGGTATGCCGGCGGTCGGGCTCCCGGCACCGGTATGATAGTCGCCGGGAGCTCGGCCCCCAGCATACCATACTACATCCCAGTCAGACTGCTACCTCTCCACCACAGCCAAGACCAGAGAGCTGTCTAAGGACACCAGTGACAAAATTGTAGAGCTGCACAAGGCTGGGATGAGCTACTGGACAATAGGCAAGCAGCTTGGTGAGAAGAGATCAACTGTTGGGGCAATTATTACAAAATAGAAGAAATACAAGATCACTGTGACTGACAATCTCCCTTGACCTGGGGTTCCATGCAAGATCTCACCTCGTGGGGTATCAATGATCTTGAGAACGGTGAGGAATCTGCCCAGAACTACATGGGGGGACCTGGTCAATGACCTCAAGAGAGCTGGGACCACAGTCACAAAGGTTACCATTAGTAACACAGTACGTCGTCATGGATTGAAATCCTGCAGTGCCCGAAAGGTCCCCCTGCTTAAGCCAGCACATGTCCAGGCCCGTCTAAAGTTTGCCAGTGACCATCTGGATGATCCAGAGGAGGATTGGGAGAATGTAATGTGGTCAGATGAGAGCAAAATCAAACTTTTTGGTATAAACTCCACTCGCTGTGTTTGGAGGGAGAAGAATGATGAATGGCATCCCAAGAACACCTTACCCACTGTGAAGCATGGGGGTGGAAACATCATGCTTTGGGGCTTCTTTTCTGCAAAGGGGACAGGACGACTGATCCGTATTAAGGAGAGGATGAATGGGGCCATGTATCAGGAGATTTTGGGCAAAAACCTCCTTCCCTCAGTAAGAGCATTGAAGATGGAACGTGGCTGGGTCTTCTAGCATGACAATGACCCCAAACACACCACCTGGGCAACTAAGGAGTGGCTCCGTAAGAAACATTTCAAGGTCCAGGAGTGGCGTAGCCAGTCTCCAGACCTCAACCCAATAGAAAATCTGTGGAGGTAGTTGAAAATCTGTGTTGCCCAGCGACAGCCCCAAAACATGACAGATCTAGAGAAGATTTGCATGGAAGAGTGGGCCAAAATACCTGCTACAGTGTGTGCAAACCTGGTCAAGAACTACAGGAAACGTTTGACCTCTGTAATTGCCAACCGAGGTTATAGTACAAAGTATTGAGTTAAACTTTTTGATTGTCCAAATATTTATTTTCCGCAAGAATATACAAATAAATTGTTTAAAAATCATACAAAGTGATTTCCTAGTTTTTTGTTTTTTTCAGATTCTGTCTCTCACAGTTGAAGTGTCCCTATGATGGAAATTACAGACCTCTCTCATCTTTTTAAGAGGGTCAACTTGCACAATCGGTGGCTGTCCAAATACTTTTTTACCCCACTGTATGTGTACGCTACATAAATAACTGTGCTTTGGAATACAATATGTGTGGACTATTAAAATAACTGTGCTGTGGAATATGTGTGCGCTATTTTAATAACTGCTGTGGAAAATGTGTACGCTATTAAAATAACTGCTGTGGAATATGGGCAGTATGGATGGTGTAATGGTTAGCATTACTACCTCACAGCACTGAGGTCATGGGTTTAATTCCCACTATGGCCCTAACTGTGTGGAGTTTGTATATTCTCCCAGTGCTTGCGTGGGTTTCCTCTGGGTACTCCGGTCAGGGCCGTTTCTTGGGGCAGGCGAGCAGTGCAACCGCACTGGGTGCCAGCCGCGGCACTAACTGTGGCTCCCTGCTTCCCCCTCCTATTTCTCCCCGAGTAACCCGCTTGGGGGGCGGAGTTTCACGGAATGACGCGGTTGCGCCGTTACGTCACGACACAACCCCGTCACTCCGCGAAACTCCCCCCCGAGCGGAGTACAGCGGGGGATCCAAGTTAGGAAGAGGGAAAGGCCGGCGCGAGGAGCGACTGGTGAGGCGGGCCGAAGAGCGGTAATCGCCTCTGTAAGTATATTCTCTCTCTCTCTCTCTCTAAAATGGGGACACCTGCCGTAATGTGTGAAATGGAGAGTCTTGCCTACCGTAGTGTGGGGATTTAATATATCAACAGAGCCGGCCTTAGGCATAGGCAAACTAGGCAAATGCCTAGGGCATTTGTTATGCTTAGGGGCACCAGCAGCTTCTGCTGATTAAAATGATATGCGGCATGCCTATATTCTGTGTGTAGCATTTCATATGCAGATACAGCCACAGTCTCACACAGAATATAGGCATGCTGCATATCATTTTAATCAGCAGAAGCTGATTGTGCATCCTAGCCATATAGTAATGCAAATAAGAGGCATTTTTGTAAACAAAAGGTGTCCGACGTTAGCAGAGCTGCCAGTTGACTCATGCCAGGCATCTCTTGCAGAACTAGCGGTAGTGCTAGAGGGCACCAGTAAAAATCTTGCCTAGGGCATCATATTGGTAAGGGCCAGCTCTGTATATCAAGGGCATTGCGGTGTGTGGCATAATATGGTGCACTAGGGGGCATTACTGTGTGGGGCTTAATATGGTAGAATTTTTTTTCATGTGGTGGTCGTGATTTGTTGGAGCAGGGTCAAAAACTGGATTGTGAGGTAGTCTTTTCAGATGAGGCCATTTAAATGAGGCCATGCCCATTTAGATGAGGCCACGCCCCCTTGCCGAGGGCGCACGCTAGTTTTTTTTTTATCTAGGTGGGGGGGGGGGCATTTTTTTATGTCATGGGGGGGCGCATTTATAAATCTCACACTGGGAGCCAAATTGGCTAGAAACAGCCCTGACTCCGGTTTTCTCCCACAGTCCAAAAATATACTGGTGGGTTAATTGGATCCCAACCAAATTAACCCTAGTGTGAAATATAGATGGTAAGCTCCACTGGGGCAGGGACTGATGTGAATGGCCAAATATTATCTGTAAAGCGCTGCAGATTGTGTGCGCTATATAAATAACTGGTAATAATAATAATAATAATAATAATAATAATATGTGTGCTCTATGTAATTGTGTGTGCTATGTAAATAACTGTGCTGTGGAATATGTGTGTGCTATTAAATAACTATGCTGTGGAATATGTGTGTGCTATTAAATAACTGTGCTGTGGAATATGTGTGTGCTATTAAATAACTATGCTGTGGAATATGTGTGTGCTATTAAATAACTGTGCTCTGGAATATGTGTGTGCTATTAAATAACTGTGCTGTGGAATATGTGTGTGCTATTAAATAACTGTGCTGTGGAATATGTGTGTGCTATTAAATAACTGTGCTGTGGAATATGTGTGCGCTATTAAATAACTGTGCTCTGGAATATGTGTGTGCTATTAAATAACTGTGCTGTGGAATATGTGTGTGCTATTAAATAACTGTGCTGTGGAATATGTGTGTGCTATTAAATAACTGTGCTGTGGAATATGTGTGCGCTATTAAATAACTGTGCTGTGGAATATGTGTGTGCTATTAAATAACTGTGCTGTGGAATATGTGTGTGCTATTAAATAACTGTGCTGTGGAATATGTGTGCGCTATTAAATAACTGTGCTGTGGAATATGTGTGTGCTATTAAATAACTGTGCTGTGGAATATGTGTGTGCTATTAAATAACTGTGCTGTGGAATATGTGTGTGCTATTAAATAACTGTGCTGTGGAATATGTGTGCGCTATTAAATAACTGTGCTGTGGAATATGTGTGCGCTATTAGAATAACTGTGCTCTGGAATATGTGTGTGCTATTAAATAACTGTGCTGTGGAATATGTGTGTGCTATTAAATAACTGTGCTGTGGAATATGTGTGTGCTATTAAATAACTGTGCTGTGGAATATGTGTGCGCTATTAAATAACTGCTCTGGAATATGTGTGTGCTATTAAATAACTGTGCTGTGGAATATGTGTGTGCTATTAAATAACTGTGCTGTGGAATATGTGTGTGCTATTAAATAACTGGAGCGGATTCGGTTTTACTCGGTTTTACTCGGTTCTCAAAACGATATCTTATTGGCTCACGGATGTCACGTGTTTTGGATAGCCAATAAGATTCGGTTTTGAGAACCGAGTAAAACCGAATCCGCTCATCTCTATGTGGAGTATGTGTGCGCTATTTAATAACTGTGCTGTGGAATATGTGTGTGCTATTAAATAACTGTGCTGTGGAATATGTGTGCGCTATTAAATAACTGTGCTGTGGAATATGTGTGTGCTATTAAATAACTGTGCTGTGGAATATGTGTGCGCTATTAAATAACTGTGCTGTGGAATATGTGTGTGCTATTAAATAACTGTGCTGTGTTATATGTGTGCGCTATTTAATAACTGTGCTGTGGAATTTGTGTGCGCTACTTATACAACTGTTAGTTCCAAGTTGGAGCAAAAATGACTAAACTGACTTTCATGAAAAGTGCATCATTTTGTAGTGGAAATAGCCTACACTTTGTTTAGTCATGATCCATCAAGTTAAAGCTGAGCAATGACAATAGCAAAATGTATTGGCATCGCATGTTCCGCTTTATGTAGCCTTTTCTCAAGTCAATATGTGCAGAGATCTTTATATTGCACTCAATGCAATATAGCCGAAACAACAAATACTGTATACAGGAAGGTGCTATAGTAACATTGAGAACTACATTAAATATGAAATTCACACGGGCAAAGCCGCGGGTAGACGCTAGTAAATAACAAATAATTTTTGCTTCAGATATCTTTATTGTGCATACTTTGGTTTCCTAGTATTTTCCCCTTTTGTCTATATTTCAAGTGGATCTTCATTGATAGTAGGCTTACCATACTATCCCTTTAAAGTTTAAACCAAGACACGCATGAATTATACAGGTTCTGTGGCTGGCTGACTTCAAGTTCAAGCCTGCATTTTCCCTGAATTTAGTAAGCCAAAGAACCTGTGTAATCCATGGGAAATGGGTATCCATGTTTAATGAGATGGTATGGTGAGTCTAGTGATAAGTGTATCCTGCACCAGTCCAGTCTGTATACCTTCTCCAAGTACAGTATTACTACTTTGTGACTACTTGCGCAACTGCACACTAAAAGGAATTTTTACAGGGCTATAATAAACTATATTTTAAATTAAAATAAAATGAAAACTGTCGAGACAGAGACTATGAGGAAGTTAATGCCATTATTTTCTTTTCCAGAGGAGGCGTTATTTTACACGTCTATAAAGATCTTATCTTTTGTGCCTTCACAGTCCTGTCTTGTATTTATTGCTGGTTTGTTTTGCTAAATAACTGTTTCCTGTAAAGTGTGTGATATGTGTTATGTATACGTAGGCTTGCCATAATATTACTTTAATCTGGGACACCTATGATCTACACAGGTTCTGTGGCTGAGTATAACCAGGTGAAATGCAGGCTCGAATTTAGCCAGCCACACTGTATAAATCATAGGTGTCCCACATTACAGGAATGTTATGGCAGGACTACGTGTCATATACAGCATTCAGATTAACACAGTCTGCATGCTACCAAGTTCTTTACCAGTCACCTGTAGCAAATGTACTAAAACAGGGTAATAATGAGCAGAGAGTAATAACGCAGGGTAATTATGAGCACAGAGTAATGACGCAGAGTAATTATGAGCACACTAGTAATGATGCAGGGTAATTATGAGCACGGAGTAATAACACAAGGTAATTATGAGCACAGAGTAATGATGCAAGGTAATTATGAGCACAGAGTAATAACGCAGAGTAAATATGAGCACAGAGCAATAACACACGGTAATTAATTGAGCACAGAGTAATGATGAAAGGCAATTATGAGCACAGAACAATGACGCAGGGTAATTATGAGCACTGAGTAATGAAGCAGGGTAATCATGAGCACAGAGTAATAACGCAGGGTAATTATGAGCACAGAGTAATACCGCAGGGTAATTATAAGCAGAGTAATGATGCAGGGTAATTATGAGCACAGAGTAATGACGCAAGGCAATTATGAGTACAGAGTAATGATGCAGGGTAATTATGAGCACAGAGTAATGATGCAGGGTAATTATGAGCACAGAGTAATAACGCAGGGTAATTATGAGCACAGAGTAGTAATGCAGGGTAATTATGAGCACAGAGCAATGACGCAGGGTAGTCATGAGCACAGAGTAATAACGCAGGGTAATTATGAGCACAGAGTAATAATGCAGGGTAATTATGAGCACAGAGTAATGACGCAGGATAATTATGAGCACAGAGTAATGACGCAGGGTAATTATGAGCACAGAGTAATAATGCAAGGTAATTATGAGCATAGAGTAATAACGCAGGTTAATTATGAGCACAGAGTAAGAACACAGGGTAATTATGAGCACAGAGTAATAAATCATGGTAATTATGAGCACAGAATAATGACACAGGGTAATTATAAGCACAGAGTAATGATGCAGGGTAATTATGAGCACATAGTAATAACGCAGGGTAATTATGAGCACAGAGTAATGACGCAAGGCAATTATGAGTACAGAGTAATGATGCAGGGTAATTATGAGCACAGAGTAATGATGCAGGGTAATTATGAGCACAGAGTAATAACGCAGGGTAATTATGAGCACAGAGTAGTAATGCAGGGTAATTATGAGCACAGAGCAATGACGCAGGGTAGTCATGAGCACAGAGTAATAACGCAGGGTAATTATGAGCACAGAGTAATAATGCAGGGTAATTATGAGCACAGAGTAATGACGCAGGATAATTATGAGCACAGAGTAATGAAGCAGGGTAATTATGAGCACAGAGTAATAATGCAAGGTAATTATGAGCATAGAGTAATAACGCAGGTTAATTATGAGCACAGAGTAAGAACACAGGGTAATTATGAGCACAGAGTAATAAATCATGGTAATTATGAGCACAGAATAATGACACAGGGTAATTATAAGCACAGAGTAATAATGCAGGGTAATTATGAGCACATAGTAATAACGCAGGGTAATTATGAGCACAGAGTAATGACGCAGGGAAATTATGAGCACAGAGTAATGATGCTAGGTAATTATAAGCACAGAGTAACAATGCAGGGTAATTATGAGCACAGAGTAATGATGCAGGGTAATTATGAGCACAGAGTAATAATGCAGGGTAATTATAAGCACAGAGTAATAACACAGGGTAATTATGAGCACAGAGTATTGATGAAAGGCAATTATGAGCACAGAGTAATAACGCAGGGTAATTATGAGCACAAAGTAATAAAGCAGGGTAATTATGAGCACAGAGTAATGACGCAGGGTAAATATGAGCACAACGTAATGACGCAGGGTAATTATGAGCACAGAGTAATAACACAGGGTAAATATTAGCACTGAGTAATGAAGCAGGGTAATTATGAGCACAGAGTAATAACGCAGGGTGATTATGAGCACAGAGTAATACCGCAGGGTAATTATGAGCACAGAGTAATGATGCAGGCTAATTATGAGCACAGAGTAATGACGCAAGGCAATTATGAGTACAGAGTAATGATGCAGGGTAATTATGAGCACAGAGTAATGATGCGGGGTAATTATGAGCACAAAGTAATAACGCACGGTAATTATGAGCACAGAGTAGTAATGCAGGGTAATTATGAGTACAGAGTAATGATGCAGGGTAGTCATGAGCACAGAGTAATAACGCAGGGTAATTATGAGCACAGAGTAATGATACGGGGTAATTATGAGCATAGAGTAATGATGCAGGGTAATTATGAGCACAGGGTAATGACGCAGGGAAATTATGAGCACAGAGTAATAACACAGGGTAATTATGAGCACAGAGTATTGACGCATGGTAATTATGAGCACAGAGTAATAATGCAGGGTTATTATGAGCACAGAGTAATGATGCAGGGTAATTATGAGCACAGAGTAATAACACAAGGTAATTATGAGCACAGAGTAATGATGCAAGGTAATTATGAGCACAGAGTAATAACGCAGAGTAAATATGAGCACAGAGCAATAACACAGGGTAAATAGTTGAGCACAGAGTAATGATGAAAGGCAATTATGAGCACAGAACAATGACACAGGGTAATTATGAGCACTGAGTAATGAAGCAGGGTAATTATGAGCACAGAGTAATAACGCAGGGTAATTATGAGCACAGAGTAATACTGCAGGGTAATTATGAGCAAAGTAATGATGCAGGGTAATTATGAGCACAGAGTAATGACGCAAGGCAATTATGAGTACAGAGTAATGATGCAGGGTAATTATGAGCACAGAGTAATGATGCAGGGTAATTATGAGCAAAGAGTAATAACGCAGGGTAATTATAAGCACAGAGTAGTAATGCAGGGTAGTTATGAGCACAGAGCAATGTCGCAGGGTAGTCATGAGCACAGAGTAATAACGCAGGGTAATTATGAGCACAGAGTAATAATGCAGGGTAATTATGAGCACAGAGTAATGACGCAGGATAATTATGAGCACAGAGTAATGACGCAGGGTAATTATGAGCACAGAGTAATAATGCAGGGTAATTATGAGCATAGAGTAATAACGCAGGTTAATTATGAGCACAGAGTAAGAACACAGGGTAATTATGAGCACAGAGTAATAAATCATGGTAATTATGAGCACAGAATAATGACACAGGGTAATTATAAGCACAGAGTAATGATGCAGGGTAATTATGAGCACATAGTAATAACGCAGGGCAATTATGAGCACAGAGTAATGACGCAGGGAAATTATGAGCACAGAGTAATGACGCTAGGTAATTATGAGCACAGAGTAACAATGCAGGGTAATTATGAGCACAGAGTAATGACGCAGGGTAATTATGAGCACAGTGTAATGATGCAGGGTAATTATGAGCACATAGTAATAATGCAGGGTAATTATAAGCACAGAGTAATAACACAGGGTAATTATGAGCACAGAGTAATGATGAAAGGCAATTATGAGCACAGAGTAATAACGCAGGGTAATTATGAGCACAAAGTAATAAAGCAGGGTAATTATGAGCACAGAGTAATGACGCAGGGTAAATATGAGCACAAAGTAATGACGCAGGGTAATTATGAGCACAGAGTAATAACATAGGATAAATGTTAGCACTGAGTAATGAAGCAGGGTAATTATGAGCACAGAGTAATAACGCAGGGTGATTATGAGCACAGAGTAATACCGCAGGGTAATTATGAGCACAGAGTAATGATGCAGGGTAATTATGAGCACAGAGTAATGACGCAAGGCAATTATGAGTACAGAGTAATGATGCAGGGTAATTATGAGCACAGAGTAATGATGCGGGGTAATTATGAGCACAAAGTAATAACGCACGGTAATTATGAGCACAGAGTAGTAATGCAGGGTAATTATGAGTACAGAGTAATGATGCAGGGTAGTCATGAGCACAGAGTAATAACGCAGGGTAATTATGAGCACAGAGTAATGATACGGGGTAATTATGAGCATAGAGTAATGATGCAGGGTAATTATGAGCACAGGGTAATGACGCAGGGAAATTATGAGCACAGAGTAATAACACAGGGTAATTATGAGCACAGAGTATTGACGCATGGTAATTATGAGCACAGAGTAATAATGCAGGGTTATTATGAGCACAGAGTAATGATGCAGGGTAATTATGAGCACAGAGTAATAACACAAGGTAATTATGAGCACAGAGTAATGATGCAAGGTAATTATGAGCACAGAGTAATAACGCAGAGTAAATATGAGCACAGAGCAATAACACAGGGTAATTAATTGAGCACAGAGTAATGATGAAAGGCAATTATGAGCACAGAACAATGACGCAGGGTAATTATGAGCACTGAGTAATGAAGCAGGGTAATTATGAGCACAGAGTAATAACGCAGGGTAATTATGAGCACAGAGTAATACTGCAGGGTAATTATGAGCAGAGTAATGATGCAGGGTAATTATGAGCACAGAGTAATGACGCAAGGCAATTATGAGTACAGAGTAATGATGCAGGGTAATTATGAGCACAAAGTAATGATGCAGGGTAATTATGAGCAAAGAGTAATAACGCAGGGTAATTATAAGCACAGAGTAGTAATGCAGGGTAGTTATGAGCACAGAGCAATGTCGCAGGGTAGTCATGAGCACAGAGTAATAACGCAGGGTAATTATGAGCACAGAGTAATAATGCAGGGTAATTATGAGCACAGAGTAATGACGCAGGGTAATTATGAGCACAGAGTAATAATGCAGGGTAATTATGAGCATAGAGTAATAACGCAGGTTAATTATGAGCACAGAGTAAGAACACAGGGTAATTATGAGCACAGAGTAATAAATCATGGTAATTATGAGCACAGAATAATGACACAGGGTAATTATAAGCACAGAGTAATGATGCAGGGTAATTATGAGCACATAGTAATAACGCAGGGCAATTATGAGCACAGAGTAATGACGCAGGGAAATTATGAGCACAGAGTAATGACGCTAGGTAATTATGAGCACAGAGTAACAATGCAGGGTAATTATGAGCACAGAGTAATGACGCAGGGTAATTATGAGCACAGTGTAATGATGCAGGGTAATTATGAGCACATAGTAATAATGCAGGGTAATTATAAGCACAGAGTAATAACACAGGGTAATTATGAGCACAGAGTAATGATGAAAGGCAATTATGAGCACAGAGTAATAACGCAGGGTAATTATGAGCACAAAGTAATAAAGCAGGGTAATTATGAGCACAGAGTAATGACGCAGGGTAAATATGAGCACAAAGTAATGACGCAGGGTAATTATGAGCACAGAGTAATAACACAGGATAAATATTAGCACTGAGTAATGAAGCAGGGTAATTATGAGCACAGAGTAATAACGCAGGGTGATTATGAGCACAGAGTAATACCGCAGGGTAATTATGAGCACAGAGTAATGATGCAGGGTAATTATGAGCACAGAGTAATGACGCAAGGCAATTATGAGTACAGAGTAATGATGCAGGGTAATTATGAGCACAGAGTAATGATGCGGGGTAATTATGAGCACAGAGTAATAACGCACGGTAATTATGAGCACAGAGTAGTAATGCAGGGTAATTATGAGAACAGAGTAATGATGCAGGGTAGTCATGAGCATAGAGTAATAATGCAGGGTAATTATGAGTACAGAGTAATGATGCAGGGTAATTATGAGCACAGAGTAATAACACAGGGTAATTATGAGCACAGAGTAATAATACAGGGTAATTATGAGCATAGAGTAATAATGCAGGGTAATTATGAGCACAGAGTAATAACACAGGGTAATTATGAGCACAGAGTAATAACACAGGGTAATTATAAGCACAGAGTAATAACACAGGGTAATTATGAGCACAGAGTAATAATGCAGGGTAATTATGAGCATAGAGTAATAACGCAGGGTAATTATGAGCACAGAGTAATAATACAGGGTAATTATGAGCATAGAGTAATAATGCAGGGTAATTTTGAGTACAGAGTAATGATGCAGGGTAATTATGAGCACAGAGTAATGATGCAGGGTAATTATGAGCACAGAGTAATAACACAGGGTAATTATGAGCACAGAGTAATAATACAGGGTAATTATGAGCATAGAGTAATAATGCAGGGTAATTATGAGCACAGAGTAATAACACAGGGTAATTATGAGCACAGAGTAATAACACAGGGTAATTGTAAGCACAGAGTAATAACACAGGGTAATTATGAGCACAGAGTAATAATGCAGTGTAATTATGAGCATAGAGTAATAACGCAGGGTAATTATGAGCACAGAGTAATAACACATGGTAATTATGAGCACAGAGTAATAATGCAGGGTAATTATGAGCACAGAGTAATAATGCAGGGTAATTATAAGCACAGAGTAATAACACAGGGTAATTATGAGCACAGAGTAATAACACAGGGTAATTATGAGCACAGAGTAATAACACAGGGTAATTATGAGCACAGAGTAATAACACAGGGTAATTATGAGCACAGAGTAATAACGCTGGGTAATTATGAGCACAGAGTAATAACGCAGGGTAATTATAAGCACAGAGTAATAACACAGGGTAATTATGAGCACTGAGTAATAACACAGGGTAATTATGAGCACAGAGTAATAACACAGGGTAATTATGAGCACAGAGTAATAACGCAGGGTAATTATGAGCACAGAGTAATAATACAGGGTAATTATGAGCATAGAGTAATAATGCAGGGTAATTATGAGTACAGAGTAATGATGCAGGGTAATTATGAGCACAGAGTAATGATGCAGGGTAATTATGAGCACAGAGTAATAACACAGGGTAATTATGAGCACAGAGTAATAATACAGGGTAATTATGAGCATAGAGTAATAATGCAGGGTAATTATGAGCACAGAGTAATAACACAGGGTAATTATGAGCACAGAGTAATAACACAGGGTAATTGTAAGCACAGAGTAATAACACAGGGTAATTATGAGCACAGAGTAATAATGCAGGGTAATTATGAGCATAGAGTAATAACGAAGGGTAATTATGAGCACAGAGTAATAACACAGGGTAATTATGAGCACAGAGTAATAATGCAGGGTAATTATGAGCACAGAGTAATAATGCAGGGTAATTATAAGCACAGAGTAATAACACAGGGTAATTATGAGCACAGAGTAATAACACAGGGTAATTATGAGCACAGAGTAATAACACAGAGTAATTATGAGCACAGAGTAATAACGCAGGGTAATTATGAGCACAGAGTAATAATGCAGGGTAATTATAAGCACAGAGTAATAACACAGGGTAATTATGAGCACAGAGTAATAACACAGGGTAATTATGAGCACAGAGTAATAACACAGGGTAATTATGAGCACAGAGTAATAACGCAGGGTAATTATGAGCACAGAGTAATAATGCAGGGTAATTATGAGCACAGAGTAATAACGCAGGGTAATTATGAGCACAGAGTAATAACACAGGGTAATTATGAGCACAGAGTAATAACGCAGGGTAATTATGAGCACAGAGTAATAATGCAGGGTAATTATGAGCACAGAGTAATAACACAGGGTAATTATGAGCTCAGAGTAATAATGCAGGGTAATTATGAGCACAGAGTAATAATGCAGGGTAATTATAAGCACAGAGTAATAACACAGGGTAATTATGAGCACAGAGTAATAACACAGGGTAATTATGAGCACAGAGTAATAACACAGGGTAATTATGAGCACAGAGTAATAACACAGGGCAATTATAAGCACAGAGTAATAACGCAGGGTAATTATGAGCACAGAGTAATAACGCAGGGTAATTATGAGCACAGAGTAAGAACACAGGGTAATTATGAGCACAGAGTAATAACACAGGGTAATTATGAGCACAGAGTAATAACGCAGGGTATCTATAGTCAGTGAACACCAGGAATCAGGGATATAGATGAAAATATTACCAGTCACTGTGGGTTAGAGATGCTCCTCTCGCTGTATCCCATAATGTGCAGTGAGAAAGGTCCCAGTAACACAGAGACGGTACCAAGGTCACACATAAGAGGAAATAAGAGAAGACTGATACTGGCTCCGGGAATCTCTGCAAGTAAATCTGACGCTTTCACTTTCACTTGGCCTAATGGCCCCTCAAAATCATAGACATTAATAGTCGGTCCATTACCTCCAAGTTAATAAGTGGCAAGGAGGGGATTGGATAGTTGTAGTCCATGGCTGGGGCTGGCATCTTGCAGTCATAGCCCAAATGTAATAAAAGTTGGAAATGTTTCTCACCACAGACAAGACAGGTGGTGTGAGTGGGAATAAGGGAGCAGGAGGGTAAGGGCAGGGAGCAGGAGGGTAAGGACAGGGAGCAGGAGGGTAAGGGCAGGGAGCAGGAGGGTAAGGGCAGGTAGCAGGAGGGTAAGGGCAGGCAGCAGGAGGGTAAGGGCAGGGAGCAGGAGGGTAAGGGCAGGGAGCAGGAGGGTAAGGACAGGGAGCAGGAGGGTAAGGGCAGGGAGCAGGAGGGTAAGGGCAGGGAGCAGGAGGGTAAGGGCAGGTAGCAGGAGGGTAAGGGCAGGCAGCAGGAGGGTAAGGGCAGGGAGCAGGAGGGTAAGGGCAGGGAGCAGGAGGGTAAGGGCAGGGAGCAGGAGGGTAAAGGCAGGGAGCAGGAGGGTAAGGACAGGGAGCAGGAGGGTAAGGGCAGGGAGCAGGAGGGTAAGGGCAGGGAGCAGGAGGGTAAGGAGGGTAAGGGCAGGGAGCAGGAGGGTAAGGGCAGGGAGCAGGAGGGTAAAGGCAGGGAGCAGGAGGGTAAGGGCAGGCAGCAGGAGGGTAAAGGCAGGGAGCAGGAGGGTAAAGGCAGGGAGCAGGAGGGTAAGGACAGGGAGCAGGAGGGTAAGGACAGGGAGCAGGAGGGTAAGGGCAGGGAGCAGGAGGGTAAAGGCAGGGAGCAGGAGGGTAAGGGCAGGGAGCAGGAGGGTAAAGGCAGGGAGCAGGAGGGTAAGGACAGGGAGCAGGAGGGTAAGGGCAAGGAGCAGGAGGGTAAGGACAGGGAGCAGGAGGGTAAGGACAGGGAGCAGGAGGGTAAGGGCAGGGAGCAGGAGGGTAAGGGCAGGGAGCAGGAGGGTAAGGACAGGGAGCAGGAGGGTAAGGACAGGGAGCAGGAGGGTAAGGGCAGGCAGCAGGAGGGTAAGGACAGGGAGCAGGAGGGTAAGGGCAGGCAGCAGGAGGGTAAGGACAGGGAGCAGGAGGGTAAGGGCAGGGAGCAGGAGGGTAAGGGCAGGGAGCAGGAGGGTAAAGGCAGGGAGCAGGAGGGTAAGGACAGGGAGCAGGAGGGTAAGGGCAGGGAGCAGGAGGGTAAGGGCAGGGAGCAGGAGGGTAAGGGCAGGGAGCAGGAGGGTAAGGACAGGGAGCAGGAGGGTAAGGACAGGGAGCAGGAGGGTAAGGGCAGGGAGCAGGAGGGTAAAGGCAGGGAGCAGGAGGATAAGGGCAGGGAGCAGGAGGGTAAGGGCAGGGAGCAGGAGGGTAAGGACAGGGAGCAGGAGGGTAAGGACAGGGAGCAGGAGGGTAAGGGGGCAGGGAGCAGGAGGGTAAGGGCAGGGAGCAGGAGGGTAAAGGCAGGGAGCAGGAGGGTAAGGGCAGGGAGCAGGAGGGTAAGGGCAGGGAGCAGGAGGGTAAGGGCAGGGAGCAGGAGGGTAAGGAGGGTAAGGGCAGGGAGCAGGAGGGTAAGGGCAGGGAGCAGGAGGGTAAAGGCAGGGAGCAGGAGGGTAAGGGCAGGCAGCAGGAGGGTAAAGGCAGGGAGCAGGAGGGTAAAGGCAGGGAGCAGGAGGGTAAGGACAGGGAGCAGGAGGGTAAGGACAGGGAGCAGGAGGGTAAGGGCAGGGAGCAGGAGGGTAAGGGCAGGGAGCAGGAGGGTAAAGGCAGGGAGCAGGAGGGTAAGGACAGGGAGCAGGAGGGTAAGGGCAGGGAGCAGGAGGGTAAGGGCAGGGAGCAGGAGGGTAAGGGCAGGGAGCAGGAGGGTAAGGACAGGGAGCAGGAGGGTAAGGACAGGGAGCAGGAGGGTAAGGGCAGGGAGCAGGAGGGTAAAGGCAGGGAGCAGGAGGATAAGGGCAGGGAGCAGGAGGGTAAGGGCAGGGAGCAGGAGGGTAAGGACAGGGAGCAGGAGGGTAAGGACAGGGAGCAGGAGGGTAAGGGGGCAGGGAGCAGGAGGGTAAGGGCAGGGAGCAGGAGGGTAAAGGCAGGGAGCAGGAGGGTAAGGGCAGGGAGCAGGAGGGTAAGGGCAGGGAGCAGGAGGGTAAGGGCAGGGAGCAGGAGGGTAAGGAGGGTAAGGGCAGGGAGCAGGAGGGTAAGGGCAGGGAGCAGGAGGGTAAAGGCAGGGAGCAGGAGGGTAAGGGCAGGCAGCAGGAGGGTAAAGGCAGGGAGCAGGAGGGTAAAGGCAGGGAGCAGGAGGGTAAGGACAGGGAGCAGGAGGGTAAGGACAGGGAGCAGGAGGGTAAGGGCAGGGAGCAGGAGGGTAAGGGCAGGGAGCAGGAGGGTAAAGGCAGGGAGCAGGAGGGTAAGGGCAGGGAGCAGGAGGGTAAAGGCAGGGAGCAGGAGGGTAAGGACAGGGAGCAGGAGGGTAAGGGCAGGGAGCAGGAGGGTAAGGGCAGGGAGCAGGAGGGTAAGGAGGGTAAGGGCAGGGAGCAGGAGGGTAAGGGCAGGGAGCAGGAGGGTAAAGGCAGGGAGCAGGAGGGTAAGGGCAAGCAGCAGGAGGGTAAAGGCAGGGAGCAGGAGGGTAAAGGCAGGGAGCAGGAGGGAAAGGGCAGGGAGCAGGAGGGTAAGGGCAGGGAGCAGGAGGGTAAAGGCAGGGAGCAGGAGGGAAAGCGCAGGGAGCAGGAGGGTAAGGGCAGCGGTGTAACAGATACGTACCGGCAACCTGTAAATATGTATAAAATATTGGCTGAAATAGTTCTAGTAAGTGTTCTGAGAACTCTGGTCAGAGCGTGTGAACAGACAGAATCAGAGCGCCGTCCATTCGTCTGACCGGGAATGGCCAACTCTATGCCTGCCATTTGTGGCGGTGCCCCATAGGGACAAGCTGAGCATAGCAGTAGTGGTATCCGGTCTTTAGGTTGGACAGCACTTAGGTCGACACTCATTAGGTCGACCGCTATTTGTCGACATGCATAAGGCCGAAATGGTCACTAGGTCAACATGAACAAGGTCGACCTTGAAAAAGGTCGACATGAGTTTTTTTTTTTTAATTTACTTTTTTGAACTTTTCATAGTTTACGATCCGCGTGGACTACAATTAGGAATGGTAACCTGTGCCGAGCGCAGCAGTTGCGGATCGAGGCACCTTGTCCAAAGCATGGCAAGCGAAGTGAGCCATGCGCAGTGACACGGTGCACTAATTGGGGTTCCCCGTCACTTTACGAAGAAAACAACACCTAAAAAACCCATGTCGACCTTTTTCCATGTTGACCTTGGCCATGTCAACCTAATGACCATGTTGACATATTTCAGGTGCCGACCTAGTCAATGTTGACCAATAGTGGTCGACCTAGTTACTGTCGACCCAATGATCCACACCCGCAGTGGTACAGTAGTTTTTTTTTTTGCCCCGCCAGGACGTGGATGCTACTTGGATCAAAGGGGATCTTCCCAGCGGATCTTGTAAGTAATAAATGGGTAGAAAAGGGCTGTGTAATTGTGTATTATTTAAATAAAACATGAAACCATTCCTAACCTGTTTCAGAGGTGCAGGCACGTAAGTTCATACCAGGAGCCCGGAGGTCAGATTATTGTTTTTGGCCCCCCTCTGCTTGCATTCGCTACTAACACTCCATCCCTGAAGCACCCAGACACACCCTCTCTAGGGCATTGAGGGAAGGAGGGCACTAATTGCCTAGCCTGGGCTTGGTAGAGGGACCCGGCCAGGGATATCCGCGTGACTGCCTGTGCAGTGAGGAGGAGGAGACGTTAGGATGGGAGGGATCTCTCCACATAGATGCCTGCTGCTGTGGGAGGGGCCCTGTCTCCTGCCTATCACCTTCACCCTCCACATTCACTACCACCACCCCAGCAGCACCCAGAGATGGAGAACCGCGGCACATGCCCCCTGAGCTCCCTGATTATTCCTGACTGGGTGCGCATAAAGCAGAACCTGGAACAATAAAGGAGGACAGTGCGCCCCCTTCAGGGCTGGCGGACGTAGGCGACTGCCTTCCATTGTCTCTGAATTTACGCCCCAGCAGAGGTGCAAGCATCTGCATCTAATTCTAAAACAGCTTCTGTGTCTTAATGCAAATCTCGAAACCGAACCTCAGCCTACTGTTCTGTCACTGCACGTACTAAGAAGCACCAACGTAGCATCATCAGTCGCAAACATCGATGATTGCACCTGCCCTATGGTAATTGCAATTTCGCCACCTGAACATGGCCTCCTGTGCCAGTGCAACTGCATCTTTAGATGTCATTGCTCACCGCGTCACACCCACATCTGACTAGTCCCCATCCCCCCCCCACACACACACACTCCGCTACCTTCCACTAAAATTGGGCACGACAGTGCTTTCTGAGACATGTAGTTTGCCAATATCAAAATCTTAACAATATTTATTTCCCCAACAGCCACAGCCCAGGGGTGTTGGGATGGCAGTTTGCACTATGAGAGAGCGTCAGCTCTGTTGACCAGTTGTGTGAGCTACTGTACACGTGTAAAATATACACCCAGAGCAAAGTTTGTCAGCACCCAGGGCACAAACTCTCCCAATACCCCCCCCCCCAGCCCCAACACACACAGGCTTGACATTTGTAATATAAACAAAGTACCTGCTACCTACCCCCCGGCTGGCATGGTGCACCGATCTCTGATACAGATGATGTGTGTGATCTCTGCTGTCCAGGCTCCACTTCTGCCCGTGTGCAATAAGTAATTTATATGGCTGTGCAGCTGGTAGCCTTAAAAATATGTTTCCTATTGGTTCAAAACAAACCAGGTAAATAATGTATGGCGCTGTGGATACCTTGTGGAAACTGATAGATAAACATTAGCACTAATATATGGAGACTGGCCAGTGTAGCTATAGGATAGAGTGGAGGCCCAGGAGGTATATAGGGGAGACAGGCTAAGACTCCCCCCCCCTCCCCCCCCACTGTGCAGTCTGTGATGCAGGGATGTGACAAGGCACCATCTCTGTGTACACAGGAGCAACGCTGTCTATCTGTGACAGGATCTCTGCTTCATAAAATCTCCTGAAGTGCAAAGAAATCCTCCAGGAAAATAATAAAAGAAGCCAAGGAATGAGCAATAATAATAAGATGCCATACCCAACGGAGAAAAGGATTTTTCACAGTAAGAGCAGTAAGGATTTGGAATTCTCTGCCAGAGAAGGTAGTAATGGTGGACTCAGTCAATAAGTTTAAAAATGGATTAGATAAATTCCTAGCGGAAAAAAATATCCAGGGATACAGCATTTAATTAATATTTAAAAAAAAGTAATGTACAGTAGGGTGACCTTGATGGACATTTGTCTTTTTTCAACCTCAACAATTATGTAACTATGTAACTGTGACATGCACGCAATCACACCTGTATTCGCACCCATACAGGTCCGGATATAGTGATGGATGCAGATGCAACTGCAAGTGTGGTTTTATCAGCAATACAACTGGTGATATCAGCAAGTGAAGCTTCCACCCAGAAATGAAAAAAAAACAAAAAAAAAACGCCCACTGGAGCAACCGCAACTCAGCCGCAATTACATATGCACACTCAGCCCATATGCAAGAATGTGATCTTACTTCCTCTGAAGAAGCAGTTTGTCTAAGTTGAGAAACGCGTAAGGAGTGACCACTGCTCTGGACAGACTTTCAGACTACATACCAAAGACACTTATTTAAGGCTCCCAGTGGACGATGTTAATGCTGCACAATGAGGGTTGGTGCAAGGTTTCTCGACATCCTAGGCAAAACTTCAGCCTACTGCCCCTCACCCACACACACACACCTCTTACCAAACCACAGTTCCCACTTCCCAGCCCCTCAGGTGAAAGTGTGGAGGTAGCATCTTAGGAGTTCATAGAAGTTCAACAGCCGCTGTCTGCATTAAGTTTCACAAGGATGCATCTTTCAGAGTTATCCTTCATCTTGTGATAATGGTTTAGGAATAGCACTACCTGCGCTCACCTTGTGGGGTATGTCACGGACCTGCTGGTCACTTCTCCAGATACGCCAATCTGAGAAGCACCGCCTGTGATGTGGGGGTCACTTTGAACACACGGAGTTATATATACACATTCGCCACCACCAGGAAGAGGGATTTAGCATCTAAACGCAAGGTAGCCATCGTGTCTACCTGTCACACACACTGCAATACTTAGAAAAAATAGGTAGACGTGGTCCACACTAGGTTTTGAGTTTCAAGAAGCACAGAATCAGAAACTAGAATTTAGATTTAAATTCCAAGATAACTTCAGAGCTTTAGCTACAAAATGTGTTACAAAGGTTATTAAGAATATTTTAAGAATACTCACAGAGTACGGTACAATCTCAAACAAAAATAAAAGGAGATAATAAATCAGAAGCCTAAACTTACACACAAATTTAGGATCCGGCTATGGGGGATGACACATGTGAGTTTATCGGTTCACTTCTAGCCGCAGCTACACCCCATGAGAATGAACACAGATATTAGAGTGAACAGAATAGTTATACCCTCAGCTGCCCTCTCTTCCTCCAACCCTTGTGTTTTTTAACCAGCTCAATGCTGTCTTGCAAATACATTGGAGAAGGGGACACAGATATTCCTCTTTGCGTTATTATCTGACCCTAGGTTGTTGATAGGATGAGAGACCATCTGTTGCTGAACATCAATTTCTTCTCCCATTTTATTGCTGGGTTTTGATCTTGTCACTACTAAACACATTTATGGCCTCAGGACATAGAAGTCTGGTCAGATTCACTCAGAGCGGTAATCCTAGCCCCCCCTGGGGTTATGTCCACCGTATTTACACCCTAGCAGAGGGAATGGCATGCAGTTCACAGGAAATAACATCCTATATCATAAACAATAGGCGAAATATCATATTCTGGGATCCGATCACGTAATGGATTCTGACAGTGTATGTCGGTTGTGAATATGTAATGACGTAATACACAGTGAAGTTAATTTTAGTGAGTTTATTGTCCTTTAAATGAGATACAATGCTCACACTACAAACATGAAAGTACTAAATACTCCTTATAAGTAAAGCCTGTGTTATTAGTACAGTTGTAAGATATGTACATGTGTTTTTATACAATACTGAATAATACAGATGCAATTGTGTGCAAATGAAATACATCAGTTGGTCAATAAGATGACGTAGTTCCATATGTGTGTACCGGTATCTAATCGGTAAGGGTCTGTTAGAAGAATAGCCTGTGATCCAGGTCTCTGTTTATGGTATCAAACGTTGCTCCACCCCTGTTGGGTGGAGAGTAGGTGGTTTATACCAAGTCCTGTGGGAAAGCTGTGCGTAGGGGTCGTAGTCTCGACCCTCCAGGTGCCCCGAACGTACTCACTGATGCTCGGACCGTTGGTAGCCTCCACCCATTGCTACAGTCCCCAACGGCACCATGTGGTGCTGGGGTGCAGTGGTATCCTTCCCTGCTGATAGCCATGGGGACTCGCCGGGTGCCGCTGGAACACCGGAAATCTTGTTCTTGCGAGATGGTGCTACTTCTGGTATTTGTTGCGGAAACATCACCGGCCACTCTACTTGCCAGTCGGCGAGGAATCTAATGCTGCCCATACACCTAAAGATTTATTGTCAGATCTGGACGGTTGGAATGAAAACCTGGAAATGGATGATCACAGATGACAGTTGGCCATTTGCTCCTAAATGCCGTAATACTGACAAAAACTGACGCGGATTTAACCAATTTGTCTGATTGACCATTTTTGTCTGTTTTCTAGTGTTTGGGGGCAAATGGTCAATTGACATTTGCTCTCATCCATTACCAGATTTTCATTCCAACCAGCCAGATCTGACAATAAATCTGTAGGTGTATGGCCAGATTTAGAGAGGAAAGAGTCTGGTGGAAGTTAGGGTGGGCTCCTGTTGTTGGTCCCAGAAGGTCAGAGCCGGCCTTAGGTATAGGCAAACTAGGCAAATGCCTAGGGCATTTGGTATGCTTAGGGGCACCAGCAGCTTCTGCTGATTAAAATGATATGCGGCATGCCTATATTCTGTGTGTGACTGTGGCTGTATCTGCATAAGAAATGCTACGTTGCAGTGTATTGCTGGAAATCACTGTAATGTAGCATTTCGTATGCAGATACAGCCACAGTCGTACACAGTATATAAGCATGCTGCATATCATTTTAATCAGCAGAAGCTGCTTGTGCATCCTAGCCACATAGTAATGCAAATAAGATGCATTTTCATAAACAAAAGGCAACCGACGTTAGCAGAGCTGCCAGCTGACTCATGCCAGGCATCTCCTTCAGAACTAGCGGCGGTGCTAGGGGGCACCAGCCAAAATCTTGCCTAGGGCATCATATTGGTTAGGGCCGGCTCTGCAGAAGGTGCTGGTGTAGATCGTTTCAACGCATTTCAGCCATGTAGCACTTTGTCAAGGATGGATTCAGTGTCCATGGTAATGCAGAACGGTGTCAATCAAATCACAAGGAAACACCCACCTGACACAAGGTTGGCTGACTCCACTACAAAGAGTTCACCATTGGACACTGAATACAATGCAAGGGTGGATTGGGCTTCAACTTCACAGGGAAGATTCTTGCTGGGCTCACTGCCTGTGGGGCTGCATGCTGGCTGAGTTGTTTTTGTTTGTATGTTTTCCCATGTGGTCCTGCATCGACCTTTTACATGACAGGCAGCCTGCTGCCACGGGTGCACAGTGCAGCTGGTGCTGATCTGCGAGTCAACCAGGAGCCGCTCTCCTCCTCCATGTCAGCACAGAGCTGGATCGTTGCAGCAGGTGCTGAGGGGGAGAGAATAAGAGGTACTACTGTGTCGCATACTATGAATAAGGGTCACTACTATGCGGTGTAATGTGAGTAAGGGGCACTACTGTGCGATATAATGTGAGTAAGGGGCACTACTGTTTGGTGTAATGTGAGTAATGGGCACTACTATGCACTGTAATGTGAGTAAGAGGTACTAATGTGCAGTGTAATGTGAGTAAGGGGCACTACTGTGCGGTGTAATGTGAGTAAGGGGCACTACTGTGCGGTGTAATGTGAGTAAGGGGCACTACTGTGCGGTGTAATGTGAGTAAGGGGCGCTACTGTGCGGTGTAATGTGAGTAAGGGGCACTACTGTGCGGTGTAATGTGAGTAATGAACACTACTGTGCAGTGTTATGTGAGCAAGGGGCACTACTGTGTGGTGTAATGTGAATAAGGGGCACTACTGTGTGGTGTAATGTGAGTTAGGGGCACTACTGTGCGGTGTAATGTGAGTAAGGGGCACTATTGTGCAGTGTAATGTGAGTAAGGGTCACTACTGTGCGGTGCAATGTGAGTAAGGGGAACTACTGTGCAGTGCAATGTGAGTAAGAGGCACTACGGTGTGGTGTAATGTGAGTAAGGGGTACTACTGTGCAGTGTAATGTGAGTAAGGGGCACTACTGTGCGGTGTAATGTGAATAAGGGGCACTACTGTGCGGTGTAATGTGAGTAAGGGGCACTACTGTGTGGTGTAATGTGAGTAATGAACACTACTGTGCGGTGTAATGTGAGTAATGAACACTACTGTGCAGTGTAATGTGAGCAAGGGGCACTACTGTGTGGTGTAATGTGAGTAAGGGGCACTACTGTGTGATGTAATGTGAGTAAGGGGTACTACTGTGCAGTGTAATGTGAGTAAGGGGCACTACTGTGCAGTGTAATGTGAGTAAGGGGCACTACTGTGCGGTGTAATGTGAGTAAGGGGCACTACTGTGCAGTGTAATGGGCACTACTGTGCAGTGTAATGTTAGTAAGGGACACTACTGTGCGGTGTAATGTGAGTAAGGGACACTACTGTGCAGTGTAATGTGAGTAAGGGGCACTACTGTGCGGTGTAATGTGAATAAGGGTCACTACTGTGTGGTGTAATGTGAGTAAGGGGAACTACTGTGCAGTGTAATGTGAGTAATGAACACTACTGTGCAGTGTAATGAGAGTAAGGGACACTACTGTGCAGTGTAATGTGAGTAAGGGGCACTACTGTACGGTGTAATGTGAATAAGGGGCACTACTGTGTGGTGTAATGTGAGTAATGGGTACTACTGTGCAGTGTAATGTGAGTAATGAACACTACTGTGCAGTGTAATGTGAGTAAGGGACACTACTGTGCAGTGTAATGTGAGTAAGGGACACTACTGTGTGGTGTAATGTGAGTAAGGGATACTACTGTGCAGTGTAATGTGAGTAAGGGACACTACTGTGTAGTGTAATGTGAGTAAGGGACACTACTGTGCAGTGTAATGTGAGTAAGGGGCACTAGTGTGCGGGGTAATGTGAATAAGGGGCACTACTGTGTGGTGTAATGTGAGTAAGGGACACTACTGTGCGGTGTAATGTGAGTAATGAACACTTCTGTGTGGTGTAATGTGAGTAAGGGACACTACTGTGCAGTGTAATGTGAGCAAGGGGCACTACTGTGTGGTGTAATGTAAGGGGCACTACTGTGTGGTGTAATGTGAGTAAGGGGTACTACTGTGCAGTGTAATGTGAGTAAGGGGCACTACTGTGCAGTGTAATGTGAGTAAGGGGCACTACTGTGTGGTGTAATGTGAGTAAGGGACACTACTGTGTGGTGTAATGTGAGTAAGGGATACTACTGTGCAGTGTAATGTGAGTAAGGGACACTACTGTGCAGTGTAATGTGAGTAAGGGACACTACTGTGCAGTGTAATGTGAGTAAGGGGCACTACTGTGCGGTGTAATGTGAATAAGGGGCACTACTGTGTGGTGTAATGTGAGTAAGGGGCACTACTGTGTGGTGTAATGTGAATAAGGGGCACTACTGTGCGGTGTAATGTGAGTAATGAACACTACTGTGTGGTGTAATGTGAGTAAGGGACACTACTGTGCAGTGTAATGTGAATAAGGGGCACTACTGTGCAGTGTAATGTGAGCAAGGGGCACTACTGTGCAGTGTAATGTGAGTATGGGACACTAATGTGCAGTGTAATGTGAGTAAGGGGCACTACTGTGCAGTGTAATGTGAGTAAGGGGCACTACTGTGCGGTGTAATGCGAGTAAGGGACACTACTGTGCAGTGTAATGTGAGTAAGGGACACTACTGTGTGGTGTAATGTGAGTAAGGGACACTACTGTGTGGTGTAATGTGAGTAAGGGATACTACTGTGCAGTGTAATGTGAGTAAGGGACACTACTGTGCAGTGTAATGTGAGTAAGGGACACTACTGTGCGGTGTAATGTGAGTAAGGGGCACTACTGTGCAGTGTAATGTGAATAAGGGGCACTACTGTGTGGTGTAATGTGAGTAAGGGGCACTACTGTGCGGTGTAATGTGAATAAGGGGCACTACTGTGCGGTGTAATGTGAATAAGGGGCACTACTGTGTGGTGTAATGTGAGTAAGGGACACTACTGTGCAGTGTAATGTGAATAAGGGGCACTACTGTGCAGTGTAATGTGAGCAAGGGGCACTACTGTGCAGTGTAATGTGAGTAAGGGACACTACTGTGTGGTGTAATGTGAGTAAGGGGCACTACTGTGCAGTGTAATGTGAGTAAGGGGCACTACTTTGCGGTGTAATGTGAATAAGGGGCACTACTGTGTGGTGTAATGTGAGTAAGGGATACTACTGTGCAGTGTAATGTGAGTAAGGGACACTACTGTGTGGCGTAATTTTAATTGGGGGTAGTTGGAACACCACAAGGCCACGCCGCATTTGGGAGGATTTATCATACACTGACTGACTGGGGGCTATTGTTTGAGGAAGAGGCACCCCAAATCGTTGTCTTGCTCAGGGCCCCATGAAGTCTAAATCCACCTTTGCTGCTGGCCGCCGTGCTCCTATGCCCCATCTGTCCCCCAGTGTGCATCAAATCACATTAGTAAATCACTATATTAGTAAATAATCCTAAAAACCAGGAGGGGCTGAGTGACGGCTACAATCCATGAATATCTCTAACCCCCTCTAGTTTCCCTTCTCACTGAGTTGCCCCTAATGAGGGAGAGGTCATCCCTGGCCAATCCCATCTTGCGGAATTCCCAGGAGCATCCCATTGTCTCTCCAGGTTCGTCTGTCCCTTTTATACAGCAATGGAGAAAAAAAAAGGGGGAGGGACACACCTACCTATTTGTCCCTATAGCTGTCCAAGCCCCACCCCCTTATTAACTTGAGGGTGAGGGACCCACTATTAACATTTCTCTTTTTGTGGGGCCATTGGGCCAAGTGAAAGTGAAAGCGTCAGATTTACTTGCGGTGATTCCCGGAAGCAGTAGAGACTGGTCTAGTAGCATTCTGCTCTCATCATTTCCTTATACAGTAGCTTACCCCTAAAAAGTCAACACAATTTTTGTTTTACAGACGACACTTACACAGATAGTTCCGGACAGTCTTCTTGTTGCAAACCCATACTTCCTGAACGAGATGGGCGGTTCAGTCGGTTTGATGCGGCGATTCGTGCTGATTCCAGTTTACACAATGCCAAGAATCACAAAGAATCGTGGCAATATTGTGGGGGGGAGGCGGACAGTCAGGGGGTGCTGAGAGGGAACAATGACATTAATTCCCCTGCTCCACCCACCTTGCTGCACCATGCCCTCAAGACCTACCACCTGGCTTCCCCCTATGCTCGCAATTCATTACAGGTTGAGTATCCCTTATCCAAAATGCTTGGGACCAGAGGTATTTTGGATATCGGATTTTTCTGTATTTTGGAATAATTGCATACCATAATGAGATATCATGGCGATGGGACCCAAGTCTAAGCACAGAATGCATTTATGTTTCCTATACACCTTATACACACAGCCTGAAGGTTATTTTAGCCAATATTTTTAATAACTTTGGGGGTCATTCCGAGTTGTTCGCTCAGTATTTTTTTCTCGCAACGGAGCGATTAGTCGCTAATGCGCATGCGCAATGCCCGCAGTGCGACTGCGCCAAGTAAATTTGCTATGCAGTTAGGTATTTTACTCATGGCATTACAAGGTTTTTTCTTCGTTCTGGTGATCGTAATGTGATTGACAGGAAGTGGGTGTTTCTGGGCGGAAACAAGCCGTTTTATGGGTGTGTGCGAAAAAACGCTACCGTTTCTAGGAAAAACGCGGGAGTGGCTGGAGAAACGGAGGAGTGTCTGGGCGAACGCTGGGTGTGTTTGTGACGTCAAACCAGGAACGACAAGCACTGAACTGATCGCAGATGCCGAGTAAGTGTGGAGCTACTCAGAAACTGCTAAGAAGTGTCTATTCGCAATTCTGCTAATCTTTCGTTCGCAATTTTGATAAGCTAAGATTCACTCCCAGTAGGCGGCGGCTTAGCGTGTGCAAAGCTGCTAAAAGCAGCTTGCGAGCGAACAACTCGGAATGACCCCCTTTGTGCATTAAACAAAGTGTGTGTACATTCACACAATACATTTATGTTTCATATACACCTTATACACACAGCCTGAAGGTCATTTAATACAATATTTTTAATAACTTTGTGTATTAAACAAAGTTTGAGTATATTGAGCCACAGAAAACAAAGATTTCACTATCTCACTCTCACTCAAAAAAGTCCGTATTTCGGAATATTCCGTATTTCGGATATTTGGATATGGGATACTCAACCTGTATTTATCTGCAGTTTTAAAAAATAAAAATACAAATAAAATCTTGTTTATTTGTTCTAGCTAATTATGGGCCTGTGTACGTTGGTATTAGGGCTTTTGTGTAACCTTGGAAGCAGTGGATGAATACAGCAACGTCCTGGTCACATGACTGCAATGACATTAGAGGTGGTGATAAGCAAGCTCAGTCAGTTGTCGGCCATGTTGTTCATGCAGCTGAAGGTTATTTCTGAAAGAAATGGTGACTGTTACAGGAAACGTGGTGACAGGAAGCAGAGGTTGTGGTCAGCCTAGCATCCTCCTGTCATGGATTAATACATCCATCACGAGAACGCACAGTTCCACTTTCTTAGAATTTCCTTAGACTAAGCTAAATAAGAGAAATAAACATTTTTAGGTTTTTTTTTACGGTGCATTTTTCATGGCTGACCAGATTGTTGTTGTTTTTTTAGTAAAATGACCTTAACAGTGGACACAGCTGCAGATGCTGTATGCCTGCAGGGAGGAATAACTGTTATGGCATGGTCTACGCCTGCAGCAAATATCAACGCTGATGCTGTAGAGTAGCGGCAGGTTTTTTAAAATAAGATTTTACTAAAGAGAAGATCCAGACCTGACTGTCCAGCAGAGGGCTGTCATAAACTGCTTGTAGAACTATAAATGCCAGCACGCCCATGACTGCATTCAGGTGCTAGTAAAAGGCTTAGGGGGTCAACTCAATTAGCTGTGAGGGGGGCGAGCTGCCTTTGCCATAGCATTGGAAATTCCGACAGCGGCACTGAAACTCCCCTCCCTCCCCCCTCCTCATGGTGCAATCCCGCCCCAGACTCTTTGTACGGAAACTTGGCGGCAACCAAATACTCAGTGCAATCACATGATCGTCTGCGGCTCTCCTATTAGAGGGATTCCTCAACCCACATTAAAAAGGACAAATGAAAAGCGCTGACAGAAATTTTTTATTTCAAATACTCACATAAATATAAAAACCGGTATGAAAATATATATCAGAGTGTCAATTGCATGTTCATAGCGTGAAATTATAATAAAGATTATGAGTAATTCTTTCCTATAGAGACAATTAGCGGGCTGATAGTATAGCTGCATTGCATACCAATGTAACAGCTAATGATGGCGACTTCCGGTTCCGGCTCCCATGTGATCGGGTGCTTGGTGTGAGAGCTCCGCTGCTACCCCAGCCAACACAGCACGCAGCCCTGCGTTAGCGGCTTTAATGCCGGCGGTTCCCGCAGACTAGGTGAGGGGAAAGTCTCCTCGATCTTATGGAGAAGTTCCTCACGTCTCCCATGCCGGCAAAGCAGCAGAGATCCCGCTGTGAGCGGCTCCGGGCAGAATCCAATATGGCCGCCGCACCGGACACACTGGAGGGCACACAGCCGCTGGATGACAGATCTCAGCCTGCCTCTCCTGACCCTGCAGCTCCGGTTTCGTATGACGATGTTGTGAAAGCAATCCAGGTAACGATGGGGCCCCTCATGGACGTGCACGCTGCTAAGCTGACGCAGGTGGCACAGGACATTAAGTCTCAGCTGAAACAGCTGTCCCAGAGAGTATTATCCACTGAGAAAAGATTGGGGGAAGTATTCCAAGATGTGGTAGAATTAAAAACGAATGCTGACACTATGCAGAAATCTTATTACCAAGTTATGAATAAATTAGACGACCTGGAAAACAGGTCGAGGAGGAATAACCTCAGGATCATGGGCCTAGCAGAATCTCTTAAAGGGCCAGACCTGTATCGTTTTTTACAAGTGTCCCTCCCAGAGTTTTTGGAAATTCAAGACACATGTGCAGACATGGTAGTGGAGAGGGCCCACCGCTTAGGACCGCCCAGGATGGGTCAGAATGCGAGGCCGCGTGTGGTGATTTTTCGCTGTTTAAACTTTCTTCACAAAGAAGCTATTTGCTCTGCTTCCAGGAGACACAGGGCTCATTCATGGGATGGTGGTCTTTTCCAGGATTACTCTGAAGTATCCCGAGCTCGCAGGGATTTCTCCCAGATTTGCTCTCGCCTGGTCCAGGAGGGCAGGAAGTTTGCACTGCTGTACCCTGCACGTTTACGGCTCTTTGAGGGGGGCTCCTTTCGGGACTTTTCTAATGTAGCGGACGCAGCTGGATATCTGTCTGAAGGATGGAAATCGGGACATTCGTCTTATCCTACTTCTCCACATCATAGGCCCTGAGCCGGGGGTTGCATGCGATACCAGATGGATGGCCTGGGGGTTCCGGCCAGGACTGGTCATATGCTTGCTATATGTATGGTACCCATGAACGGGGAATAACTGCCTAAATGATTCTCATCCAGTTTATACGTATCAGGCACCCTCTTTTTCTTAGCCTCAATTTATTCTGTTAAGTTGGGCTGGGTGGAAGCTGGGGTTCTCATTTACCTCTTTGAATGTCGCTACTGGCTGGGGAATGCTAGGGGTAAGCACGCCATGTTTGAAGTTAGCCTTACAGGTTTATATATGGCTGGAAGTTCTTATTTCTTGGACGGTGGAGGCGAGTTGCTGCCTCTTGTCCTGTTATGTCTCTTTTTTTCTAAGTGTTGTTATCCTATTTGTGTCTTGTCTTGTCCCCCCTGAATGTCTGCTCAAGTGTCGCGATGGAATGAACAGCAGTGGTTGGACCACTACTTCCTTTATGTACTCGTCATTACTTCAATGGGTTTGTTTAGATTAGCTGCATGCCTTCTCTAACAATTAGCACATGGAATGTGGGGGGGTATTAACTCCCCGGCTAAGAGGAAAAAAATCCTTATGTATCTGAACAAGCTCCGCATGGATATAGCGTTCTTGCAGAAAACGCACCTCCTCCCTCTAGAGAGAGCCAAACTTAACACACTTCATACTCCTCTAAGGCACGGGGGGTGGCCATATTAATTAGACAGTCATTATCTCATACTGTTCATTCCTTACAGCAGGCTTTTTCAACCAGTGTGCCTTGGCACACTAGTGTGCCGCGACCAGTTGCAAGGTGTGCCGCGGAGCCAGAGCAGCTTCCTGCACCTTCAGAGTGAACTGTTGGCCCGGTCTCTACTTAGAAGATCAGTTGTGCTCCGGCCATGACCTATGCCTTGAAAACAGTGTGATATCATAGGTCACGGCCACCGAGTCTTACCACCCAGCCAATCCACCCGCCTGCAAACACATCTTCCAGTTCCCGCCTGCATACACAGCTTTCCTTGCCCACCCACATCCACACCTGCCCGACCGCCTGCTGCTCAGTATTCGCAGCACAGGAAGGAGGACAGCTGATAATAATATTTGTTATTTTATTTCTCCTGTGGGGAACAATAGGATTTATGTGGGGAGAATAAGAATTTATGGGGGGAACAATGTGAATAATTCATGTGGGGAGCAATAGGATTTCTGTGGGGAGCAATTGTTTTTTCTGTGTAGGCCAATGTAAGGGTGGATTTTTTTTTACTGTGAGGGCCAATGTGTGTGTTTTGTTTTTTTCTGTGGGGAACTGATGGTGTGCCTTGGCAATTTTAAAATATTGTTTGGTGTGCCGTGAGTAAAAAAGGTTGAAAATCACTGCCTTACAGGTTGACCCGCAGGGTCGGTATGTTATTGTAGACGTTACAGTAGATTTCAGTAGATTTTATTGCTATGTAACATATATGCTCCGAATAACCGTCCCAAAGCGTTTTTCCTAGATGTGCTGAACAAATTGTATGGTCATACAGATTCTAATATTGTGTTAGGGGGGGATTTCAATGTGGTTTCGTCTCATGTTTTAGATAGGAATGTGGCTTCAGGTCAGGGGAATAGCACCCCGAAAGTTGGTATCCAGTACTTAACGTGCCGACTGCGGGTGGTGGATGTGTGGAGGGCATGCTATCCGCTAGAACGGGATTATACTTGCTTATCAGCTGCATATGGTACGCTCTCCCGCATTGACTACCTGCTGTTGTCAGAACATATGTTCCCTAAAGTCATGGATGCTAGAATCGAAGCTATTAGCATCTCGGACCATGCCCTGTGTCGGATTAAACTATCAGTGCACGTGGATAAGGGCCCAGTGAGGCAGTGGTGGGTCCCGGCACATCTGGCTAATTCACTGAAATTTCAGAACATGTTGGAAGCAGCATGGCTAGATTACAAGAGTAATAATGCTAGTTGTGAGTTTGAGAAGCCTTTGACATTCTGGCAGGCATCTAAGTCCGTCATGAGAGGGGTTATTATGTCTTATTGTACACACAGGAATAGGCAATCTGATGGCTCATACTTCGAAGCCCAGGCTAACTTGACGACTTCCTTTCAAAGGTTCAAGCAATCCTCAACCCCAACTAATAGGGCTGATTACAATAATAAAAAGGCTGTTTTTGATAATATTCTGAACCACTTGGAAGCCAAACACACTTTTTATAGGAATGACTCCTTTTATAGATATGGTAATAAACCGGGTAAATTAATGTCCTTCTTATTGAAAGGGCGTCACTCTTCTTCGGTAATTAAATCCCTGCACACTAGCGACCCTACTAGGGTCCGGACTACTGCCAAGATTACTAAGGTGCTGAGTTCTTTCTACTCCCAATTGTATTCTCAGTCTCTTAGTAATCTACTCATATTAGCCTTTTGGGCTAATATGAGTTTACCTCAGATGTCTGAAAGCCAGGCCTCATCCCTTATGGCACCCATCTCGGGGGAGAGGGTGATTAAGGCACTGAAGACTGGAAAGGCACCGGGACCGGACGGCCTCTCCAATGATTATTACAAAATCCTATTGCCCCATATCCTGGACACATTGCAGGTATTTTTTAATGAATTACTCTCAGGTCAGGCCCTGCCGAGTTTCTTTAACTCAGCGTTCCTTATGGTGTTGCCAAAGCCGGGTAAGGATCCGGAACTCCTGGAGTCTTATAGGCCCATTTCCCTGCTCAATACGGACTATAAGTTATTTACAAAGATATTAGCTGACAGAATGAAACTTATTTTGCCCTCTATTGTTCACCCAGATGAGTCGGGATTCATTTGGGGCCGTCAGGCGGTTGTCAATATCAGAAAAGTCTTAACAGTGATGCAGGGATTACAGTCTTCCTCGGATACGGGCACCAATGTTATCCTATCACTTGATGCCGAAAAGGCATTCGATATGGTGAGTTGGGACCATTTATTCGATACCCTACATAGGTTTGGGGCCCCGTCTGCTTTCGTAGATGTGTTGGCCCGCTTATACAAGGACCCTGCCACACAGGTATTAGGAAATGGCTATATTTCTTCCCCCTTTTACATTCAGAGAGGCACCCGCCAGAGGTGCCCCCTATCTCCACTGCTATTCGCTCTGGCCCTGAAGCCACTGGCGATATCCCTCTGTGGCGCGTCTTCCTTTAGAGGCATTTTGGTGGGCAGGCTGGAAGTTAAGATAGCGCTGTTTGCTGATGATATGTTGCTATTTATCGCTGACCCCAGCAGATCAATAGGACCTATAGTTTCCATCATTGATAGCTTTGGATCTTTTGCGGGTTACAAAGTTAATCTTTCCAAATCAGAACTAATGCCTCTATCGGGAGATGCGTCTTCTTTTAATGTTCACCCTGTTTTATCCCAGTTTCCTAGGAACCAGAGGGCTCTTAAGTATTTGGGGATAATGATTCCCACGTCACTGGAACTGTTGTATGCAGTTGATGTTGCACCGATCCTGACAGCTGTCCGTGACCTCCTAAACGGGTGGGTAAATTTGCCTTTGTCTTTGCTGGGTAGGGCTACGGTCCTTAAAAGCGTGGTGTTCCCGAAGCTCTCATATATTCTGCAGATGCTGCCATTACGCCTCACAAAAAAGGACTGTAAGTCTGTAAATTCCATGTTCTCTAAATTTCTATGGGGAGGGAAGAAACCGAGGATTTCCTATGCTAAACTTCAGTTGCCACGGGCGGAGGGGGGGCTGGGGATTCCAGACTTGGAAGTGTTCAGTAGAGCGGTGATGTTCCGCTATGTCACAGACTGGTTATGGCAGCGTTCCTGTTTTACCAATTACATGTTGAAGGAGGAACTGTTTGCCCCTTTTTCCCCCAGCGTTCTCCTTCACACCGGAAATGCGGCCACTGCAGCGTTCGGGTCCCGGCCTGGAGGGTGAGGAGGAGCCGCGTCTCAGCTCCTACCCCCCAGAGTCATTAATGCTTCCTGTGTGGGACTGGCTGGCCAGAGGGGGAGGAGAGGCCGCTCTCAGCTCCTCCCCCCATACTCTGTAATACAGCTGCCTGCCTGTGTGGGACTGCCTGATTGGAGGGGGGAGGAGCTGCCGACTGGAAGGAGAAGGAGGGGCCCCCTCTCTAAGCTCCTCCCCCCATACTCCGTGATGCTGCTGCTTGCCTGTGTGGGACTGCACTGCTGGAGGGGGAGGAGCTACCGACTGGAGGGGGAGGAGCTACTGACTGGAGGGGGGAGGAGGGGCTCTCTCTCAGCTTCTCCACTTCTCCACTTATACTTCTCCCCGTCCCCCGACATCCCAGGCGCCAAAAGTCCATCCATGGGAGGAAAGCAAAGGGCCTGGCCATCTCCAAGTGCAGCAGCCCCTGATTGTCCATGCCACAGAGGCCAGGTAGGAGAAACACAATCTAAGAGTTCTACAAGTGGCAAGTGCTGCTCAGCCTCTGTCTCTCTCCATCTCCTCTCGGCACCCTTTCCCTCTTGCCCCCTTCTAGCTCCCTCTACCCTCTCTTGCACACTCTCTCTCCCTCAGCCCCCTCTGTCTCTTTCTCCACCTACCCCTCTCTCTCTCCACCCCCTCTCCAACTTCCCTCTTCCCTGTCTCTTTCTCCACCCCCCCTCTCTCTCTCCGTCTCCTCCCTTCTCTCCATCCCTTCCCTCTGTCTCTCTCCCTCTATCTTTGCCCCCCTCTCTCTGTCTCCCCCTTTCTCCATCTCCACACACCTCTCTCTGTCTTGGCCCCCAATCTGTCTCTGTCTCACTCTCTGTTCCCTTGCACCTCTCTTCTGTCCTCTTCACCCCCCTCTCTCTCCCTCCATCTCTCCCTCACGCTCTCCTGCTCCCTAATATAATTCCTCTTCTATCCCTCTCTCTCTGTCACCCCTCTCCATCTCCCCTCTCTCCCTGTCTCCCCCCTCTCTGTCTGCCTCTCTCTCGATCTCTGCCCCTTTCTATCTGTCTTCTCCGGGGCCAGATTAGCGATGGGGCAGGTGGAGCTGCAGCTCCAGGACCTCCCATGATAACAGGCCCACAGGCTCCCATGGAGATTGAGAGTATGGACAGGAAAAAATTGTTTTTTTTTCCTGTCACAAGCTACCAAAAACTGTCTGAGGCTCCGTCCATTTACACTACGGGCCATGCCCCCTGGTCTGACTCTCCTTCTGCACTGACCAGCGGGGCAAAGTTAATCAGTTGCACTGTGTCAGAGGCAGTGGCGGGCTGAGCATGGGGTTCAGAGTGCCCCCCCCCCCCCTCCCGGACCTGTACAGTTTTGACAGGCAGCGTGTGGCCATGCACTACCCACACATTGCTGGCACCAAGGAGGTAGTCACAGGCAGGGTCGTGAGGAGGGTGCTGCAGCTGGTGTGCACCCTGGTGGCGTATCCTGCCGTGCACCCCAACAATCATAATCCCTAATGCCAGGCACCCACTGCTGATGCGTGTTACGCTAGTGGTGCACCCAGCCTTCTCTCCACACCCACATACATTCCCAGCTCTGCCCCCTTGAAGCATGGGGTCCGTGGGAATCATCTGCGCTATCTCTATCTCCGTGTTACACTACAGTGCTCCTCCCCTCCTCCTGAACCGCACACATAGTAGCTGCAGGACCTCGCTCACCACGCATGCTGTTTGCTCTCTCCCCAACTGCAGATACTTTTCCCCAGCTCAGCAGACTGACTGCATCTTAGGATATGTGCCAGCTAGGGGGTTATGAGACTGTCTGAATAGCGGGTCACTGGTATCTGGTATAGCCGGTTACTGGTGCCTGAGTGCTGAGCTGCAGTGCTGGAGAGTCATTATTGGCACATAGACCCATGTCTAATTACCCCAATCCCAATTCAGAGGTCTGCATTAGAGGTGAGGAGCATTACATTGAGGTTTGCATTGGGGTGGGGGGCATTAGAGTATAGTCTGTATAAGAGGTTAAGGTCATTAGATAGATGTTTGCATTAGGGGCCTAATTCTGAGTTGATCGCAGCATCAAATTTGTTAGCAGTTGGGCAAAACCATGTGCACTGCAGGGGAGGCAGATGTAACATGTGCAGAGAGAGTTAGATTTGGGTGAGGTGTATTCAAACTGAAATCTAAATTGCAGAGTTAAAATAAAGCAGCCAGTATTTACCCTGCACAGAAACAATATAACCCACCCAAATCTAACTCTTTCTGCACATGTTATATATGCCCCCCCCTGCAGTGCACATGGTTTTGCCCAATTGCTAACAAACTTGTTGCTGCGATCAACTCAGAATAACCCCCTAGGTTGGAGGTGATTAGACAGTTGTCTACATTAGAAGAGGTGTGGGTCATTAGTTATGCCTCTACACAAAGGGTGACAGTCATTAGATGTTATACATTAGGGGTGTGGGGTAATTAGACAAGGGCCTGCATTAGGGTTGAGGGGCGGAAACACTCACAGATGTGTTCCTGCTCATCTTAAACAATATTCGCGGCAACAGCAACTGGTTTTCTGCAAATATTGTGCCCGCAAATGTGTCCAAGCTCCCATGAACGTGCTGCAGGTTGCCATGAATATTCGCAATTGTGGCAAATTCACACTAGTGACCCGTTCATGGGTAGGATGAGCAGTGACCCATCTGTACAGATCTATATATCTATATATATATATCTATATATATATCTATATATCTATATATATATTAGAGATGAGCGGGTTCGGTTTTACTCGGATTAACCCGAATCTCCTTATTGGCTCACAAACGTCACGTGTTTTGGTAAGCCAATAAGAAAAATCCAGAAAAAAAGAACTTGCGATAATTCTGGCGTTAAGAACCGAGTAAATCCGAACCCGCTCATCTCTAATATATATATATATATATATATATATATATATATATCACTCCATCTTGTGTAGTCTTAACGTTTCGGTTTTAACTAACCGTCATCAAAAGTACTTTGAGTGCCGCCTATTCGTGTTTATCTACATTGCCGCAGCGCAGTGGAGGGCACCTGGCGAGCTGACGTGTATTTGTGAGTGCGGAACATCCAGGCCATATTTATATATATATATATATATATATTTATTCATTCAATAGCCACACCCACCTGGCGCTGGTCATACACCCTGTGACGTGATACAGTAGGCCCTTCAAAAATTTCAGTTCCAGGCCCCATGGACCTTAATCTGGCGCTGGTCTTCCCCTCCCTCTCTCTGTCTCCATCCCTCTCTATCTCCTTCTCCGACCCCCGCTCTCTCCCTACGTCTCTGTTTGTTCCCCTTCCTCTTCACCTCTCTCGCCCCTTCTCTCCATCTTCCCTCTCTCTCTCCATCTCCCCCTCTCAGTCTCTCTCTCCGTCTCTGCTCCTCTCTCTCCGCCCCCCTTCTGTCTCTCTCTGTATCTCTCTCTTGTCTCCCTCTCTCCATATCCACTCCTCTCTCTCCCTCCATCTACTGTTTCTCTCTCTCTCTCTGTTCCACTGCACCTCTTCTTTCATCTTCACCCCTCTATCTCTATTCCCCCGTCTCTCTCTCCCTCCCTCCCTCCCTCCCTCTCACTATCTCTCCTCTTCCCAAACATAATTCTTCTTCTGTCCCTTTAGTAAACTCTTACAGGTGTGGTATTCATGTGACCGGCGGTTGGGAGACTGATGGTTACATGACCTCCACCAAAATTCCGCCCCCTCACTATCCCGATGGTCGACAAACAGGGACTATTTCCACTCGTGGGTGTCCACGACACCCATAGAGTGGGAATAGAACCCGTGGTGACCGCAGGTCGCCGCCGAGCCCACAAGGGGCTTGCTGCACTTGCCCCTCCCCGCCGGGATCCCGGCATCAGTATGCTGATCGGCGGTCTCCTGACCGCCTGGCAGCCATACAACCCCCTCTTACACTACAGTAGCATTGTCTTTCCTCAGCTCTCATGTTAAAGCCGCTTGGTTTTTTTTCTGCCTATCTCCGCCACTGACACTTTCCCTTCATGTCCCAGTGAGCCCTTTCAATCCAGTTTACTCCCTTTAATCCTTCCTACAGAGACCTCTCATACCCACTGCTTCTCCCTCTCACCTTTTTCCTGTCACCCATTGCCTCTCCCTTTCACCAACTCTCTACCTGTCGTCCTCTGCCTCATTCCCATCATCCTCTGCATCATCCCCGTCACCCTTTACCTCACCCACTGTCTTGTGGCATATTGTGAACTTGGGGTGGGATGGAGAAGGGGGGCCCAAAGTATAGTTTTGCACCTGGGCCCACCACTCACAAGTTCCACCACTGGTGGACAGCATATGCTGTCCTTTGAGGAATTGAAGTCCAGATATGGTATATCGAATTCCAATTTTGATATGTACCTGTAAGCCCGACATTTTGTCACTACTATGGCCGCCCCTATGTCCTCACCAGACATACCGGATCCGATAGCCACCCTCACGAATGCCTCTACTTATCGATTATCATACTATTATGATCATATACGGGTGGTGCAGATTGAAAAGATGTGGAACCGTACGGTTTCTAATTGGGAGGGGGATATACCGGACTTCCCGGCGCAGTCAATCCTACTGAAATCCTGTCAGTTTACATTTAAATATTTACACTCGGCTCAGCTTCAGGAAGTGTACTTTAAGTTACTACATAGGGCTTATATAGCTCCAGCCCAAAGAGCACATATGATCCCGGACGGGACTAGTGAGCGCTTAAAATGCCGCGTGTCAAGAGCATCCTTTTTTAATTGCTTTTGGACATGTAGGAAAATTGCTAAGTTTTGGAACAAAGTTATTGTTTTCTTTAATCAAACTCTCTCATTGGGGGTTGCCAGAGACCCCATAGCCTGTTTATGTAATTGTTTTGAGGGCTGGCCTCTTGGCCCTGATAGGAGGCGAGTCACGCCCATTCTCACGGTCATTCTCACGGTGGCTAACAAAGTCATTTTGAATCATTGGACGAAAAAGTCGTCTCCCTCTTTAGGGGAACTAAAAAATGTGCTTTTACGGGTTCTCTATTTTGAACGCCAAGCCACCTTGCCAGACATTGAGAGGGGTGTTGCTCGCTTTTATTCCAAATGGGAGCTTTACATTGACAGTCTAGACATTGCTACGCAGGGTCATATTGAAAGGCTCTTTGAAAATACCTCTTGGATTCTTTATAAACGTGTAGATGCTAATTGATATGCGTATGCACCTTGATGTTTTGAGGTTGATGAGTTCATAGATTGTATGTACTGTATGTACTCCACGCGACTACGGAGTGAATTGTCTTGTCTCCCCTCTTCCCCTCTCCCTTCTTGTATTTCCCTTTATCATTTTCTGATGTTTATTTAGTGGTTGATATTAGCTTATAGTGTATGAGTACAGGATATGCGGAATTATTTGACACGAGCTGCAGGGTACTGTGATACCCGCAATTCTTGGATTGTGGGGATGTATGTATTTCTGCCTTTCCTGTATTTTTTTTTACTCACCACTGTATGTAACTCTTTACCTTATGAAAATAAGAAAATAAAAACAGTTTTACAAAAACACAAAAAACAAAAACAGCAGATGATGGCGGCCATGTTTAGCCACTGGTGTTATTATTGCAGCAGAAAAAAGCCTCGCACTTGTATCTGTATTATAGCAACGACAGTGTCGGGGAACACTGCACAACATAGCTGCATGTCCACGCTCTACCAGCCGACTCCAGTCTCCCCCTAAATGTAGTGCTGCACACTACAGGAATCAGTGGATAAATGGAGACCAGCCAGGAGTCTTCTGCAGAAAACACCAGTGAAATTGGGTGCACATAGGGGCTGCATGTGAGCACTCTGCTCCTGCTGGTTCCAAGGAAAGAGGTGGCCTAATTTTCAGTCCAAGATGGCTGATGCTATTCTGATACAGCAGTTTCACATCGGCCATCTTGGATTTCAAATGAGTCTGCCTCTTCCCTGGGAGCTGGCAGAGTTGCAGGGAGGAGACACTTTAGGTAGGGAATAGGGATAGCCTTTGGTGTGCTTACCATCAATACTGAAACTGTAATTGGCCATCAACTGTTAGCAACCTATGCAATAAAGAACCATCAATAGTTTTGCCCACCGATGGTCATCCATGCACTTTCACTCACCGGCCCATGGGCCAAAAAGAACATGGGGATGGGGTTTTGTGGGTGCTCTAGCGGTTGGAGTTAGGCTCCATGTCCCCGGGGGGTGGAGGGTGGGGGACACAACTCTGTATCATTGATGGCGGAGAGCCATTGGATCTCTACTATCGGTGGCAAAACTTATATCGGTGTTTAACCATTAAGGGTTTGTAACCATCCATGGTCGACTGCCAACACTACTAGGGAGTGTGTCTGCCAAAGGGATGTTTAGGTGGACATCTTAACCCCTCCCCCCGTGAACATGCCGATGGTTGCTAGATGATAATGGAATCTGCTGCTGAAGCACACTGACACTTGTACGTCTGTATATTGTAGCTTTGTGTGTAGTTTCTATATGACTACTCAGAGCACATTCAGTGACTGCAACTCAGTCCGCAAACACAATCTGCAGAGGCGGCCTCACACCCTCCACCAGTTTCCCTTCAGCCTCCTCCAAGTGGTTCTCCCTCAGGTCCAGTCTGATCAGGGAGCGGTTGGTAAGGAGAGTAGAGCGGAGATCATCGTAGCAGGACACGGTCAGGCCACAGCCCCGTAACCTGGAGGAAAATGAGGTATCTGGATGAGTTCATGTCTTACCATTTCCAGTCTTTCACAACTGAGAGTATTAACAGTGGGCCTGATACAGAGGTGGCAGCAAATGCCGCCTGTCAGGGCCGTTACTAGGGCCGAAGCAGCCTCTGTCTGCAGCTGTATTACATGTGGACCAGCCATCCGCATGTAATACAGCTGAAAATGTCCCTGCCAAAATGGCCACCGCCTTATAGGAGACATGCCTTAAGTCCTACTGGACCTCTAGTAACAGGGAATTGACACAGGAGCTCAGAGAGTTACCCAGAAGTGCTGGGATCGCGCTGATATGCCGGTGGCCAGGACGGGGGGGGGGGGGGGGAGGGGGGAGATGCGAGCACCAACCCCTGACAATGAGGAGGGGCATATTGTGGTGTCAGGGGCATAATGTGTAATGGGCATTACTGTGAGGGGGAAATTATGGTGTTCGGGGGCATAATATGTAAGGGGCAAAACTGTGTGGGGCATATTTTCAAAGTTTATACTGGGAACCAGATTGGCCAGTAACGTCCCTGCTGCCAGTTACAAGAATTCCATATGCAGCTGAAGTGCAAACGTATGCAAATGGGTATTCCCCACGTGTACGAGCGGGACCTCCCTCATCCGTACATATTCGGACGATGGAGAGGGTTGTTAACATTCAGTATCTTTCAAAATCTTGTTTAGGGTTAAGGGTGAGAGTTAAGGTACTAGTGTTAGGGTTAAGGGTGAGAGTTACAGTATTAGTGTTAGGGTTAAGGGTGAGAGTTACAGTATTAGTGTTAGGGTTTAGGGTGAGAATCAGGGTACTAGTGTTAGGGTTTAGGTTGATAGTTAGGGTATTAGTGTTAGTGTTTAGGGTGAGAGTAAGGGTATTAGTGTTAGGGTTTAGGGTGAGAATTAGGGTATTAGTGTTAGGGTTTAGGTTGATAGTTAGGGTATTAGTGTTAGTGTTTAGGGTTAAGGGTGCGAGTTAGGGTATTAGTGTTAGGGTAAGGGTGAGAGTTAGGGTATTAGTGTTAGGGTTAAGGGTGAGAGTTAGGGTATTAGAGTTAGGGGTTAAGGGTGAGAGTTAGGGTATTGGTGTTAGGGTTAAGGGTGAGAGTTAGGGTATTAGAGTTAGGGGTTAAGGGTGAGAGTTAGGGTATTGGTGTTAGGGTTTAGGGTCAAGGGAGAGAGTTAGGGTATGGTATTAGGGTTAAGGGTGAGAGTTGGGTTATTAGTGTAAGGGCTTAGGGTTAAGGGTGAGAGTTAGGGTATTAGTGTTAGGGATAAGGGTGAGAGTTAGGGTATTAGTGTTAGGGTTAAGGGTGAGAGTTAGGATATTAGTGTTAGGGTTAAGGGCAGGGCCTTTGCTAGGGTGTTCGGCGCCCCCCTGCAAACTATAAATTTGCGCCCTCCCATTTTCCTTTGGGGCGCGCCGGGAAAAGGGGTGTGGTCTCACAAGTAAGGGGCATGGCCACACAGTAGTACCCCCATTTAAAATTACGCCACAATGTAGCACAATCTTATTAATTTTATACGTAATGCCCCACCCGTAGTAGTAGCGTCCTTATACGTAATGCCCCACCCGTAGTAGTAGCGTCCTTATTTGTAATGCACCCCAGTAGTAGTAGCATCCTTATACATAATGCCCCCCCAGTAGTAGTAGCATCCTTATACATAATGCCCCCTCAGTAGTAGTAGCATCCTTATACATAATGCCCCCGAGTAGTAGTAGCATTCTTATACATAATGCCCCCCCAGTAGTAGTACCGTCCTTATACGTAATGCCCTCCCGGTAATAGTAGCGTCCTTGTACATAATGCCCCCCCAGTAGTAGTATCGTTCTTATACGTAGTGCACCCCAGTAGTAGTATCGTCCTTATATGTAATGCCCCCAGCCCCAGTAGTAGTAGCGTCCTTACATGTAATGGCCCCCCCAGTAGTAGCGTTGTTACACGTAATGCCCCCCTGTAGTAATAGCGTCCTTATACGTAATGGCCCCCCAGCAGTGGCGTCCATAGAGCCCGCGCACAGACATACCTCACACACACACAATTCACACATATATACACACACACACACACACACACACACTTCTCTCTCACCCTCCACTTACCTAATCCAATCTCCCTCTGTACAGCAGCCAGGTCCGTGTAGCTCCACCCCCTTATGACCAGTTTAGCCACGCCCCTTGCCGTCCCGTGTAGCTCCGCCCCCTTCTGTCCCGTACTCGGCGCTCTCACACAGATGAGATGAGGTGAGGGGAGGGAGGAGGCGTATCATGCTGCAGGTGCCCGCTGCCAGTGCCTGTCATACAGTGACAGACAGCAGTGGCAGCAGCAGGGGGGACAGGACGGCGCAGCAGGGAAGGAATGCAGAGCAGGGGGAGCGCCTCTCCGTCCCAGCGCCTCCCTGCACTGCATCCCTTCGCTGAGCGGGTAGCGCCGGGCCTGGTTAAGGGTTTGAGTTAGGGTATTAGAGTTAGGGGGTTAAGGGTGAGAGTTAGGATATTAGTGTTATGGTTAAGGGTTTGAGTTAGGGTATTAGAGTAAGGGGTTAAGGGTGAGAGAGTATTAGAGTTAGGGGTCAAGGGAGAGAGTTAGCGTATTGGTGCTAGGGTTAAGGGTGAGAGTTAGGGTATTAGTGGATCATTGGATCCTCATCACTGCAGGGTTAAACATCGAACATTTGGCCGAGGGTCTCGACTATACATGAGACGTCACAAGCCTGCAAAGGACTTCATTCCGCTCGCCCCCTGACGTCATTCTGACGGTTGGGATTCCGGCGTTGGTATTTTGACAGTTGGGATTCCGACCGCCGGGATCCCATACCCAACCCAAGGGGTGTTCCTGGATGGTGACTGAGGGTAACAGGGGTGGCTGAAAAGATGCATGGACATGGCCTGTCTTATGGTTGTGGTAAATGCCACTACGGAACCCTTCCCCGGTGTACATATGTCTGAACGTGCAAGGGCTCTGTACGAAATACATGAGACTCGTGCACAGATGGAAAGCATTGCTCCACTGCATACAACATGGCAGCTGCATCCTGACTCAGGACCTGTATGTGGTCATTGTTCCCGGACATATGTAACGTGCTTCTTCTGCTGTGTCCTGGGAGTACATACAGATGTCGTAGATTATAATGTAATGGTCATGAAAGAGGAGTCTGGTTAGACTCTGGGCATCAGGGTCACTAGGAGAACCCACGCTGTCTACGATCTAGTGCACATGTGTAGGTCTCCGGCAAAATGGCACGGCGGACATTTTCCTAGTGATTTTCCTACTGTGCATGCACAAAGAGACTGGGAACATGGCCACTGTGCTAATTTCCCTCTGGTTACTGCAGCGCCTCTGCTATAAATACAGTATGTCTGATATAACTACTAGGACTGCTCTTACCTAAGCTCCTGCAGGATACAGTCCGGGTGCCTCACTCCCTGGCACAGAAGTCTCATTCCCGAGTCCTGCAGATGGTTCCTGGACAGGTCCAGTGTGATGAGAGTGCGGTGTGTGATAAGAACAGAGCGGAGGTCAGCACAGCCGGAGGAGGTCAGGCCGCAGCTGCATAACCTGGCGGAATATGAGGGATCTGCATTAGGTCATTTATTACCACTTCCGGCCTCACCCTCAGCCTGACGTCACCACTGACCATGGTGCAGCTCCAGTACTGGGTGCATGTATCCGCTATTAGGCTGTAGGTGAGATAATGTGACTGAGTATAACTGAGAGTAAGTCATGTGTGACCACTACCAAAGACTGCTCCTAAGTAAATAGCAGCAAGATTATTAAATCTAATCCCCCCACCCCACCCCTAGTCCACGGCTTACCTCTCCTGTGTCCCGGCAGTGTCGATCAGGCTCACAAGCTGCTTAGGACTATTAGGTTGGGATATTTATGGGCTTATTTATCAATGAGTGATACATTTCACCGTGAGTGATAAATTGCACCAGCCAATCAGCTCCTAACTGCCATGTCACAGACTGTGTTTGAAAAATGACAGTTAGGAGCTGATTGGCTGGTGCAATTTATCACTCATGGTGAAATGTATCACTCATTGATAAATTAGGCCATTATAAGTATCTCCTCATTTGAAACATGGGGGTAAATGTTATAGGGTGTAAGTTGCCAGAGGTGCGGGACTTCGGGCGAGAATGCCCGTATTTTTAAAGAGCCAATCATTTACAAGGCAAAGCCAACCTGCTTTAAATCACATTGCGCCTATTTGATTTTGTCTTTTCATATTATTTTAGTATTAAGACTTTTGATAAATATGCTGATAACATAAAAGGAAATGGCAGTATCTAGTTTATTACTTTTTCCCCTGCATGGACTATGGGGGTAATTCAGACCTGATCGTAGCAGCAAATTTGTTAGCAGTTGGGCAAAACCATGGCCCTCATTCCGAGTTGTTCGCTCGCTAGCTGCTTTTAGCAGCTTTGCACACGCTAAGCCGACGCCTACTGGGAGTGAATCTTAGCTGTGCAGAATTGCGAACGAAAGATTCGCAGAATTGCGAATAGAATAGCGATTAGAAATTTCTTAGCAGTTTCCGAGTAGCTCGAGACTTACTCTGCCACTGCGATCAGTTCAGTCAGTTTCGTTCCTGGTTTGACGTCACAAACACACCCAGCGTTCGCCCAGACACTCCATAAAACGGTCAGTTTCCGCCCAGAAACACCCACTTCCTGTCAATCACACTACGATCACCAGAAAGATGAAAATTCTTCGTTACGCTGTGAGTAAAATACCAAACTTTTGTGCTAATTTTCTTGGCGCAGATGCACTGCGAACATTGCGCATGCGCAGTTTACGACTTATCGCACCGATGCGAAGAAAAAGAACGAGCGAACAAATCGGAATGAGGGCCCATGTGCACTGCAGGGGGGCCAGATATAATATGTGCAGAGAGAGTTATATTTGGGTGGGTTATATTGTTTGTTTCTGTGCAGAGTAAATATTGGCTGCTTTATTTTTACACTGCAATTTAGATTTCAGTTTGAACACACCACACCCAAATCTACCTCTCTCTGCACATGTTATATCGGCCACACCTGCAGTGCACATGGTTTTGCCCAACTGCTAACAAATTTGCTGCTACGTTCAGGTCTGAATTACCCCCTATGTCGTTTATATTACTGAGAGGACTGTTATATGGATAACGTGCTTACACAAGTGTCTGTAGGCTGCAGTCCGGGTGTCTCAGTCCGTCACACAGAAGCTTCGCTCCCCCCTCCAGATTGTTCCCTGACAGGTCCAGTCTGACCAGAGACCGGTCTGTAATAATGACAGGGTGGAGATTATCGCAGCAGGAGGAGGTCAGACCGCAGCTATGTAACCTGATGAGAGATGAGGGATCTGCATTAGTCCAATTCTCACCATTTCCAGTCTCCGATTCTAGGTCTGTGAATGCAACCACAATCCTCAACACACACGCAACACTTCCACTGGTTTAGGATATGGGTGGGTTAGGATTGGGCCCCACCAGGGAGGGTTAGGAAAGTGCGATAATAATCCCAACGGTCAAGTTGCCGGCTGTCACATGACCGACTGTGGCATCCCGACTTTTAGAATACCAACAGGAGATGGTGCAATTAATTTATACCTCCCCTGCCCCCACTCCTAACCTTTACCCGCCTGGGCTGGCGGCTAGGGCTAAGATAGTGGGGGGTGGCAGCTACGGCTAATCACAAGGGGTGGCGGCTAGGGATAAGACTAGGGTCGTGGCTACAGCTAACCCCCACTGTAATACCTAACCCTAATCCCCCCCACACCAGTCCCTAACCCTAGCCCTCACCCCAATACTTACCTTTGGGATGCCAGCGGTCGGGGTTCCGGCATCAGGATTCTGAGTGGTGTCGGGATTACGGCACCGGTCACCTGACCGCCATGATAATGACTGCATCCTGGCAGGGCTGCGTGTGGGGGGTGGGGTTAAGTTTAGTCTTCGGGGAGAAGGTTAGGGTTAGACTGCAGGGTGAAAGGTTAGGTTAGGGAGGAGGAGAGGTTAGGGTTACAGGCTGGGTTAGGGTTAAGTTGCCAGGCTGTGAGGTTTAGGTTTAGGCTGTGGGGAAGGGGGGGGGGCTTGTTAGGTTTAGGCACCACCAGGGAGGATTAGGGTCAGTCTGTAGGGAGGGAGGGTTAGGGGGGTAAAAAAGAAGGAATAAGGATACTTACCTCGCAGGTGTCGGGATCCTGCGAGTTGGGATTCCGCTGTCTGTATTCTAAATCCGAATCCCAAGTGTCGAGATCCCAATACCATCTCCAGTACTATATAGGACCTCACTACATTACTAGGCCTAAGTGGTTCTTCATTCACCTTGTTTTACAGTATAATTTACTTACACCAGTTCCTCAACTTGACACTGTTTAAACAACCCGGAAAAGTTGGATCCTGCCTCAAACCCGTCTTCCTCCTTATCGGGAAACCTGCATCTGGCGAAACTGCCGAACACACAGAAACACAAAACGCTTTTACTGCAGAGAATCACATGAACCGCTAAAGCTTATAACAAGCAAAGTAATATATCCTGTGAGCTTTAGAAAGCACTGACCAGGGCCTTGAAAATGGCTACTGCACCATTTTCCCAAAGACTCCCTGCAGTGCGTGCGTGGTGGGACTTTGGAAGGGTAAGTACAATTTTATGGGTACAGGGTGTGCAGTGTGGGCCCCTCTGGAACCAGGGGCCCATGTGCACCACATACCTTGCACCTATCACAGATACACCAATGGCACTGACACATTATAGTTTCCAGTAAACCCCAAGCCTTAACCAAGAACCCACCTGGGTTTGGCTGCCTCCAGGTCTGACATCCCAGCAGACAACAAGAATGGTCAGCAAGTCAATAAGCTCTGTGTACATAGCTGACTTCAAAAAGAACCAATTCAAAAATCATCAGAGATCATGATACTGGTCCTTTCCATCCCCAGCAGAGCCATGAGCCTATACCCATAATGCTTCACCTGCAATACTGCTGAAAGGAGGTGGGTGGAAGAGCCAGAAGAAGAGGGAAGCCAAAGGAATGCCAATATCAGATGGTCACTAACAGCTAAACATTACACATTATATTGGGCACCACGCGGATATTTAAAATGCTGGTCTATAGATTTATATACAACATGGAGATACATAAGACATGAGTAACAGACTGATAAATGGCAGCTGAATAACAAACCATAAATTATTATTTATGACATCCAGTACACTGAAGGCTATAGAACATCCTTAGATGGTACAGTATCTGATACACTGTCATCTATACCAATGGTTCCCATACTCGGTCCATAACCTGGTTTTAAGTATTTCCGTGGCTGAGCACAGATGGTTAAATCAAATTGACTGAGGTAGTAATTAAGTCACCTGTGCCCAGGCCTGGTTGTCCTTAAAACCTGGACCATTAGAGAGCTTTGAGGACCACAATAGAGAACCTATGATCTATACTATAATTCGCTATGGTCTGTCCCATTTCAAACATGCATGCAAATGTGAAAGAGATGGGTTGGACCTACTACCAGCAGAAGCTGAGGACCATGCTGTTGTCCAGGAACAATATAAGTATAGCAGTGTGAGGCCCATAATGAGGTCACTTCTATAGTACCTCATATTTATTCATTTATATTAGTATCAAACTTTTGATTTACTTCCTAAAATCCTAAAGCCCAAATTGTAGCTTTGTTCTCAGTAATAAGGCAAACACTTACCGGAGTTTTGAAGACTTAGAAAGTGCTGGAGCTATAATGTCCCGAGCGTTTGGCCCTATTATGTGGTCATGAAAAGATGCAGTATATTTGTTTGTGCTTCTCCCCAGGCAGTAGGCTACAGCCCGGTAACCAATGTTCTCCTGGTCACTTTCTTCTCCATAAAGACCTTTAATTTCCACTTCAGGGAAGTAAGACATCATTCTCCCCACATAGTCCTCATCCTGAGTCTCGTACAGGCAGCCTAGTATCTCATTGTGGAAGTGTGATGGACGTCTCTTTAGCCATTCCTCCAAGATTAGTTTGTCACTAAAGGAAATGGGACAGCCAGTGGTCCGCTGAGCCTCCTGAATCTGTTTCTCACTAGAAAGACCAAATAAGAACCGTACAGTTAGTTTTAGATGCGTCTGATCTTCCGATGCCTTCAGTAACTCTGTCACTTTCGTCGTTCTTTCCGATTTCTCTTCCAGGACATAGTGGAGAGCAGCAAAGAACTCCTGCACACTCAGGTGGCTGAAGCTGTAGCAGGTGCTGGTCTCAACACCCCTTTGACAGACATTCTCATTCAGAAACACTGACTCCAACATAGAGAGTCCATGTCTCTCAAGATCCGATTCTTTGAACAGAATTCTCCTGTCCCAAACACCATCATTGGCCAAAGCACTCAGCTTCCTTATACATGCGCTTAAAGGCTGGGCAGAGCCCCTGCCATGATACTTAATTAAAACTTTAAGGTACAACAGGTAAATGGATGTGGGTGTCCTAGAATCAATCACACGTGAGCCTCCTCTAAGTTGCTGCTTTATTATAGTACATAAAATCCAGCAAGTTACAGGGACAACGCACAAGGTGGACAGAGTATTATTGTCCTTAATGGCACTAAGAGCCAAGTCCGCTTGTTCTTGGGTTTCAAAGAAATTCTGGAAATATTCCTCACGCTGCTCTCCTGTAAACCCCAGAATTTCCACATATCGAGGAGTGTGATCTACACCCTTCAGCTTCATCATCGAGAATTGTCTTGTGGTGATGATCAGAGAACTGTCTCTGAGCAGCTTTTTTCTCAACAAACTGTTTAGAAGGACTTCTTTGGAGACCTCCTGAAATGGGTCATCACAAACCTCCGTGTCATTGATTGATGGGAATTTTAATTGATCGAAACCATCAACAATAAGAAGTATTGTCTCAGAGTCAATGAAGATTGATCGCAACAGATTAGAAGAACATTTCAGTCCGCAAAACCTGGATATATATCTGGCCAGGCTGATATTACCAGTGAAGGTGCTGACCGCTCTACAGCTCATGTAAAACACAAAATGAAACTTGTCTTTATAGAGATTCCCGGATGCCCAGTCTAGCATGATCTTCTGGGAGGTCATCGTTTTTCCTATCCCGGCAGGTCCTTGTAGCACCACAATCTTGGGAATAATCCCATCATCTTGTGGCTGAAACAGAGCCTGTACAGTGGTTGGAGAATACTCCTCTGATGATCTGCTTGCCATAATCTGTAAGTGCCTCTGGCCTGTAGAAGTTATTTCTTGTTGTCTCTCTTCTTCATTACGATGATTCTTGATCAGTAAAAGACTGGTATATCGTTTCTTTGTGTTGACCGCCTCCCCAATCCTTGCATTACTATCTTCAATACAATGGTATTCCTTTACCGTGTCATTCGCATATCTTATTCTGCAGTCTGAATAGAATGTAAATATATATATATTAATAATAAATTCTAAATACTCTGAAAAACCAAAGAGATATGTTAATATAATTCTAAATTCACAACCTTAGTACAGCTCCTCCACTTCAATCAGGATTTGGGCAACAAGTATATAAAAGGCTCATTCCATGACAGAAATTAAAAATAAGCCATGACCTTGTATTTGTTACCAAATAACAGTCCCTTTATAGTATTACAAATTGTTATGAGGGATGGTCAACAGGGCTATAACATACCCTGTGCTGGGCCCCTAGAACATGTGATGTCATAGCCCCTAGTGGCTTCCAGTTTCTGGCCACATTATGTTGGTGCACCTTTATGTTGGTGCACGTTTATCTGATTACAGCAAAATTGCATCTTACTTGCTTATAGGGACAACTGATCCCAGGATAGCCTGTCCAACTACACGATTTGTAGTCACTTGGGAGACTCGATTGCCACTATTTGTTTAGCATAAGTCTAACACGTGATTAGATGCAGAGTTACTATAATAGCCTGCGTGACTGTACTTTTTTCTCATTGCACTTTGCAGCATATTAAAGCATTCAAAGATAATGTGTTACTGACCTTGAAGTGTTATAGCTGCTGATATCTCCTGTAATTTCCCTGTAAATAAAAAAAGTAGACAGAATATAAACAGCATTGAAAGTCACAGTCATCCCGGTGGCCTGAACTTGTTAAGAATGCATTTCAAGGATGCAGTTAGAACCAGAGATTGAACTGGCTTTGGACCTTGGACTGCTCTAGATTCTAAAATGAAACCACTTTTACAAACACTGCAGCTCAGGATCATTATGTGGCCTCTCTTCGCCTCTGCCATGAGAACACCAGGACCAGACGTAGTACCCCTCCATCTGAGAACATCATGACTGCCACTAGCCTACCCCTCAAGGTGAGCAGGGAGCTGTAGGTGAAGAGCACCAGGACCAGGCTCAGCAGGGACATTACCATCCCCACGTTCTCATACCCACCCGTACTGGTCCCATGATACCAGGACATTTATAGTTTTATCAAATTACCTGCAAATGTTTTCTTACCATGTGCCTTTTCTTCCCTTTCATGCAGTGTACTTCCACACCACCGTGTGCTATTCCTGTAATGTGCACCACCACTGAGGGTTGCCTCGGATGGCTCCTCCGCAGGGCAGAATGTCCCTCACATGGATCTTTCCGAACAGAGTATATCATACTACTACACAAGGTCCATAGGCATTTCTATAATGGGTGTAGTGTGCACAGTGCACACAGGCCCCTGGGTCATGGGGGCCAACACCGCACACACTGGACCCATAGAGTATACTTACCTCTCCAGAGTCCCACAGCAGCGGCCCTGCAGTGCAGGCACAAATTACTTGGAAAATGTCCGCCACTGCCATTTCCGAGTAATTTGCCCATGTGCACTGGAAGTGTCCCCAGGAACAAGGCGCGGGCGCCATGTTCCCAGAGACCTGCGCATGCACAGTAGGCTCTGGCTTTATGCCAGAGTCTACTAGCTGCAGGAGAGGAGGGGGCCTGCAATGGAAACTGCACACGGGTCCCCTCCTCTCTTAAAATGCCCTTGACAAGGTCAGTTTTCCCATATATGCATTGGGCCCTTGTATAGTTTACCTACTACAGTGTAACCTTCGCAGTGCACCCAACATGGCTGCCTCATCTGGAACGCTTGTGGATGGGATGAAAAATTCATGGCCCTGACGGTTTTATTGGGACCCTACTCTGAGCGTTAGTACACTGCAATCACCCCATTTGGTGTCATCTCTTCTAGGGGTAGACTATTCCAACCAGTGCCCAAGATGGCTGCTTCACCCGGGACCTGTGATGGTGGAATACACAACCTATGGAAGTTATTACTCAAAATGCCTACACTATGCTTACTGTGTGCTCTTTTTATGTCTGTGTGGCCTGTCTTTTGCTGTATTATGTGCATTGTTTTTGATGTATGTAAAGCGCCGAGAATCTCATTAGAGAAAGAGCATTCTATAATAAAATTATTATTATTAAAAATAATAATGTTATTAGGAGTTGCTGAACATCATAAGGAGCAGATAACAGGGACGAGGCAGCAGGTGATCAGTATTGCACAGAGGTGCCTCACATTAAGAATGATGACATCACTAGTCAACAATTATATCATTGATCACTAATACCCCTTTTGCACCAAAATGCCAGGTCCGACCCCTTTCACACTGCACCTTGGGCCCAGGTTATTGCCGGGTCTTCCCCCTGTGCTGGTGATCTGGCTCTCCATATGCTTTCAGTGTGACCTGGGTCGGTTGACCCCTTCACACCGTGGACTACCTGGATCGATGGGTTCAACCCTAATAGCTAGGTCAGATTCCTGGGTAACGTGACCTGAGTCATTTTCATCTGATCCTTTCATACCAAACTTCGACCTGGGTTGCCCCAAGTTTGGTGGAAAAGGGGTGTTACTGTTTAGGAAGACAATACAGGCATTTATACATGGCACCCCATGCCCCCTACTGTACGGATATAAAAGTCATAGAGGACATCTGTGACCACATACAAGCGCAGAACTGCAGGTGGACCAGAACTCACCATATTGTGTCACATCATGTTGGAGAGTCTTTGCAGGTCCCATGAGATTGATCAATTTGAGGACCTCTATGGCCACATACAGGGCTGTCTCCTCTCCATAGACATCTAAGAGGAGGTTCTTAGTGGTAACACAATCTGCGTCTTCCAGATGCCCACGTAATATGGCGGGTCGCTCTTCATAGGAGAAATCACATAACTTGTCCTTAAATCGTGTGAAGTCATATTGCATGAGGTCTTCCAGAGACTCATAGAGAATGTCTCCCGATGTCCTCCTCCCCTCACACCGAGACCCTGATGAAAACAGAATAATGTTATGCAGAGAAACACATCCACCAGCATCTGACACACATAACACAGCAATAAATATACTGGCTGCGTGACAGCTGAGTCATCTATTGCCAGTGCCCTGAGATACAGATCTCCCTGATAATATAAGTACAGGGCTGAGAACAAACAAAATCAAGCAACGCGTTTCGTAAACGTTTCTCGAGGTTTCATAGGACTCACTAAATGATTGATCTCATCTGAAAGATGGAAAATCCCTTTAAATGACCCACTGGAGAGTGTTATTAGGGGGAGAACAATTATTAAACATGTTGGTGGAAATTATTCTATGCAGGGAACATGCAATTATCAATAAAAGTAAAGGTTAAACTTACAATACTACGACCCAAATAAATTAAATACAGGTTGAGTATCCCATATCCAAATATTCCGAAATACGGAATATTCCGAAATATGAAATTTTTGAGTGAGAGTGAGATAGTGAAACCTTTATTTTCTGATGGCTCAATGTACACAAACTTTGTTTAATACACAAAGTTATTAAAAACATTATATTAAATGACCTTCAGGCTGTGTGTATAAGGTGTATATGAAACATAAATGCATTCTGTGCTTAGACTTAGGTCCCATTACCATGATATCTCATTATGGTATGCAATTATTCCAAAATACGGAAAAATCCCATATCCAAAATACTTCTGGTCCCAAGCATTTTGGATAAGGGATACTCAACCTGTATGATTTATGCAGGAATTAGGCAACTGATGGCTCCACAGCAGAGGCGGATTGGCCATAGGGTTTACAGGGAAGATTCCCGGTGGGCCGACGCACCCGCAGGGCCTGTTTAGTTTGAGCCCATGTGGTCCTATTTATAGACATAATGAATAAGATGCAAAATAATTTGCATATATGAAAATGACTTTGCCACTTAGCCTGTGATTGCAGATGATCTAGTGTATGCTCTGTCTGCCTGCTTGGCTGACATATAAGATTGAGTGAATAGTGATTGGGATACGGTTGGTGTAATAAGCAAGAAAATATATCTTTCTAAAGAATGATATCGTTTCCTAAATTCTGAAGGTGTATCATATAATGTGCTCATAATATGTAATTTTATTTCTTTTTAACTTCCCCCTTGATGCTGGACATGCCCACTATCTGGAAAGTCTTGGGGGGAGGGTGCTGCAGCCATGGCCCATGGCTAGACCTTACACCTCTGGTGCTGCCCATGTGGGGCCACTAGTACAAATTTTTCCAGGGCCACTTTTTGTTCCCAATCCGCCCCTGTGCACAGCTGTAGTGTCTCATGGGGCATGCTGGGACTTGTAATTTTACAGCAGTCTGAGAATCACAGGGTGTCCGAGTCTCATCTACAGACACAAGCTATCAGATAATAACAGGCACATGGTAGAAAGTTTGCCAGGATTTGTTGTGCAGTAACCGGTACATTATGTATTTCTCAGACATGGGAAAATATCAGTATGAGGCATTATATAACGCCAGTCAGCCTCCCAGGTATACAGTACTTATTACCCCACAGGTATATATTCTTGTTTCGATTACTATTATAATAATGAAAGCTGTCACTCACTTTTTAAGAAGGAAGCGGCCATCACACAGGAGACAACTGGGCTCTACGTATTCTAGTAGGAAATAAAAAAAAAACACAGTATGTACGACTAGTGCCCGAAACATGACATGCACTTGAGAACCAATGAGAAGCCCAGATTTTCAGATGCACCCCGACCCTGCCTCCTTGGCTATGCCACTGCCTGTTACCGTGAGCCATGATCCCATGGTGCAAACTTACTAAATGACGGATTTTGCAAGTCGCCAATTCCCAACATGTTACTATGAAAATTTAAACCGGCAATGATATTGACATAGAGACACAACGCGTTTCACTTTTAATATCACTGCCATTTTAAATTTCCTGGTTAAAGGCACAAGCCGCCGCTTAGTAACCTTACCCACATGGCATGAATTAGTGGAAAGCCTGTATATGCCTGGAGAAGCACGGAGGCCACATATGACAGGACCTTACCTCAGCGGTTTCAGGAGGCAATGGAGCAAGGAGACACGCAGCCCAGCACAGAGAGGAAGAGGCCGGCGGCAGCAGCAGCATCTGTTAGTGAATCACACTGCTAGCGCTCCCCCTGGTGGAGAGCACAGGAAACAAACAGGAAGAGACCCAGCAGCGAGCAGGCAACGAATGGAGGCTGCTAAAAAGAAGGGCCAGTCGGTGGTACTCCCCAACACTGGGCATCTGCAGGGGGTGAGTGACGTGCCAGCAATTTATGAAGATATCCCTGTGGCCACAGAATCAGATGGCCCTAAATCAGGAGAGGAGGGGGATAACTGTTACTGGGAACCGCAGCCACTTGTCATCCTCAGGTCTTCCACACTGCAAGCAGAGCAGGTTACCCTTCCCCTGGCTGCCAGTTTTTGCCACCTCGAAGGATCAGTGTCTACTGTTGCAAACCCTTAAGGTATTATCAGAGAGACACACAAGAGGATGTCCAGCAACTTCTGCAAAGCACCAGGAGCAACCAACACTACCTCCCACAACACCAGCGTGCCAGCATTCCAGCACTAGCGGGAAGCCATCAGGACTCAGCAGCGATAGTTGGGCCCAGCTGGGCATCACAAGAACATTCAGCGAAACTCCTACAACAACAGGACAGGTCTCTAACTCCAGTCCCACCTTGGTGGTTATGCCGGCTGTGCCAATCTTCACCAAGCCCAATATGGCACCGCTTAGGGGAATAACGGCCCCAGGAGTTCCATGGTTAGAGGGGGTCCTGCAGCAACAGTCCCAAACCATTCATGCCATGCCCATTATGAAGGCAGCCAAGTCTAGTGGCACCGACGATCCTTTTACACACATTTTATCTCTCCCGTCACTGCCCACCCACCGCCGGGTCACCCGTCTGCCGTATCGGCGGTCGGGCAGCTCGGTGGTGTATTGCCGTGTCTGTAGGGCCCTTTAGTCTTACCTGAGTAATTACAGAGATGAGAGACAGGACTGTATCTGTAATGACTAGGGGGGTCAATCCGAGTTGTTCGCTTGTTGCCGATTTTCGCAACGGAGCGATTAATGCAAAAATGCCCATGCGCATGGTACGCAGTGCGCATGCGCTAAGTAATTTAGCACAAAACTTAGTAGATTTACTCACGCCCGAACGAAGAATTTTCATCGTTGAAGTGATCGGAGTGTGATTGACAGGAAGTGGGTGTTTGTGGGCGGAAACTGGCTGTTTTCTGGGAGTGTGCAGAAAAACGCAGGCGTGCCAGGATAAAACGCAGGAGTGTCTGGAGAAACGGGGGAGTGGCTGGCCGAACGCAGGGCGTGTTTGTGACGTCAAACCAGGAACGAAACGGGCTGAGCTGATCGCAGTGTAGGAGTAAGTCTCGAGCTACTCAGAAACTGCTAAGAATTATTTATTCGCAATTCTGCTAATCTTTCGTTCGCAATTCTGCTAACCTAAGATTCAGTCCCAGAGGGCGGCGGCCTAGCGTGTGCAATGCTGCTAAAAGCAGCTAGCGAGCGAACAGCTCGGAATGACCCCCTATATGTAATGAAGCTGGATGAGGTAACTGGCTGCTGTTTATCCATATTAGTGTGGAGTTCCCCTTTCTACAATTGTGCATGAATCTGCCTTTATGTGTGAAAAACGGGGGTTACTTCCAGAGTGAAATGACTTTTTACCCACTTAACAGGTTATTTTTTCCCCAAAAGCCGGTCAGAAATTGTCATTTATATTTAATAACGTTTTTAACACATTACACTTTAAAACATATTTAAATATTTTATTTAAAAAATAAAGTTTATAACTTGGGGTTGTATTGCACCTCCATGTGTCTATAGGCTCCCACTGTGTAAATCACTTCCCACTCACGGCCCACATCTCCTTTCCTCGATGAGATGCAGCCGTGTCAGGTAAGGGTCAAGAAACACTTGAGATTTAATAAGTTACACAGCTTGTGAAATGATGCATTTATGCACGACTCTCAGTGAGTTCCACATCTGTCACGTGTATGTATATTTCAACTGTTCTATATGAATAATGTAATTCAGTGACACTGACATGGTCCATAGATAGTGACAGCGCTAGTTACACAGATGTGTAAGGCACAGGTAGCAGTAATTCCAGTATAATTAGCTAAGGATCAGTGACAGTAATACCCCTTTCAGACTGCCAGCTATGAACGCGGGTTATTGGCACATGAGCGGGGGTCAGGGGAGTGTCACTCAACTTCACAGAGTCCGTGGGAGGTGTAAAGGTGCATACACACTTGCCAAGAAAATGAGCGGCATCGCTCATTTTCCCCCTTCTCGAGCGGCGTCGCTCATTTTCCCCCTTCCAGAGTGGCGTCGCTCATTTTTCCCCTTCCAGAGCGACGTCGCTCATTTTCCCCCTTCCCGAGCGGCTTCGCTCATTTTCACCCTTCCCAAACACCATCGCTCATTTTCTCCTTTCCCAAACGGCATCGCTCATTTTCACCCTTCCGGAGCAACGTCGCTCATTTACACCCTTCCCAAACACCATCGCTCATTTTCCCCTTTCCCAAACGGCGTCGCTCATTTTTACCCTTTCCTGAGCAGCGTCGCTCATTTACACCCTTCCCGAGCAACGTCGCTAATTTCCCCCCTTTCCGAGCGATGTCGCTCATTTTCCCCTTTCCCGTGCGACATCGTTCATTTTCCCCCTTCCCGAGCGGCATTGCTCATTTACCCGTTCCCGTGCGACATTGCTCATTTTCACCCTTCCCGAGCAACGTTGCTTATTTTCCCCTTTCTCAAGCGATGTTGTTCATTTTCACCCTTCCCGAGCGGCGTCGCTCATTTTCACCCTTCCGGAGCAACGTCACTCATTTTCCCCTTTCCTGCGCGGCGTCGCTCATTTACACCCTTCCCGAGTGACGTTGCTCATTTTCCCCTTTCCCGTGCGACATCGCTCATTTTCCCCCTTCCTGAGCGGCGTCGCTCATTTACACCCTTCCCGAGCGACGTCGCTCATTTTCCCCTTTCCCGTGCAACATCGCTAATTTTTCCCATTCCCGAGCAGCGTCGCTCATTTTCCCCCTTCCGGAGTGACGTCACTCATTTTCTCCTTTCCCGAGCGGCGCCGCTCATTTTCACCCTTCCTGAGCGACGTCACTCATTTCCCCCTTTCCCAAGTGACGTCGCTCATTTTTCCCCTTCCCGAGTGACGTCACTTATTTTCCCCTTTCCCAAGCGACGTCGCTCATTTTCCCCTTTCCCGTGCGACACTGCTCATTTTCCCCTTTCCCGAGCGGCGTCGCTCATTTTCCCCCTTCCCGTGCGACATCGCTCATTGTCCCCCTTCCTGAGCGGCGTCGCTCATTTACACCCTTCCCGAGCGACGTCGCTCATTTTCCCCTTTCCCGTGCAACATCGCTAATTTTTCCCATTCCCGAGCAGCGTCGCTCATTTTCCCCCTTCCGGAGTGACGTCACTCATTTTCTCCTTTCCCGAGCGGCGCCGCTCATTTTCACCCTTCCTGAGCGACGTCACTCATTTCCCCCTTTCCCAAGTGACGTCGCTCATTTTTCCCCTTCCCGAGTGACGTCACTTATTTTCCCCTTTCCCAAGCGACGTCGCTCATTTTCCCCTTTCCCGTGCGACACTGCTCATTTTCCCCTTTCCCGAGCGGCGTCGCTCATTTTCCCCCTTCCCGTGCGACATCGCTCATTTTCCCCCTTCCCGAGCGGCGTCGCTCATTTCCCCCCTTCCGGAGCAATGTCGCTCATTTTCACCCTTCCCGTGCGACATCGCTCATTTTCCCCTTTCCCGAGCGGTGTCGCTCATTTTCTCCTTTCCCGAGCGGTGTCGCTCATTTTCCCCTTTCTTAAGTGACATCGCTTATTTTCCCCTTTCCCAAGCGACGTCGCTCATTTTTACCAGCTAGAATAAGGGACTGTTGTTGAATATAGGGTCTACTCAATTGTAGTCGGAAACTGCCTTCTTGTTGGAAAGACGCCAGTTTACGACTTTTTAGGATGGAAATTGTTCCGAACTATTCAATCCTTTCCGACAAGTCGGCAATTCCGACTTGTCGGAGAACACGTGGATCGGCGGAATATCCGCCAATCCACGTGTTTTGTCGGAAACGCTGCCAAACCCAACAGGTTTTAGCCCCGTTTCAGACAATGTTAATCTGACTTTGAAAAAAAGTCGGATTGGCATTGTCAGGAATGGCCAAATCCTGTCAGATTTGGCCCCTCATTGAATACTGCATTGTCGGATCTTTTCCATCTGAAAGGATCCGACAAGCATTGAATTCCCCCAAAGACTAGAAATATCATTCCCATAAGAACTGTAATGTTTCGTTGCTTGTAATATAAGAATTGAAGTATTGGGGAAGATAAAAGACTTTAGACGCAGGATAATAAATCCTCGAGGATCATTAGATCTGGAAACCATGAAAAGAAATACAAACTTCCTTTGACTTTGCTATTGATTTCTATTGAAATCCTAGGTAAGTGAACAATTACCTTGTTTCACGTTAAGAAATACATTCAAAGTCATCTGATCTTAGGAAAGCTATATAGACAAGCGTGGAATGTATTTAACCGGCCGTCAGAAGGAAACAAGAGTAGTAAAGTAAGGGACACATTAACAGACTGGGAGTAAAGAATCTCTCTATAAATTGTTTATAATAACATACCACATACCATCTGAGCCTAATTTAGGAGGAATGGGCAAAAATAAGAATTTACTCACCGGTAATTCTATTTCTCGTAGTCCGTAGTGGATGCTGGGAACTCCGTAAGGACCATGGGGAATAGACGGGCTCCGCAGGAGACTGGGCACTCTAAAAGAAAGATTAGGTACTATCTGGTGTGCACTGGCTCCTCCCTCTATGCCCCTCCTCCAGACCTCAGTTAAGGAAACTGTGCCCGGAAGAGCTGACACATCAAGGAAAGGATTTGGAATCCAGGGTAAGACTCATACCAGCCACACCAATCACACTGTACAACTTGTGATAACCATACCCAGTTAACAGTATGAACAACAACTGAGCCTCAGTAACAGATGGCTCATAACAATAACCCTTTAGTTAAGCAATAACTATATACATGTATTGCAGAGAGTCCGCACTTGGGACGGGCGCCCAGCATCCACTACGGACTACGAGAAATAGAATTACCGGTGAGTAAATTCTTATTTTCTCTGACGTCCTAGTGGATGCTGGGAACTCCGTAAGGACCATGGGGATTATACCAAAGCTCCCAAACGGGCGGGAGAGTGCGGATGACTCGGCAGCACCGAATGAGCAAAGGCAAGGTCCTCCTCAGCCAGGGTATCAAACTTGTAGAACTTAGCAAATGTGTTTGAACCCGACCAAGTAGCAGCTCGGCAAAGCTGTAAAGCCGAGACCCCTCGGGCAGCCGCCCAAGAAGAGCCCACCTTCCTTGTGGAATGGGCTTTTACTGATTTAGGATGCGGTAACCCTGCCGCAGAATGAGCTTGCTGAATCGTGTTACAGATCCAGTGCGCAATAGTTTGCTTTGAAGCCGGAGCACCCAGTTTGTTGGGTGCATGCAGGATAAACAGCGAGTCAGTTTTCCTGACTCCAGCCGTCCTGGCTACATAGATTTTCAAAGCCCTGACTACGTCCAGCAACTTGGAAGCCTCCAAGTCCCGAGTAGCCGCAGGCACCACAATAGGTTGGTTCAAATGAAACGCTGATACCACCTTTGGGAGAAATTGGGGACGAGTCCTCAATTCTGCCCTGTCCATATGGAAGATCAGATACGGGCTTTTACATGACAAAGCCGCTAATTCTGACACACGCCTAGCTGAAGCCAAGGCCAACAGCATGACCACCTTCCACGTGAGATACTTTAGCTCCACGGTCTTAAGTGGCTCAAACCAGTGTGATATCAGGAAATCCTACACAACGTTAAGATCCCAAGGTGCCACTGGAGGCACAAAAGGGGGCTGAATATGCAGCACTCCCTTAACAAACGTCTGAACTTCAGGCAGTGAAGCCAGTTCTTTTTGAAAGAAAATAGATAAGGCCGAAATCTGGACCTTTATGGATCCTAATTTTAGGCCCATAGTCACTCCTGACTGTAGGAAGTGCAGGAATCGACCCAGCTGGAATTCCTTTGTAGGGGCCTTCCAGGCCTCACACCAAGCAACATATTTTCGCCATATACGGTGATAATGTTTTGCTGTCACATCTTTCCTAGCCTTTATCAGCGTAGGAATAACTTCATCCGGAATGCCCTTTTCCGCTAGGATCCGGCCAGAGCCGGCCCTAACCAATATGATGCCCTAGGCAAGATTTTGGCTGGTGCCCCCTAGCACCACCGCTGGTTCCACCTCTGACCTTTCACCTCTTTCCCAGCACCATCACCCCTCACCCATAGCAGTCCTTATTTTGGTGTTTGTACCCCCTAAATTTTAAATAGGAACAGTTCGCACATTTGGCGCACATCCCAAAAAGGGGTGTGTTTTTGCTGGCAAGGGGCATGGACACACAATAGTTACCCCAATTCCAATTACACCACACAGTACTGCAACTTTATTCACATTTAATCATGCGATAGTGTCCATAATTCACGTTACATCACACAGTAGTACCATTTTACCTTATATACATTACTAATAACAGTAGAGTCCTTATTCACATTACACCACACCCTGTTGCTCTTTATTTACAATATATGACACAGTAGTGCTCTTTCTATACGCAATGCCACATAGTAGAGAACCTTATACACATAATGCCACACAGTAATGCATTTATACACATAATTCCACACCGTAATGCTGCTTACACATGAGACACATTATTAATGTCCTTATAAACATAATGCGCCTTACACATTATGACAACCTTTATTAATGCCCTTATACACATAATGTCCTGTACACATATGCCGCACATTATTAATGCCCTTATACACATAATGACACACATTGTGCCCCCTACACATTTGCTGCACATTATTAGTGCCCCTATACACATAATGACACACATAGTGCCCCTTATACATATGTTGCACATTATTAATGCATTTTTACATGACACACATAATGCTCCTTACACATATTCCGAACATTACTGCACAACCAACCAACTCACATGCACACAGCACTCACACTGCTGCTAACACTGTAACCGCTGCCTCTGCTTGGATACAGATGTGTCCTCATAATTCTTGCCTCAATGCTAACGTCGGGCACCTTTTTTTTATGAAAATGCATCTTATTTGCATTGCTATATGGCTAGAATGCACAAGCTGTTTCTGCTGCTTAAAATGATATGCAGCATGCCTATATACTGTGTAAGACTGTGGCTGTATCTGCATATGAAATGCTACATACAGAATATAGTCATGCCGCATATCATTTTAATCAGCAGAAGCTGCTGATGCCCCTAGGCATATCAAATGCCCTAGGCAATTGCCTAGTTTGCCTATGCCTATGACCGGCTCTGGATCCGGCGTTCAACCGCCATGCCGTCAAACGCAGCCGCGGTAAGTCTTGGAACAGACAGGGCCCCTGCTATAACAGGTCCTGTCTGAGAGGCAGAGGCCATGGTTCCTCTGAGATCATTTCTTGTAGTTCTGGGTACCAAGTTCTTCTTGGCCAATCCGGAACGATGAGTATAGTTCTTACTCCTCTCTTTCTTATTATCCTCAGTACCTTGGGTATGAGAGGAAGAGGAGGGAACACATAAACCGACTGGTACACCCACGGTGTCACTAGTGCGTCCACAGCTATCGCCTGAGGGTACCGTGACCTGGCGCAATATTGTTTTAGCTTTTTGTTGAGGCGGGATGCCATCATGTCCACCTGTGGCAGTTCCCAACGGTTTACAATCTGTGTGAAGACTTCTTGATGAAGTCCCCACTTTCCCGGGTCGAGGTCGTGCCTGCTGAGGAAGTCTGCTTCCCAGTTGTCCACTCCCGGAATGAACACTGTTGACAGTGCTATCACGTGATTCTCCGCCCTTCGAAGAATCCTTGTGGCTTCTGCCATTGCCATCCTGCTTCTTGTGCCGCCCTGACGGTTTACATGGGCGACCGCCGTGATGTTGTCTGACTGAATCAGTACAGATTGGTTCTGAAGCAGGGCCTCTGCTTGACTCAGGGCGTTGTAGATGGCCCTTAGTTCCAATATATTTATGTGTAGAGAAGTCTCCAGACTTGACCACTGTCCTTGGAAGTTTCTTCCCTGAGTGACTGCCCCCCATCCTCGGAGGCTTGCATCCGTGGTCACCAGGATCCAGTCCTGTATGCCGAACCTGCGTCCCTCGAGAAGATGAGCACTCTGCAGCCATCACAGCAGAGACACCCTGGCCCTTGGCGACAGGGTGATCAACCGATGCATCTGAAGATGCGATCCGGACCATTTGTCCGACAGATCCCACTGAAAGATCCTTGCGTGGAACCTGCCGAAGGGAATTGCTTCGTAAAAAGCCACCATCTTTCCCAGGACTCGCGTGCAGTGATGCACCGACACCTGTTTTGGTTTCAGGAGGTCCCTGACCAGAGATGACAATTCCTGGGCCTTCTCCACCGGGAGAAACACCTTCTTCTGTTCTGTGTCCAGAATCATTCCCAGGAAAAGCAGACGCGTCGTAAGGATCAGCTGCGACTTTGGGATATTCAGAATCCAGCCGTGCTGTTGCAACACTTCCTGAGAGAGTGCTACGCTGACCAACAACTGCTCTTTGGACCTCGCCTTTATGAGGAGATCGTCCAAGTACGGGATAATTATAACTCCCTTTCTTCGAAGGAGTATCATCATTTCGGCCATTACCTTGGTAAATATTCTTGGAGCCGTGGACAGACCAAACGGCAACGTCTGGAATTGGTAATGACAGTTCTGTACCACAAACCTGAGGTACTCCTGGTGAGGTGGGAAAATGGGGACATGCAAGTAAGCATCCTTGATGTCCAGCGACACCATAAAATCCCCCTCTTCCAGGCTTGCAATAACCGCCCTGAGCGATTCCATTTTGAACTTCAACTTCTTTAGATAAGTGTTCAAGGATTTTAAATTCAGGATGGGTCTCACCGAACCGTCCGGTTTCGGTACCACAAACATTGTGGAATAGTAACCCCTGCCCTGTTGAAGGAGGGGGACCTTGATTATCACCTGCTGGAGGTACAGCTTGTGAATTGCCGCTAGTACTACCTCCCTTTCCCTGGGAGCAACTGGCAAGGCTGATTTGAGGTAACGGCGAGGGGGAGTCGCCTCGAACTCCAGCTTGTATCCCTGAGATACAATTTGTACAGCCCATAGATCCACTTGTGAGCGAACCCACTGGTTGCTGAAGTTTCGGAGACGCGCCCCCACCGCACCTGGCACCGCCTGTGGAGCCCCAACGTCAAGCGGTGGACTTAGTGGAAGCAGGGGAGGATTTTTGTTCCTGGCAACTGGCTGCCTGGTGCAGCTTCTTTCCTCTACCCTTGCCTCTGGCCAGAAAGGATGCTCCTCTGACCCGCTTGCCTTTCTGAGGCCGAAAGGACTGCATTTGATAATACGGTGCTTTCTTAGGCTATGAGGGAACCTGAGGTAAAAAAGTCGACTTCCCAGCAGTTGCTGTGGATACGAGGTCCGAGAGACCGTCCCCAAATAATTCCTCACCCTTATAAGGCAAAACCTCCATGTGTTTTTTAGAATCAGCATCACCTGTCCACTGCCGAGTCCATAATACTCTCTTGGCAGAAATGGACATTGCATTAATTCTAGATGCCAGCAGGCAAATGTCCCTCTGTGCATCCCGCATATATAAGACGACGTCTTTCATATGTTCGATGGTTAGCAAAATAGTATCCCTGTCGAGGGAATCAATGTTGTCTGACAGGGTATCAGTCCATGCTGCTGCAGCACTACACATCCAGGCTGAAGCAATAGCAGGTCTCAGTAGAGTACCAGAGTGTGTATACACTGACTTCAGGATAGCTTCCTGCTTTCTATCCGCAGGCTCCTTTATGGCGGCCGTATCCTGAGACGGCAGTGCCACCCTTTTTGATAAGCGTGTTAGCGCCTTGTCCACCCTAGGGGATGTTTCCCAACGTAACCTATCCGTTGGCGGGAAAGGGTACGCCATCAGTAACCTCTTAGAAATCACTAGTTTCTTATCAGGGGAACTCCACGCTTCTTCACACAAATCATTTAATTCATCAGATGGGGGAAAAGTCACTGGCTGCTTTTTCTCCCCAAACATAATACCCCTTTTGGTGGTAACCGGGTTAACATCAGAAATGTGCAATACATCTTTCATTGCAGTAATCATGCATCGGATGGCTTTTGTAGACTGTACATTTGTCTCATCCTCATCTACACTGGAGTCAGACTCTGTGTCGACATCTGTGTCTACCATCAGAGCTAGCGGGCGTTTATGAGCCCCTGACGGCTTCTGAGACGCCTGGGCAGGCGCGGGCTGAGACCCCGGCTGTCCCAAGGCTGCTGCGTCATCGAACCTTTTATGTAAGGAGTTGACACTGTCGGTTAAGACCTTCCACATATCCATCCAATCAGGTGTCGGCCCCGTCGTGGGCGACACCACATGTATCTGCCCCTGCTCCGCCTCCACGTAACTGATAAAGCTAAATATTTATCTTATATAATACCCTTTATGAGGTCTAAGAACACTGTACGCTATCTACGTATGAAGTACCGTAAGGGTACGCACGTTGCGTAACAATCGCTTAGCCGTAGTCGAGACGCTCAAGCGTCACGTTCGCTCACGGCCAAGAGATCACTGGCAGGCACGCTATTGGCTGCTGACTAACGCAATGATTCGCTATAGCGTAGCGGACGCTCGGGACCACGAGGAGATCACCAGCGGCGCTGACGCTCACAATGTTAAACCTTTATATCTAAACCATAAACAATGAAATATGCTGTAAAACCTTAGTGTAGAGATAGGGTGTAGATGCAACCTAGTGTAACCTTATTAACTTAAAAGCTGTTTGAGCGTCACCGACGCTCTGAGAATACTAGACACTATAAGAAATACACAGATACTTGGGCTTAGGGTCCAACGCCTAATATGTATATATTTTGAATGATAAACTTGCAAAAGAATTAATACAAATACAAATCATACACTACAATATAACATAGACTACCTAACCAGCTAACTACACAGGAAATATATTACAATTACTATTTAAAGGAAAATAAGAGAGAAAGAGGAGAAGGGAGAGAGAGAGAGAGAAATTGGCCCACAATAACAAGAAGATCAATATAGTTGCGGAGAAACACTTACGCACAAGGGGAAACGATCGCATGCGCCTCGATATCCAGCTCCCGATTATCAGCAATGAGAACCGTTGAAGAGAGTGAACTGGATATGGTCGGCCTGCCTATTTATGCCCCACACACAATACAATTCAATGGTCCCTACAATCTCATTGTTCATTGGACACAGGAATTCGGCTTCGCATTATAACAAAAGGTCATAGGTTGATTCATACAGGTGGGCTGTGACTGCTTCCAACTGTTCAGGTGGGTGGGATACTGGGTTTCCCGCCGCATGACTAAATAAGAACAAATAATAGTAAATGGACATAAACTTCTTATGTCCATAACTATTCGCACGAGCGATTAATCCGCTCCAAACCAACACCGGAATATTGCTATTTAAATACTCTTCCGATGGGTACTAAACACCACTGTATTACTCCTGTCTGACCCTTCGTATCAAACAAAGAGGGATTTCTCTGTTCATGAACATTCTATATTAACCAAACTTTCAGAATCTATCAAAGGGACCATGATCTACAAAATACATTATATAGTGAAAATATGTAATGATTGAGTCGCACGCTACGATCACATAAACTCTACCGTAAATACGCATACCGTGCGCCTGCGGGTGCCCGCGACTGTGAGTATGCGCACGTACGGGAGAGCGTACGCATGCGCAGCACGGACCTGTGTGAGGTGCAAATATGGTAGTGTGCATAGAGATATTTTTCTGACTTTGACAGTCCACCCTTTGGCAGTCAATAATAACTGCCACCTTCTAAAACATTTCAAAAGAGAAAAATATATGTCAGGGGTTAATACATTTACATGGTTGGGTAGGGGAGGAGAGGAGAAGGTAGGAAAAGGGTATGACCTAGTGAGATAGCAGAAGCATGTGTGTATGAATCCGTGCTTGGGGGTCATGTATCATCGTGCCGTACGTGTTTTAAATCAAGCTTCGAGGTATTGCGAAGTATACATTTGAATTCCTTCTTATCCCGTGGTACGGGTCTGTGGATGGGCTGTCAAACTTTACCGAGCTCTTTTCGGCTTTGGTTGTAACAAAATGGGGGAGCACATTTTAGTTGATGATACATGAATGGGGGAGATATGTGATTGCTGATATCTGTGCCTGTATTCCCTATCGACTATGTGTGTCATTACCTGAGGGTTGTAGAAATGAAGAAAATACATAATTACGGTAAATGCGGTGGTATTCTATGTCAGGTAAATGTACATTCGTCGATTGAGGTCTTGTTTGGTGTCTGTTGAATGCAGTCTTCTTTGTGCTTTTGCCCATAAGGTGCGAGCAAAAGCTGTCAATGTCCATAGATTTACAAAAGTGTTGGGCTAGCGTAATTTTAAAATTTCTAGGGAAACTGGGGATCCATGGCATAGTTCATCAAAAATCTGTGTATCAGGTTGTCAAAACTTCTTCTTTAATCCCTCTGTTGTCTGTATATCGGCTCATCAAATTCCTCGTCCAAGTGGGTCTTTTTACCTTGGAGGAAACGGAAAAACAGGTGAAAGAAACGGACCGTAGAAATCGCATTTTCATCACATCATTGTTTCTACATTTGGGTCATAAATCAAGTCCATTGGAATTACAGTTTCCTCGCTCCTTAAACTCATTACCCTAGTACGACGATTGCACCTCATTAAAGCCTGACCGCATCTAAATATCAAACCAATCGTTATGATAACACCTAAGATACATAGGAGAAACTTCCCAACATCCATTATGACTCCTTGAGCCCAGTCTCCTAAACCAGAGAACCAATTTCGCGGGTTCAACCATGACACCCAACCAGTCAGCTCATTACCTACAGCAGCAAGAGTGAGATTGTGTCTCCTGCGAAATTCCCACTTCAGTTGGAGAATATCGTCCATCTTTTGGTCTATGACCTCGACCGGGTCCTCGGTGCTATTCGTAATATATGTGCAACATTTCACGCCGTATTGTGTTGCCAGTGTGACACAATATCCGCCTGTCACTGCTGTGAGGTAATTAAGAACCATTCTATGCTGTACCAGTTCTGTTTTATAAGCTTGAAGTTCTCTTCCAGTATACCTAAACGTGTCATCATACATTTCAGTGATATTATCTAACAAATTTGCAAGCGCAGATATGTATTTATAATTCAACACTCCTCTGGCGGTGCGAGTGATGTCTAACGCGATTAGAAACTGAATCCCGGTGGATTCATGGATCATGTCAGAGGCCGGATGCTCTGTTCTTTCTATCAGGTGCCGTTTAACTACATGCTCGTAATGGGTGTGAGTGTAAGGAGTTTGGGCAACACGGTGTATGTCTTTCATTTTGTCATGTGATACAGTCATTACTTCAGGCAGTACTTTTCCAATATAACACAATCCTTCAGAGTTTGGGGCAAGCCACTTATACGCCTTTCTCCCGCATATGAAATATGCATCATCGGGAAGAACATATGGGACGGAGTAGGACATAACCATATTACACACCTTCCATGTGAAATCTCCTAACCCTAATTCTTCCATCTGCTTAGTACACGTATCAGGTTGTACGATATGTGCACAGTATCCTGGTGATACCTCTCCAACTCTCGTAATCCTATTTCCTAAGGTATACCTATACCGGAATGATTTTCCTCTACTGGCTATGTGGCGTATAAGCTCTGTATCTGTAGGCATTCTATCTGCTCTATGCGAAAAGGTCATGGTTTGATTACTCCATGACACTTCCCAATTTCCCGGCTTTCGGGGATTGGAGATGTTAAAACATAATAGGGACCTATCCACATGGTATTGGTGGAGCTTCAAACTAGGAGGGCTGGAGATATTAAACCTCCTGTCCACCGGTCTCCCACCACTTAACTCAAGTACCTCCCCTAACGTTAAAGGAAATGGTACTAGCCCTGATTTGCTATGACCTTGAGGTACTTGAGAGCATACCCAACAATCTGTTTTATTTAACACACTACCCACTAAGGAGTGATAGTCACTCAATGGATGCCGGTCCATATGGATATTAAAACTGGATTGGCATTTCTTTATGCACCCATCCTCAATGACATTGTTACAGAGCCGACAGATACAGTTTTCTTCAGCTAACAATCCTTCACAATTCCTTCTATGGTCAATGCTATCGGATCGTTTTCTGATACTCGCCTTTGCTTGTTGATTATGTTGTTCTTGGAAAACTACGCCTCCATCTCTGTCATCAGAACCCATTCCAGAACCTCTCTCGACCTCCATGGTACTCTCGCCGGAACAGACTGCTCTGGTCAACATCATGGTCAACAGGAAAATCCGGATCACAGTCTCTTGGGGCAAGTCCATCTTGTAGGAGGAAACGGAGAAGAATGAGAAGGGGGAAAAAATAATTTGAGGGAGAGGGGATGGGAAGTTGGAGAAAAACAATAAAAGGGAACAGGGGATCGACAACTGCTTTTGGTCTTGTGATTTTCAATGCTCAGGTGCCGCCTCAATCCTCCTGGAACAGACACTCCAGTGATACAACCTCTACCGTCTGTTCCTTATCACGGGACCTCTCTGAATCAGCAACCTTCTTACAGTGGGACGAATGAACCCAAGTCTCTCTCTCAGCAACCTTCAATGCTGTAGTGCTAGTCAATAAGACCTGGTATGGTCCTTCCCATCTGTCAATAAGGCAACCTGAGCGTAGAAAATTCCGTATCAATACATAATCCCCAGGTTCAATGTCATGACAATTACTATCTGGTAAATCAGGAATCACTAACTTCAGATTATCATTTTGATTCCTCAACTGTTTACTCATGTTAATCAAGTATTTTACAGTCACTTCATTGTTACACTTCAAATCATCCTGAGGGTTAATCATAACATGCGGTTGTCGACCAAACAAGATTTCAAAGGGAGACAGATTAAGAGGGGACCTGGGAGTGGTTCTGATGCTGTACAGTACAATGGGTAAAGCTTCTGGCCATGTCAATCCTGTCTCTGCCATCACTTTACTCAGTTTATTTTTAATAGTGCTGTTCACTCTTTCCACTTTCGCACTCGCCTGTGGACGGTATGGAGTGTGCAGCTTGCTATCAATTCCCATCAATTTACACATTCCTTGAAAGACATCACCTGTAAAATGGGTACCCCTATCACTTTCGATAATTCTAGGGATACCATATCTACATACAAATTCCTGCACAATTTTCTTAGCAGTAAACATAGCGGTATTTGTGGCCGCCGGAAATGCTTCGACCCAATTTGAGAAAACATCTATACAAACAAGTACATATTTCAAATTTCGACAAGGGGGTAATTGAATAAAGTCAATCTGTATTACCTGGAAAGGGCCGCCGGCAGGTGGGATATGAGATGGTTCTGTAGGTATTGCCTTTCCGATGTTCTTTCTCAGACAGGTAAGGCATGACATTGCCCTTTTACTTGCATGAGAAGAAAATCCTGGGGCACACCAATATGCTCTTACCAACTTGCACATCCCTTCCTTGCCCAGATGAGTCAGCCCGTGAGCTGCCTCAGCTAAGCATGGAAGGTATGCTTTGGGGGCCACTGGTTTACCGTGTCCATCCGTCCAGAGTCCTGAGGACTCCTGACCATATCCCTTTGCCTTCCAGACTGCCTTTTCCTGTGTGGAACACAAATTTTGCATCTCACACAACTTCTGTGTGTTGATGGTATTAAATACCATCAGTTGTGTGGTGTCTGTCTGTCTGGGGGTAGCAGCTGCTAATTTAGCAGCTTCGTCTGCTCGGCTGTTACTAAGTGATACTGGGTCTTGACTATATGTATGTGCTTTACATTTGATAACAGCCACTCTGTCGGGTTCCTGTATCGCTGTTAGAAGCCTTTTTATGTGAGCTGCATGCGCTACCGGTGTACCAGCTGCCGTCATGAAATTTCTGAGGCGCCATAGGGCTCCGAAATCATGGACTACCCCGAATGCGTATCTAGAGTCGGTGTAGATATTGGCTGATTTGCCCTTAGCCAATTCACATGCTCTGGTTAGGGCGACCAGTTCAGCAACCTGGGCTGAGTGAGGTGGGCCTAGCGGTTCCGCTTCTATGGTGCCTTGGTCATCTACAACTGCGTATCCAGTACACAAGTCTCCCGAGTCTGACTGTCTATGACAACTACCGTCCGTGTAGAACGTAAGTTCTACATCTTCCAGTGGGTTGTCACTGATGTCAGGCCTTGCGGTGAAATTTTGGGTCAAATATTCCATACAATCATGAGTGTCTTCCTTTGTATTAAATCCTCCTTCCCCACCACTCTCATCCTCCACCCTTTGTGCCTGTCCAGGCACACCTGGGAGATATGTTGCAGGATTTAATGCACTGCATCTCCTTATGGTGATGTTTACGGGGGCCATTAGTGCCAATTCCCATCTTGTAAACCGCGCTGATGAGACGTGTCTGGTTTGGGCAGAATTCAACAAGGCTGACACTGCATGTGGTGTATGAATTGTGAGGTTGTGACCTAGCATGACGTCTTCGCTTTTTGTTACTAGCAATGCTATCGCAGCAACGCTTCGCAAGCATGTGGGGAGGGATCGCGCTACCGTATCTAGCTGAGCGCTGTAATATGCTACCGGCCTGCTGGCATCACCGTGCTTTTGGGTTAGTACGCCTGCCGCGCAACCAGCACTTTCTGTTCCGTATAGTTCAAAGGGTTTCCCATAGTCAGGCATACCTAATGCTGGTGCCTGCGTTAGGCACTGTTTAAGTCTCTCAAATGCTGTCTCAGACTCGTCTGTATGCGAAATCCGATCAGGTTTGTTTGAGGAGACCATCTCCTGCAAGGGTAACGCTAGGATGGAAAACCCTGGGATCCAGTTACGGCAATACCCACACATTCCTAAAAATGTTCTGATCTGTTGCTGGGTTTGTGGCAGAGTCATGTCTCTAATTGCTTGAATTCTATCAGCGGTCAGGTGTCTCAGTCCTTGTGTTAAACAGTGTCCCAAATATTTTACCTTAGTTTGGCATAATTGCAACTTGTCTTTGGAAACCTTGTGTCCTGTGTCTGAAAGATGAAACAGGAGCTGTTTCGTATCCTTCAGGGATGCTTCCAATGAATCAGAACACAGTAGTAGATCATCCACGTACTGTATTAATACTGATCCACTCACTGGTTGGAAAGACTGTAAACAATCATGCAAAGCCTGAGAAAATATACTTGGGCTATCTATGAATCCTTGTGGTAATCGAGTCCATGTGTATTGGACTCCTCTGTATGTAAATGCAAACAAATATTGACTGTCAGGGTGCAGAGGTACCGAAAAGAAAGCGGAGCAGAGGTCAATAACAGTGAAAAATTTTGCAGTGGGAGGGATTTGCATTAGGATGACAGCTGGATTTGGCACTACGGGGAACTGGCTCTCAACTATTTTGTTAATCCCCCTTAGATCCTGCACTAGCCGGTAACCCCTCCCCCCACTCTTTTTAACAGGGAAGATGGGACTATTGGCAGTGCTGGACGTTCTTACCAGAATGCCCTGTTGTAGCAAGCGCTCTATTACGGGATACACTCCTAACTCCACCTCTGGCTTCAGAGGGTACTGTGGGATTTTTGGAGCTATCCTACCATCTTTTACTTGTACAACTACCGGAGCTACGTTTGCCATTAATCCAGTGTCCTGTCCATCTTTAGTCCAAAGTGACTCTGGTATCTGAGATGTCATTTCTTCTACTTGGGAGGGAGTCCTATTTGTCATAATGGTATGTGACATTAATTTTGACGGGGAGTCTAACATGTCTCGCACTTCCTGAGCGTGATTCTCAGGTATGTCCAAGAATACACCTTCAGGAGTACAATAAATGACGCACCCCATTTTACACAGTAAGTCTCTTCCCAGGAGATTAGTCGGTGCCGATGCAGCCAGCAAAAAGGAATGCTTGGTATGTAAAGGCCCTACTGTAATCTCGGCTGGTTTGCTAACAGGGTAGTGCTGGACTACTCCCGTTACCCCTATGGCTGGAATTGTCTTACCAGTGGTTCTCATGCCCACTGTCGAATTTATCACTGATTTGGCCGCCCCTGTGTCTACAAGAAAGTTTAATGATTTACCAGCTACATTGATTGCAATTTCTGGTTCACTTCCAAGACTTGCAATCAATTTTACTGGCTGCAGATTACAGGTATGGCCACACCCCTATTGGGTATGGTGACCTCCCTGAATCCCGCTGGCAGCAACTACTTGTGATGGAGTTAATTGGGAGCTACCAGAGGCTTGCCAGTCTCTGTTCGGGGGGTATCTTTTTGTTTCCCCTGTATGTGGCTCATAACTCCATTTCTGCGGACCTTGCTCCCAATGTCGTGTGTCGTGTCGTTGTCTAGGGGGTTGGTATGAGTTTCGTGAATTCTTCATTCTACAATCTCGTGCCATGTGTCCCTGTTTATGACAAGAATAACAAGTAACCACACTTGACTTACCCACAGGGTTTGGTGATATAAACAAAGGCTGCCTTGTGGTCAGGGCCTGTATACTTACTGACATTAATTTATCACCTTGTTGTTCCCTGTGTCTGGTGATGTTCCTATCGTGATCAATAGCAGCCTCTCTCAAAGTAGCCACAGACAGACCTCGCCAACATGGTTGTGTGGTCTGTACCCTAGTCTTTAATGATTCTTTTAAACCATCCATCAGTACCGATACTGCTACTTCTCGATGGTTTATGTTTGTTTTAATGTCCTCTATGCCTGTGTATTTTGCCATTTCTGATAATGCTCTGTGAAAATACTCTGCAGCTGTTTCTGACTCCTTCTGTTTAATGGAGAATATTTTGTTCCATTTAACTACGGCTGGGAAATACTCTTTTAACTGTAAGCTTATTCTTTTTACATTGTCTTTGTTGTGCACATCTGTAAGAGGTACATCCTGATCTAATCCACAGTCAGCTAAAAATTGAGCTGCGTCGACATTGGAGGGTAAACATGCTCTCAGCAATATCTGCCAGTCTTTGTTGTTGGGCTCTAACGTGTTACCTAGGTCTCTGATGTATTTTTGGCTGGCAACTAAGTCTTTTCTAGGGTCAGGGAATTCCGACACTATGGTCCTTAATTCCATTCGGGAAAATGGGCTGTACATGGCAATGTTCCTAACAGGAGTGACTCCTGAAGTGTCTGTTTTCCCATTTGGGACTACTATTACCTTAACAGGATTAACTCTAACAACCTCATTCTGTGTAGATTCTACAGGCTGTGGTGAAATAGTTTCAGCATAGTGTATGGTGCCGTACTTACCCGTTGATACGACCTCACCTATCCCTCCGCTAGGGGCCTTTGTTACTAATCTCGGGGGTGGAGCTGTGCCTACAGTGGTCTCTGCTATGGTGGCTGCTAGAGAGAGCGCTGAAATTGTTGCCGATTCGTCCTCTTGATCACACTCCTGAGGAAAGTTCAAAACAGGGTACAACTTGCACGGGTTAATACTTGCATTGGTTAATTGGTTAACATTATCTTTAACATTTACACAGTTGCTAAGTGTTTGTTTGTTACACCTTAATGCGTCATTCTCCGCAACCAATTTTTCTCCCGATATATATGGTGGCGGTGGGGCCGTGGCTATCAGTTTTCTGATCGAGCCAGATCCCGCCGCCTGAGCCAATCCTCTCTGTATGTCACCCTCCTGTTGCCACAACTGTAAATAATCATAATGTTTGATTCGTCTCTTGGCTGATTTAATGAGACATATCCTTCTCCTTAAATTCGTTAACACTTCTGTGCTGAAGCTACCTACTCTTGGGAATTTCTCCCCGTCATGTACCGTCATTCTCTCCCATTCATCACATAAAGCTTCTGTGTGACTTCCGTATTTCTCACACATTACGTATCTTGCCGACCCGACTGGTCGGTTCACTGAATCAACCCGAACCGAGGTTGATCGCCCCCTACCTGAACAAGTGGCCCCCATAGTTCGAAGGTGTTGCTTTATTCAACCAACCCTTACGCAAACCAAAATGTTCAAAATAGGCTGACGGTGGCGGTTTACCGAGTACCCCACTCACTCGCCCACGCCGACCAATACGACCTGATCACACCGATATGGTGCTGGCGTACTCGACCCAGGGCCCCTGCGACCTGAACCTCTATTTACTGGAACCTGTGAGGGTGATCCGAAGAACACTTACTCTTTCCAGTAACTATTGGTTGTTGGATAGTTCCTGAGTGAGCAGCGAACCTCCCTTAAAATAAAAAAAAATTACACAAATCACGTTAGAATGTACAAATAGCGTTTATGACCTTCGTACACAAATAGTACCGGTCAGGTTTACTAATGCACACAATTACGTGCGGTACAATCGTTCAGCACATAAGCAACTAATCTTATGTACGGAGCGACCAGTGGAATCGAAAATTGCGGCTGCGAATTCCTTCAGCCAGAGCTTGTATGGCCTATATGGGTGTTGCACCAACCCTTTCTTGGTGTTGTGCCTGTGGACTGTATAGCGGACTTCCTTGTCTGCTGTACCTGAACCTGCTGGTCTGCTATGACCTCCTGGTCTGTTACAGTATGACCTCCTGGTCTGCTACACTCTAATGCTCAAATTGTATGTTTTAACCAGGGATGCCTCCCTAGCCACCATGTACGTCACTTACACGCATGTACCTCACGAGAACTCGACTTTTCTTGTGGTTCAACCTCAAAAATTGTAAAAACAAACACTCACTCACCACATATACACTTTTGTTTCTATTTCTATTTCTGCGCAGAAATTTTCTTCAGACCAGATGTGTTACAAATTAGGAGAAGGATCTATTAATTTAAATTTCGAATGTTAAAATAGATTTGCGCGATTTACCGCCTTGCGTTATTTACCGCGTTGCGCTATTTATCGCGTTGAAATTTTTTTTTAACGCTTGTGATTTGAGTTATGTGAGCGTACCCGTACGCTCCGTTGCGTAATATACGCTGCGTGCGTCGGCCCTTGGATTGCGTACACAAATCTCAGTCCTTTGTTAGAGACACGTGTACGCAAAGCAAAGATCCACCGTAACACAATTTATACGTTTATCAATGTAGATGATCCTTTATCATCTACCACGCACCACACTGACTTCGCCTTGTCTCTCAGGCACAGCTGTGTTTGTCTATATTTTAACTATATTATCTTTACTCTTAAACTATGAAATAGCGGCAAATCTCTCTTAGCACGTTTATCAACTATAAAACTGGCAAACAGGAGAGTGATATACGAAAATACACAAATGAAAAAAAGAAATGCAGATATGTGTGCGTGTGTACGCAAGACAGAAAAATAAACAGTTTTAAAAGAGACTAGCGTGTTGTTCTTACCTCCGGTTCCCGGATTCCTTCAGCACCCTTTACTAAGAGAAGCAGACGCTTATCCAAACAGCACTACGAGGAATATGATCTCCCGCCCTTTGCTGCTGGATAATGTCTGCTGAAATTACCTAGTGCAGATATGTGAAGGACAGGACGAGCCCGCAATTGATAAAGCTAAATATTTATCTTATATAATACCCTTTATGAGGTCTAAGAACATTGTACGCTGCTATCTACGTATGAAGTACCGTAAGGGTACGCACGTTGCGTAACAATCGCTTAGCCGTAGTCGAGACGCTCAAGCGTCACGTTCGCTCACGGCCAAGAGATCACTGGCAGGCACGCTATTGGCTGCTGACTAACGTAATGATTCGCTATAGCGTAGCGGACGCTCGGGACCACGAGGAGATCACCAGCGGCGCTGACGCTCACAATGTTAAACCTTTATATCTAAACCATAAACAATGAAATATGCTGTAAAACCTTAGTGTAGAGATAGGGTGTAGATGCAACCTAGTGTAACCTTATTAACTTAAAAGCTGTTTGAGCGTCACCGACGCTCTGAGAATACTAGACACTATAAGAAATACACAGATACCTGGGCTTAGGGTCCAACGCCTAATATGTATATATTTTGAATGATAAACTTGCAAAAGAATTAATACAAATACAAATCATACACTACAATATAACATAGACTACCTAACCAGCTAACTACACAGGAAATATATTACAATTACTATTTAAAGGAAAATAAGAGAGAAAGAGGAGAAGGGAGAGAGAGAGAGAGAAATTGGCCCACAATAACAAGAGGATCAATATAGTTGCGGAGAAACACTTACGCACAAGGGGAAACGATCGCATGCGCCTCGATATCCAGCTCCCGATTATCAGCAATGAGAACCGTTGAAGAGAGTGAACTGGATATGGTCGGCCTGCCTATTTATGCCCCACACACAATACAATTCAATGGTCCCTACAATCTCATTGTTCATTGGACACAGGAATTCGGCTTCGCATTATAACAAAAGGTCATAGGTTGATTCATACAGGTGGGCTGTGACTGCTTCCAACTGTTCAGGTGGGTGGGATACTGGGTTTCCCGCCGCATGACTAAATAAGAACAAATAATAGTAAATGGACATAAACTTCTTATGTCCATAACTATTCGCACGAGCGATTAATCCGCTCCAAACCAACACCGGAATATTGCTATTTAAATACTCTTCCGATGGGTACTAAACACCACTGTATTACTCCTGTCTGACCCTTCGTATCAAACAAAGAGGGATTTCTCTGTTCATGAACATTCTATATTAACCAAACTTTCAGAATCTATCAAAGGGACCATGATCTACAAAATACATTATATAGTGAAAATATGTAATGATTGAGTCGCACGCTACGATCACATAAACTCTACCGTAAATACGCATACCGTGCGCCTGCGGGTGCCCGCGACTGTGAGTATGCGCACGTACGGGAGAGCGTACGCATGCGCAGCACGGACCTGTGTGAGGTGCAAATATGGTAGTGTGCATAGAGATATTTTTCTGACTTTGACATAACCCTCCTCATCAAACATGTCGACACAGCCGTACCGACACACCGCACACACACAGGGAATGCTCAGACTGAGGACAGGACCCCACAAAGTCCTTTGGGGAGACAGAAAGAGAGTATGCCAGCACACACCACAGCGCTATATAACACAGGGATTTACACTGCTAATAAGTGATTTTCCCAATAGCTGCTTGTTTGTATCTATTTGCGCCTAAATTTATGTGCCCCCCCTCTCTTTTTAACCCGTCTTGTACCTGGATACTGCAGGGGAGAGCCTGGGGAGCGTGCTTCCAGCGGAGCTATGAAGGGAAAATGGCGCTGGTGTGCAGAGGAAGAAGGCCCCGCCCCCTCAGCGGCGGGCTTCTGTCCCGCGTTTTCTTTAACTTAATGGCGGGGGTTTTTACACATATACAGTTAACTGACTGTATTATGTGTATATTTAGCCAAAAGGTAATATAATTGCTGCCCAGGGCGCCCCCCCCCCCCCCCAGCGCCCTGCACCCTACAGTGACCGGAGTGTGTGGTGTGCTGTGGGAGCAATGGCGCACAGCTGCAGTGCTGTGCGCTACCTTAATGAAGACCGGAGTCTTCTGCCGCCGATTTCATCTTCTGTCTTCTGGCTCTGCAAGGGGGACGGCAGCGCGGCTCCGGGAACGGACGATCGAGGTCAGGCCCTGTGTTCGAACCCTCTGGAGCTAATGGTGTCCAGTAGCCTAAGAAGCACAAGCTAGCTGCACGCAGGTAGGTTTGCTTCTCTCCCCTCAGTCCCACGTAGCAGTGAGTCTGTTGCCAGCAGATCTCACTGAAAATAAAAAACCTAACAAATACTTTCTTTCTAGCAAGCTCAGGAGAGCCCACTAGGAGCACCCAGCTCTGGCCGGGCACAGATTCTAACTGAGGTCTGGAGGAGGGGCATAGAGGGAGGAGCCAGTGCACACCAGATAGTACCTAATCTTTCTTTTAGAGTGCCCAGTCTCCTGCGGAGCCCGTCTATTCCCCATGGTCCTTACGGAGTTCCCAGCATCCACTAGGACGTCCGAGAAATAGTCTATAAACAGCCCGGGAGTCAGGAGCATAAACTTGTATGATTACATAGGCAAATGCAGGGGGGGTTTCTGGTTGCCCAGAAACCCCCCTCCTCTTGGCAAGTGGCTCAAATTATGACAACAATAGCAATGGTATATTGGGGGTCATTCCGAGTTGATCGCTCGCTAGCAGTTTTTAGCAGCCGTGCAAACGCATAGTCGCTGCCCACAGGGGAGTGTATTTTCGCTTTGCAGGAGTGCGAACGCCTGTGCAGCAGTGCGCCTGCAAACACATTTTGTGCAAAACACGACCAGCCCTGTAGTTACTTATTCTGTGCGATGATTGCTGCGTCGAGTGACACGGTAATGACGTCAGATACCCGCCCAGCAAACGCCCGGCCACGCTTGCGTTTTTCCAAACACTCCCAGAAAACGGTCAGTTGACAACCACAAACGCCCTCTTCCTGTTTATCTCCTTGCGTTCGGCTGTGCGATTGGAATCGTCGCTAGAACCAAAGGACTTCGTAACCGTACGACGTGTGTGTGCATTGCGGTGCATACGCAAGCGCAGATTAGCCGTTTTTTTTCACTGATCGCTACGCAGCGAACAACGGCAGCTAGCGATCAACTCGGAATGACCCCCATAATACACTGGGCGGGGGTCAGCGTTACAGCATGTCAGGAGACATTTCCTCACAGCGAGACCAGCAAGTAGTGGGCTGTATCTGTAATGACAATGGCCCTCATTCCGAGTTGATCGCTCGCTGCCGTTTTACGCAACATAGCGATCAGGCTAAAAATCGGCTGTTGTGCGCATGCGTATGGGCCGCAGGGCGCACGCGCCAAGTAATTTCACACAAAACTATGCAATTTTACACAGGGGCGAGTGACGCTTTTCAGTCGCTCTGCTGATCGGTGAGTGATTGACAGGAAGTGGGTGTTTCTGGGTGGTAACTGAGCGTTTTCTGGGAGTGTGCTAAAAAACGCAGGCGTGTCAGGCTAAAACGCAGCAGTGGCTGAGGAAACGGGGGAGTGGCTGGCCGAACGTAGGGCGTGTTTGAAACGTCAAAGCAGGAACTAAACGGACTGAGGTGATCGCAATCTAGGAGTAGGTCTGGAGCTACTCAGAAACTGCAGTAAAATATTTTCGTGCAGTTCTGCTAATCTTTCGTTCGCTATTCTGCTAAGCTAAGATACACTCCCAGAGGGCGGCGGCCTAGCGTGTGCACTGCTGCTAAAAGCAGCTAGCGATCGATCAACTCGGAATGAGGGCCCATGTGTAACTGGCAGCTGTTAATCCGTGTTAGCACTTTTTTTTTTTTCATTGTCACACTTAGAAATATCTGCGCGGAGTTCCCCTTTATACAACTGTGCAGGGTCATTGGGAGGTATGAGGAAATCTTGCTGCCGCAGTCTTTCCTTCCGACTCAGAAGAGTAATGCAGTACAGTGATACTGACATGAGCTATATGTGCATAGAGAGTGACAGCGCTAGTTACACAGACAGCAGTAATTACAGTACAATTAGCTAAGGATCAGTGATAGTAATATACACTTGTTATGGTGCTTGTAGTGTACAGTCCTGAGCAGTGTCTGTCCTGAATATGTGCAGGCCCGGCGATAGGGGGGGACAAAGGGGACACCTGTGCTGTCCCTTCTCTCCACGCCGTCCTTTCTCACCGTGCCGTTCCTTTTCTGGCCCTGCTGCCACCTAGGAAGAGCTGGACGGGAGCAAGAGCGCAGCGTGGCCAATTAAGACAAGCAGCAAGCAACACCTCACCATCCACATCACCATCCCCACCCCAGATACAGCACAGCAGCGGTCTCGGTGCCAGGCCAGCAGTACCTACTAGTCTACTCTCTAGTCAAGATGAAGTACACACCGCCCTCATCATCACGCACACCTCATCACGCAAACCTACTAATCTACTCTCTAGTCAAGATGAAGTACATACACCGCCCTCATCATCACACAGACCTCATCACGCAGACCTACTAATCTACTCTCTAGTCAAGATGAAGTACACACACCGCCCTCATCATCACGCAGAACTCATCACGCAGACCTACTAGTCTACTCTCTAGTCAAGATGAAGTACACACACCGCCCTCATCATCACGCAGAACTCATCACGCAGACCTACTAGTCTACTCTCTAGTCAAGATGAAGTACATACACCGCCCTCATCATCACGCAGAACTCATCACGCAGACCTACTAGTCTACTCTCTAGTCAAGATGAAGTACATACACCGCCCTCATCATCACGCAGAACTCATCACGCAGACCTACTAGTCTACTCTCTAGTCAAGATGAAGTACATACACCGCCCTCATCATCACGCAGAACTCATCACGCAGACCTACTATTCTACTCTCTAGTCAAGATGAAGTACATACACCGCCCTCATCATCACGCAGACCTCATCACGCAAACCTACTAATCTACTCTCTAGTCAAGATGAAGTACATACACCGCCCTCATCATCACGCAGAACTCATCACGCAGACCTACTAGTCTACTCTCTAGTCAAGATGAAGTACATACACCGCCCTCATCATCACGCAGACCTCATCACGCAAACCTACTAGTCTACTCTCTAGTCAAGATGAAGTACATACACCGCCCTCATCATCACACAGACCTCATCACGCAGACCTACTAGTCTACTCTCTAGTCAAGATGAAGTACATACACCGTACATACACCGCCCTCATCATCACGCAGAACTCATCACGCAGACCTACTAGTCTACTCTCTAGTCAAGATGAAGTACATACACCGCCCTCATCATCACGCAGAACACATCACGCAGACCTACTATTCTACTCTCTAGTCAAGATGAAGTACATACACCGCCCTCATCATCACGCAGACCTCATCACGCAAACCTACTAATCTACTCTCTAGTCAAGATGAAGTACATACACCGCCCTCATCATCACGCAGAACTCATCACGCAGACCTACTAGTCTACTCTCTAGTCAAGATGAAGTACATACACCGCCCTCATCATCACACAGACCTCATCACGCAGACCTACTAGTCTACTCTCTAGTCAAGATGAAGTACACACCGCCCTCATCATCACGCAGACCTCATCACGCAGACCTACTAATCTACTCTCTAGTCAAGATGAAGTACACACCGCCCTCATCATCACGCAGACCTCATCACGCAGACCTACTAGTCTACTCTCTAGTCAAGATGAAGTACATACACCGCCCTCATCATCACGCAGAACTCATCACGCAGACCTACTAGTCTACTCTCTAGTCAAGATGAAGTACATACACCGCCCTCATCATCACGCAGACCTCATCACGCAGACCTACTAGTCTACTCTCTAGTCAAGATGAAGTACATACACCGCCCTCATCATCACGCAGAACTCATCACGCAGACCTACTAGTCTACTCTCTAGTCAAGATGAAGTACATACACCGCCCTCATCATCACACAGACCTCATCACGCAGACCTACTAGTCTACTCTCTAGTCAAGATGAAGTACACACCGCCCTCATCATCACGCAGACCTCATCACGCAGACCTACTAATCTACTCTCTAGTCAAGATGAAGTACACACCGCCCTCATCATCACGCAGACCTCATCACGCAGACCTACTAGTCTACTCTCTAGTCAAGATGAAGTACATACACCGCCCTCATCATCACGCAGAACTCATCACACAGACCTACTAATCTACTCTCTAGTCAAGATGAAGTACATACACCGCCCTCATCATCACGCAGAACTCATCACGCAGACCTACTAGTCTACTCTCTAGTCAAGATGAAGTACATACACCGCCCTCATCATCACGCAGACCTCATCACGCAGACCTACTAGTCTACTCTCTAGTCAAGATGAAGTACATACACCGCCCTCATCATCACGCAGACCTCATCACGCAGACCTACTAGTCTACTCTCTAGTCAAGATGAAGTACACACCGCCCTCATCATCACGCAGACCTCATCACGCAGACCTACTAATCTACTCTCTAGTCAAGATGAAGTACACACCGCCCTCATCATCACGCAGACCTCATCACGCAGACCTACTAGTCTACTCTCTAGTCAAGATGAAGTACATACACCGCCCTCATCATCACGCAGAACTCATCACACAGACCTACTAATCTACTCTCTAGTCAAGATGAAGTACATACACCGCCCTCATCATCACGCAGAACTCATCACGCAGACCTACTAGTCTACTCTCTAGTCAAGATGAAGTACATACACCGCCCTCATCATCACGCAGACCTCATCACGCAGACCTACTAGTCTACTCTCTAGTCAAGATGAAGTAAATACACCGCCCTCATCATCACGCAGACCTCATCACGCAGACCTACTAGTCTACTCTCTAGTCAAGATGAAGTACACACACCGCCCTCATCATCATGCAGACCTACTAGTCTACTCTCTAGTCAAGATGAAGTACATACACCGCCCTCATCATCACGCAGAACTCATCACGCAGACCTACTAGTCTACTCTCTAGTCAAGATGAAGTACATACACCGCCCTCATCATCACGCAGAACTCATCACGCAGACCTACTAGTCTACTCTCTAGTCAAGATGAAGTACATACACCGCCCTCATCATCACGCAGAACTCATCACGCAGACCTACTAGTCTACTCTCTAGTCAAGATGAAGTACATACACCGCCCTCATCATCACGCAGAACTCATCACGCAGACCTACTAGTCTACTCTCTAGTCAAGATGAAGTACATACACCGCCCTCATCATCACACAGACCTCATCACGCAGACCTACTAATCTACTCTCTAGTCAAGATGAAGTACACACCGCCCTCATCATCACGCAGACCTCATCACGCAGACCTACTAGTCTACTCTCTAGTCAAGATGAAGTACATACACCGCCCTCATCATCACGCAGACCTCATCACGCAGACCTACTAGTCTACTCTCTAGTCAAGATGAAGTACATACACCGCCCTCATCATCACGCAGAACTCATCACGCAGACCTACTAGTCTACTCTCTAGTCAAGATGAAGTACATACACCACCCTCATCATCACGCAGAACTCATCACGCAGACCTACTAGTCTACTCTCTAGTCAAGATGAAGTACATACACCGCCCTCATCATCACGCAGAACTCATCACGCAGACCTACTAGTCTACTCTCTAGTCAAGATGTAGTACATACACCGCCCTCATCATCACGCAGAACTCATCACACAGACCTACTAATCTACTCTCTAGTCAAGATGAAGTACATACACCGCCCTCATCATCACGCAGACCTCATCACACAGACCTACTAATCTACTCTCTAGTCAAGATGAAGTACATACACCGCCCTCATCATCACGCAGAACTCATCATGCAGACCTACTAGTCTACTCTCTAGTCAAGATGAAGTACACACACCGGTGCAGACCTCATCATCACGCAGACCTCATCATCAGTGTCACAGTGCAGTGTGATGTAAGTCATACCTCCCAACGTTGTAATGATGTCCGGCGGGACCCGCCGCTCCAGTGTCGCGGGCGCGGCCAAATATGGGGCGGGGCTTTGTCAGAATGGGCATGTTTTCCTCAGAAAAGGCGTGGCCTCTTCGTCCGGCCCCTGTTTGCGCACGGCATCTACAGTAATTCAGTGATCACCGGCTGCTTGGCAGAGCAGTGGTGATCACAGGATCTCCCACCTGCCCGCAGGACACTGCGACCCACAGGAGGGACAGTGGGACAGTGTCCGAATAGCGGGACTGTCCCGCTGAAATTGGGACAGTTGGGAGGTATGGGTAAGTGCATGTTTACTTTCATTTCCACTGCAAGCCTGCGTTCTTTTCTTTCTTTTTTACAGCATAACAGTGTCTTTTATTTGGTGTTACACACAGGGAAGTGTGGGTGATGGGCTCAAGGGGGAGGGGCCCTAGAGACATCGGTGTACCGGGCTCTAGGATTTCTATTGCCGGCCATGCATGTGTGTATGGGTATGGGGGCTGGGTGTTATTGGTGGGTTGGTTCGTGTGACACGGCAGTTGGGAGACCGCCGGTCACCACACTGACGGCGGGATCCACGGCTTTTAGATGGCCGGCAGGGGTGGCAAGCGCTCACCACGCAGCGGGCTTGGTGTATCGCTGCACTTGCCACAGGTTCTATTCCCATTCTATGGGTGGCGTGGCTATTCACAGTTCGGGATCCCGACCGCTGGTCTCCTAGCCGCATCCTGTTACTGGCATATAGGCCTATCAGCACTGGTAACCTGCCTGTGACATGTAAGTGATACAGGACACAACACACAACTGCTTCTATTATACAAAGCCCAGAGTATCTGTTACCACAACGTGTGTAACTAAGGGGGAGGTTATACACTCTATTACACCCTCATACCCGTTCCACATATTCTGTATACTGCTCTGTGATACCATATGCTCTCCTGTGATGTGACATACCTCTGTATACTGCTCTGTGATACCATATGCTCTCCTGTGATGTGACATACCTCTGTATACTGCTCTGTGATACCATATGCTCTCCTGTGATGTAACATACCTCTGTATACTGCTCTGTGATACCATATGCTCTCCTCTTATGTAACATACCTCTGTATACTGCTCTGCGATACCATATGCTCTCCTGTGATGTAACATACCTCTGTATACTGCTCTGTGATACCATATGCTCTCCTCTTATGTAACATACCTCTGTATACTGCTCTGTGATACCATATGCTCTCCTCTTATGTAACATACCTCTGTATACTGCTCTGTGATACCATATGCTCTCCTCTGATGTAACATACCTCTGTATACTGCTCTGTGATACAATGTGCTCTCCTCTTATGTAACATACCTCTGTATACTGCTCTGTGATACCATATGCTCTCCTCTTATGTAACATACCTCTGTATACTGCTCTGTGATACCATATGCTCTCCTCTTATGTAACATACCTCTGTATACTGCTCTGTGATACAATGTGCTGTCCTCTGATGTAACATACCTCTGTATACTGCTCTGTGATACCATATGCTCTCCTGTGATGTAACATACCTCTGTATACTGCTCTGTGATACAATGTGCTCTCCTGTGATGTAACATACCTCTGTATACTGCTCTATGATACCATATGCTCTCCTGTGATGTGACATACCTCTGTATACTGCTCTGTGATACAATGTGCTCTCCTCTTATGTAACATACCTCTGTATACTGCTCTGTGATACCATATGCTCTCCTCTTATGTAACATACCTCTGTATACTGCTCTGTGATACCATATGCTCTCCTCTTATGTAACATACCTCTGTATACTGCTCTGTGATACCATATGCTCTCCTCTTATGTAACATACCCCTGTATACTGCTCTGTGATACAATGTGCTCTCCTCTTATGTAACATACCTCTGTATACTGCTCTGTGATACAATGTGCTCTCCTCTGATGTAACATACCTCTGTATACTGCTCTGTGATACCATATGCTCTCCTGTGATGTAACATACCTCTGTATACTGCTCTGTGATACCATATGCTCTCCTGTGATGTGACATACCTCTGTATACTGCTCTGTGATACAATGTGCTCTCCTCTTATGTAACATACCTCTGTATACTGCTCTGTGATACCATATGCTCTCCTCTTATGTAACATACCTCTGTATACTGCTCTGTGATACCATATGCTCTCCTCTTATGTAACTTACCCCTGTATACTGCTCTGTGATACAATGTGCTCTCCTCTTATGTAATATACCTCTGTATACTGCTCTGTGATACAATGTGCTCTCCTCTGATGTAACATACCTCTGTATACTGCTCTGTGATACCATATGCTCTCCTGTGATGTAACATACCTCTGTATACTGCTCTGTGATACCATGTGCTCTCCTGTGATGTAACATACCTCTGTATACTGCTCTATGATACCATATGCTCTCCTGTGATGTAACATACCTCTGTATACTGCTCTGTGATACCATATGCTCTCCTCTGATGTAACATACCTCTGTATACTGCTCTGTGATACCATATGCTCTCCTCTGATGTAACATGCCTCTGTATACTGCTCTGTGATACCATATGCTCTCCTCTGATGTAGTGATGAGCGGGTTCGGTTTCTCGGAAACCGAACCCCCCCGAACTTCACCCTTTTTACACGGGTCCGAGCCATACTCGGATTCTCCCGTATGGCTCGGGTAACCCGAGCGCGCCCAAACGTCATCATCCCGCTGTCGGATTCTCGCGAGATTCGGATTCTATATAAGCAGCCGCGCGTCGCCGCCATTTTCACTCGTGCATTGGAAATGTTAGGGAGAGGACGTGGCTGGCGTCCTCTCCGTTATTGTTGAACTTGATTGTGCTGTGCACTATTGCTTAATTGTGGGGAGGGCTGGGGAGCAGCTGTATATAGGAGGAGTACAGTGCAGACTTTTGTTGATCAGTGACCACCAGTTATCCGTTCTCTGCCTGAAAAAAATGCTCCATATCTGTGCTCACAGTGTGCTGCATATATCTGTGCTCACACTACTTAATTGTGGGGACTGGGGAGCAGCTGTATTATATAGCAGGAGTACAGTGCAGAGTTTTGCTGACAGTGACCACCAGTATACGTTGTCTGCCTGAAAAACACTCCATATCTGTGCTCAGTGTGCTGCTTTATTGTGGGGACTGGGGACCACCAGTATAATATCATATAGGAGGAGTACAGTGCAGAGTTTTGCTGACCAGTGACCACCAGTATATAATATATAGCATTACGGTACAGTAGGCCACTGCTGTACCTACCTCTGTGTCGTCATTAAGTATACTATCCATCTACATTCTATACCTGTGGTGCATTTTAGTTTTGCAGTTTGCTGACACAGTGACCACCAGTATACTATATATAGCAGTACGGAAGGCCACTGCTGTACCTACCTCTGTGTCGTCATTAAGTATACTATCCATCTACATTCTATACCTATGGTGCATTTTAGTTTTGCAGTTTGCTGACACAGTGACCACCAGTATACTATATATAGCAGTACGGAAGGCCACTGCTGTACCTACCTCTGTGTCGTCATTAAGTATACTATCCATCTACATTCTATACCTGTGGTGCATTTTAGTTTTGCAGTTTGCTGACACAGTGACCACCAGTATACTATATATAGCGGTACGGTACGGAAGGCCACTGCTGTACCTACCTCTGTGTCGTCATTCATTAAGTATACTATCCATCTACATTCTATACCTGTGGTGCATTTTAGTTTTGCAGTTTGCTGACACAGTGACCACCAGTATACTATATATAGCAGTACGGAAGGCCACTGCTGTACCTACCTCTGTGTCATCATTCATTAAGTATACTATCCATCTACATTCTATACCTGTGGTGCATTTTAGTTTTGCAGTTTGCTGACACAGTGACCACCAGTATACTATATATAGCAGTACGGAAGGCCACTGCTGTACCTACCTCTGTGTCGTCATTAAGTATACTATCCATCTACATTCTATACCTATGGTGCATTTTAGTTTTGCAGTTTGCTGACACAGTGACCACCAGTATACTATATATAGCAGTACGGAAGGCCACTGCTGTACCTACCTCTGTGTCGTCATTCATTAAGTATACTATCCATCTCTTTTATCCGCCTCTTTTTTTCTTTGCATCATGTGCTGTTTGGGGACTATTTTTTTGAAGTGCCATCCTGCCTGACACTGCAGTGCCATTCCTAGATGGGCCAGGTGTTTGTGTCGGCCACTTGTGTCGCTTAGCTTAGTCTCACGGCGACCTTGGTGCGCCTCTTTTTTTCTTTGCATCATGTGCTGTTTGGGGACTATTTTTTTGAAGTGCCATCCTGCCTGACACTGCAGTGCCACTCCTAGATGGGCCAGGTGTTTGTGTCGGCCACTTGTGTCGCTTAGCTTAGTCTCACAGCGACCTTGGTGCGCCTCTTTTTTTCTTTGCATCATGTGCTGTTTGGGGACAATTTTTTTGAAGTGCCATCCTGCCTGACACTGCAGTGCCACTCCTAGATGGGCCAGGTGTTTGTGTCGGCCACTTGGGTCGCTTAGCTTAGTCTCACAGCGACCTTGGTGCGCCTCTTTTTTCTTTGCATCATGTGCTGTTTGGGGACTATTTTTTTGAAGTGCCATCCTGTCTGACACTGCAGTGCCACTCCTAGATGGGCCAGGTGTTTTTGTCGGCCACTTGGGTCGCTTAGCTTAGCCATCCAGCGACCTTGGTGCACCTCTTTTTTTCTTTGCATCATGTGCTGTTTGGGGACTATTTTTTTGAAGTGCCATCCTGTCTGACACTGCAGTGCCACTCCTAGATGGGCCAGGTGTTTGTGTCGGCCACTTGTGTCGCTTAGCTTAGCCATCCAGCGACCTCGGTGCAAATTTTAGGACTAAAAATAATATTGTGAGGTGTGAGGTGTTCAGAATAGACTGGAAATGAGTGGAAATTATGGTTATTGAGGTTAATAAAACTATGGGATCAAAATGACCCCCAAATTCTATGATTTAAGCTGTTTTTTAGGTTTTTTTGTAAAAAACACCCGATTCCAAAACACACCCGAATCCGACAAAAAAATTTCGGTGAGGTTTTGCCAAAACGCGTCCGAATCCAAAACACGGCCGCGGAACCGAATCCAAAACCAAAACACAAAACCCGAAAAATGTCCGGTGCACATCACTACTCTGATGTAACATACCTCTGTATACTGCTCTGTGATACCATATGCTCTGCTGTGATGTAACATACCTCTATATACTACTATGTGATACCATATGTTCTCCTGTGATGTCACATACCTCTATATACTGTTCTGTGATACCATATGCTCTGCTGTGATGTGACATACCTCTATATACTACTATGTGATACCATATGTTCTCCTGTGATGTAACATACCTCTGTATACTGCTCTGTGATACCATATGCTCTGCTGTGATGTGACATACCTCTATATACTACTATGTGATACCATATGCTCTCCCGAGATGTGACATACCACTGTATACTGCTCTCCTGTGATGTGACATAACTCTATATCCCGGATACCATATGCTCTCCTGTGATGTGATATAGATAGGGATGGGGCTTCGTAAATTGCAGATGGAGCAGAGCTATACTCAGTGGGACACTGCCAGGGAGATTAATAAATCATTGCTGGGCTCTGTGCTGTCAATGGTGGAGAACCATTTTAGCACCACCATCAATGGCAAATCTACATTCTATAGGTGATTAACCATTGATAGTCAATGGCCACCTGTAATTTGTGGGCTGCATGCAAAAACAGCCAGTATACCCAGCTTGCAAACATAATACATGTATTTGACCCCTTGCATTGCAGCATGGTTTGTCCACGGTCTCTAATCTGCCACTTAGCTAGAGTGACAGTTGGAAGTAAGACGCCAGGGTAAGTACAACGGCAAATAAAACTGAGGTTGCTGGCTGGAACACTCCCAGAAAATGCTTTCCTGAAACATTCGCTGAAAACACTTAAAGTATTCTAGAAAGAATTCCAAAGGTAGTTTTAATCCTTTATGCTTGAGTCCTTAGGTACAGGGCCTGATCCACAGGCATCTAGGATGCATCAATCGGAAATTACAGCATCCAACAAAAGTTGGAAAAACATGAAACCCCACAAAAAAATTGTGTTGACCATATGCTACGTCGACTGCTGTCATGTTGACCCTTTGAACCTATGGACCTTTTGGCCTTGACGACCTTTTGTACAGTCTACCTTTTACATGTTGACCATATGCTGTCAGCCTACTGAGTGTCAAATTATCATCCACTACCCGGATGTACACAAGGGAAGACGTTTATAGGCCATTTGCCTAAACTCACAGATGGGTGAGATGCTGCTGTGTGCTCTTTTGCTCGCGAATCTTGCCCATAATGCTGACTTTACAATTTAGCTATGAGTAGGGAGGAGGTCGGTCAGGTGGAGGAGGTGAGTGTGAGTGAGGTTAGTGAGGTGGAGGAGGGTTGGTGAGTTTGCTGCAGCAGCCTCAAGTGACAGTGATAGTGACAGTCAGAGAGCTCCGCAGCCACGCACCACTACTAAGACTGGGCGGAATGTCAAGTTTAGTTATGCAGAAAATGTGGCATTGGTGCGGGAGCTGATGAAGTATCAGCGCCAGCTATTTCGTCCTGAGTCCGCCAAGGTGCCAACACGGAGGAAGACGGTGTTGTGGGCGAAAGTAGTTGCTGCTGTAAATAGTGAGGGGGTGGTGAAGCGGACGGAGGACACGTGCCGCAAACGGTACTATGACATAAAGCGACGTGTCAAGTCCAAAATGGCCAAGGAGGCGAAGTCGGCTCGCAAAACCGGTGGTGGTCCGCCCTTTATTGCCACATATCTGGACTATGAGGAGCCTATGCGGACTATAATCCCTCCAGAAGTAGTGTCTGCAACTCATGTCCGGGATTCCGATCGCCCCAGGAAGGATGGTGAGCATGTGTATTTGCCTTAACATTCTATGACATTACTTCTGGCTTACTGTATGTTTTAAATGTGTGTCATGTGACGTTGCATATTACTCCCATCTTCAAGTGTGCGTCATCAAATACATTGTTTTGGGTCATGTTTTATTCAAAAGTCAATGTAACGTCTTACTTGCTTGTATGTCATGTGGTTTTTGGACAGTACATTTTCCATGTGTAGTTTGGACTTGGTGTGTCATTGAATTGTCCCGCAATAATGTTTTCCTTTTGCACATTGTACATTTTGAAAGTTGGAATATGTTTTTTATTTCAGTTATCCATGTGCAATGTTTCCAAATCAGTGGTTGATATGTTAGAGGCTGGAGTAGTGCAAAGTGTCTTTGAAGGCAGTTACATGTGTAATTTCATTAGTACTCAATGTAATATTGTTTTAGTCAAGGCCACTATTTGCTGGTTCATTTTGAGTCTGTATTTGTACACTGACACAACAACTGCAGACTTAGTTACCTTACTGTTTTTTATTTTTTTTTATTTTTTTTTATTTTTTGTTGTTGGCCTCATATTGTGGTAATGTGTGTTTGGAGTGCCACATCACAGACCTATTTCTATATTGCATCTGTCATTTTTTTCATTTTATTAGAAAATGAAGCTGTGTGTGTTTTGACTTGTTAGTGTATGTTTTTGGAATTGTGTCCTATGTCTGTGTCCTGTATATGATTCCCTGTGTTGCACTTTCCATAGTGCATATGGCTATTGGACGTTTTTTTGGGTTTGATGTTGTGCTTTTTGTGTTTAATGTCCTTATTTTTAAATTCATAATAAAACATCCATTTTTTAAAGATGTAATGTTTATAAGCATAATGGGTGGATGTATTAACAATAGCATGTTTTTTTTTTGGGGGGGATTTACAGTGTTGAAAAAAAGCAGTACTGGTCGTCCTACAGTCACTCCCATCACATCTGATGATGATGACGCTGCGGAAGCAGGTAAAGTGTCCATTGTAGTATAGGTTAGGTTTGTAAATGAATGGCCATAACAAAATGCCACTTTCAATACTAGGTCCATCCAAAGAAGTCTTAAGCAGCAGAAGGCGCACTTCTGGAACACACCACAAAAAACATCTGCCAGCAAAGAAAGCAAGGTCTGATGTCCAGGGCCAACCACAGCAGGCTACCCCACCACGAAGATTATCTACTGTTTGTTCGGTGCCCCCACTCCAAATTTTGGACACACCTCCAAGACGCCAACCACACTTCCCTCATCTTGATTGTGAGTAACAAACTGATAACAATTAAAAATGTCAGATCATTAAAAAACCATTTCCTTAAACTCATTAAGTAAATACCCATCAAAATCTGCTATACTTACCCAAGTCAGTAAAACATGAAATGGAAACCTAACAAAATGGCCTTCACAACATCCAGTAAAGATATGTATGTCCACTTCAGCCATACAGTAGCACATTGTGTGGAAGATGCTGCAACATAAACTCATGTGTAAGCTTTGCAAATAGTAAGGTTGTTAGAATCATTTACACATGTGTGTTTGTCCTAACATTGCCAACTGCATACAAAAACATTACTATGTTTTGGTTGGAGACACTATAAGGCAACACATTATGGATTACAATGTGTTTTTAGTCAGGAGTATGTCTGATGTACCATACAACTCATGTGTTTGCTTTCAGAATGAAGTAACCAGACACATTTGCCACAAACAGGCATACGTATGTATTTAAGTAATGAGTGATGATGTTGCTAGGCCGGATATCTGAAAGCACCAGTCCATTACATGTGTTCCATGTTTAGTGCTTTGTACCAATGTATTAAACATATGGATAAGTAACGGATAAATGTTTTTAATTTCATCTTCTAGTCCTGGTACCAGCATCCCTCTGCAACAACAGCAACACAGTGACATGGATGACACAATCATGTTAGAAATGCATCCAGTAATCGAAGGAATCAGCCCCCCAGCACCTGTGAGTACTCCACCACAGCAAAGCACACCACCACCCCAAACAGCCCAACAACACCAGTAACACAAGGCCCTGATCAAGTGTTCTGGACCATTTGGGCTAGACAGCAGGCCACTAATGAAGATTGCCTGCGTAGGCAGACCCAAATGTTTGCAAGCCTACCATCTCACCTCAGACGAATCAGCAGAAATCTGAGTAGACAATATGAAACAAACACAAGAATTGCAAATACCATGGAAATCATGCGTGCAGACATTACACATGTCATGGGCAACTTACAGCGCATAATGGAAGAACAGCACAGACAACAGCAAAGCTATATCAACATTTTAGAAAGCAATCAAATGATCAATGAATCCATGTCCAGAATTGTAGACAATCAAAATGCTGCAACACGTGAACTCAATGCCACCCTCACTAACCTCAATGAAACACTCAGATCCCTGCAGCAACAGCAAACAAGCAGCAGTTCTGGTACGACTACTCCAAATGTAACGCCAGTGTCATCACCACCAAGGCGCTCCACCAGAGCATGCCAACACGACAGTGGTAAAGGCAAAGGCAAGGACAAGCAACCACCCAAATAAACATTTTAAAAAAGCCACACCCATTTCTTTAAAGAGAAGCGAAACAAAACACTTACCAAGTGTATGATTAACAGAATATATATAACACTTAGCTCCTTGACAATTTGTACAACATCATTAATTATAACTGGTACAAACAACAACAGGAATTTCTCTGACGTCCTAGTGGATGCTGGGAACTCCGTAAGGACCATGGGGAATAGACGGGCTCCGCAGGAGACTGGGCACTCTTAAAAGAAAGATTAGGCACTATATCTGGTGTGCACTGGCTCCTCCCTCTATGCCCCTCCTCCAGACCTCAGTTAGAATCTGTGCCCGGCCAGAGCTGGATGCACTTAGTGGGCTCTCCTGAGCTCACTAGAAAAGAAAGTATTTGTTAGGTTTTTTTTATTTTCAGTGAGATTTGCTGGCAACAGACTCACTGCTACAAGGGACTGAGGGTAGAGAAGCAAACCTACCTGCTTGCAGCTAGCTTGTGCTTCTAAGGCTACTGGACACCATTAGCTCCAGAGGGATCGAACACAGGGCCCGACCTCGATCATCCGTTCCCGGAGCCGCGCCGCCATCCCCCTTGCAGAGCCAGAAGACGGAAGATAAAGATGAAAAACGGCGGCTGAAGACTCCTGTCTTCATTAAGGTAGCGCACAGCACTGCAGCTGTGCGCCATTGCTCCCATAGCACACCACACACTCCGGTCACTGTTGGGTGCAGGGCGCTGTATATGTGCAAAAACCCCCGCCATTAACATTATAAAAAGCGGGAGAAGCCCGCCGCTGAAGGGGCGGGGCTATCTTCCTCAGCACAGCCAGCGCCATTTTCTCTTCACAGCTCCGCTAGAAGGACGCTCCCCAGGCTCTCCCCTGCAGTATCCAGTACAACAAGGGTAAAAAAGAGAGGGGGGGCACATAAATTTAGGCGCAAATTGGTCTTAATAAGCAGCTATTGGGAAAAATCACTCAGTATAGTGATAATCCCTGTGTTATATAGCGCTGTGGTGTGTGCTGGCATACTCTCTCTCTGTCTCCCCAAAGGACTTTGTGGGGTCCTGTCCTCAGTCAGAGCATTCCCTGTGTGTGTGCGGTGTGTCGGTACGGCTGTGTCGACATGTTTGATGTGGAGGGCTACGTGGAGGCGGAGCAGGAGCCGATAAGTGTGATGTCGCCCCCTACGGGGCCGACACCGGAGTGGATGGATATGTGGAAGGTATTAACCGACAGTGTCAACTCTTTACATAAAAGGTTTGATGACGTAACAGCCTTGGGACAGCCGGCATCTCAGCCCGCGCCTGCCCAGGCGTCTCAGAGGCCATCAGGGGCTCAAAAACGCCCGCTAGCTCAGATGGCAGACACAGATGTCGACACGGAGTCTGACTCCAGTGTAGACGAGGATGAGACAAATGTACAGTCCACAAGGGCCATCCGATGCATGATTACGGCAATGAAAAATGTGTTGCACATTTCTGACATTAACCCGGTTACCACAAAAAAGGGTATTATGTTTGGGGAGAAAAAGCAGCCAGTGACTTTTCCCCCATCTGATGAATTAAATGACTTGTGTGAAGAAGCGTGGTGTTCCCCTGATAAGAAACTAGTGATTTCTAAGAGGTTACTGATGGCGTACCCTTTCCCGCCAACGGATAGGTTACGCTGGGAGACATCCCCTAGGGTGGACAAGGCGCTCACACGATTATCTAAAAGGGTGGCACTGCCGTCTCAGGATACGACCGCCCTAAAGGAGCCTGCAGATAGAAAGCAGGAGGCTATCCTGAAGTCTGTATATACACACTCAGGTACTATACTGAGACCTGCTATTGCTTCAGCATGGATGTGTAGTGCTGCAGCAGCATGGTCTGATACCCTGTCAGACAACATTAATACCCTCGACAGGGATGCTATTTTGCTAACCATAGAGCATATAAAGGACGTTGTCTTATATATGAGGGATGCACAGAGGGACATTTGCCGGCTGGCATCTAGAATTAATGCAATGTCCATTTCTGCCAGGAGAGTATTATGGACTCGGCAGTGGACAGGTGATGCTGATTCTAAAAGGCACATGGAGGTTTTGCCTTATAAGGGTGAGGAATTGTTTGGGGATGGTCTCTCGGACCTCGTATCAACAGCAATAGCTGGGAAGTCGACTTTTTTACCTCAGGTTTCCTCACAGCCTAAGAAAGCACCGTATTATCAAGTACAGTCCTTTCGGCCTCAGAAAGGCAAGCGGGTCAGAGGCGCATCCTTTCTGCCCAGAGGCAGGGGTAGAGGGAAAAAGCTGCACCAGACAGCCAGTTCCCAGGAACAAAAATCCTCCCCTGCTTCCACTAAGTCCACCGCATGATGCTGGGGCTCCACAGGTGGAGCCAGGTGCGGTGGGGGCGCGTCTCTGGAACTTCAGCGACCAGTGGGTTCGCTCACAGGTGGATCTCTGGGTTATACAAGTGGTATCTCAGGGATACATGCTGGAGTTCGAGGCGACTCCCCCTCGCCGTTACCTCAAATCAGCCTTGCCAGCGGCTCCCAGGGAAAGGGAGGTAGTGCTGGCGGCTATTCACAAGCTGTACCTTCAAGGTTCCCCTCCTTCAACAGGGACGGGGTTACTATTCCACAATGTTTGTGGTACCGAAACCAGACGGTTCGGTGAGACCCATTCTAAATTTGAAATCCTTGAACACTTATGTAAGGAAGTTCAAGTTCAAAATGGAATCGCTCAGGGCGGTTATTGCAAGCCTGGAAGAGGGGGATTTTATGGTGTCGCTGGACATCAAGGACGCTTATCTGCATGTCCCCATATACCCACCTCACCAGGAGTACCTCAGGTTTGTGGTACAGGACTGTCATTACCAATTCCAGACGTTGCCGTTTGGTCTGTCCACGGCACCGAGGGTATTTACCAAGGTAATGGCCGAAATTATGATACTCCTTCGGAAGAAGGGAGTTATAATTATCCCGTACTTGGACGATCTCCTTATAAAGGCGAGGTCCAAGGAGCAGTTGTTAGTCAACGTAGCACTATCTCGGGAAGTGCTGCAACAGCACGGCTGGATTCTGAATATCCCAAAGTCGCAGCTGATTCCTGCGACGCGTCTGCTGTTCTTGGGCATGATTCTGGACACAGAACAGAAGAAGGTGTTTCTACCGGTGGAGAAGACCCAGGAATTGTCATCTCTGGTCAGGGACCTCCTGAAACCAAAACAGGTGTCGGTGCATCACTGCACGCGAGCCCTGGGAAAGATGGTAGCTTCTTACGAAGCAATTCCCTTCGGCAGATTCCATGCAAGGATCTTTCAGTGGGATCTGTTAGACAAATGGTCCGGATCGCATCTTCAGATGCATCGGCTGATCACCCTGTCCCCGAGGGCCAGGGTGTCTCTGCTGTGGTGGCTGCAGAAGGCTCATCTTCTCGAGGGCCGCAGATTCGGCATACAGGACTGGGTCCTGGTGACCACGGATGCAAGCCTCCGAGGTTGGGGGGCAGTCACTCAGGGAAGGAACTTCCAAGGACTGTGGTCAAGTCAGGAGACTTCCCTTCACATAAATATTCTGGAACTAAGGGCCATTTACAACGCCCTGAGTCAAGCAGAACCCCTGCTTCAAAACCAACCGGTGCTGATTCAGTCAGAATAAATCACGGCGATCGCCCATGTAAACCGACAGGGCGGCACAAGAAGCAGGATGGCGATGGCAGAAGCCACAAGGATTCTCCGATGGGCGGAGAATCACGTGCTAGCACTGTCAGCAGTGTTCATTCTGGGAGTGGACAACTGGGAAGCAGACTTCCTCAGCAGACACGACCTCCACCCGGGAGAGTGGGGACTTCATCCAGAAGTCTTCACGCTGATTGTAAATCGTTGGTAACGGCCACAGGTAGACATGATGGCGTCCCATCTCAACAAAAAGCTAAAAAAATATTGCGCTAGGTCAAGGGACCCTCAGGCGATAGCTATGGACGCACTAGTGACACCGTGGGTGTACCAGTCGGTTTATGTGTTCCCTCCTCTTCCTCTCATACCCAAGGTACTGAGGATTGTAAGAAAGAGAGGAGTATGAACTATACTCATCGTTCCGGATTGGCCAAGAAGAACTTGGTACCCAGAACTACAAGAAATGATCTCAGAGGACCCATGGCCTCTGCCTCTCAGACAGGACATGTTACAACAGGGGCCCTGTCTGTTCCAAGACTTACCGCGGCTGCGTTTGACGGCATGGCGGTTGAACGCCGGATCCTAACGGAAAAGGGCATTCCAGATGAAGTGATTCCTACGCTGATAAAGGCTAGGAAAGACGTGACAGCACAACATTATCACCGTATATGGCGAAAATATGTTGCTTGGTGTGAGGCCAGGAAGGCCCCTACGGAAGAATTCCAGCTGGGTCGATTCCTGCACTTCCTACAGTCAGGAGTGACTATGGGCCTAAAATTAGGATCCATAAAGGTCCAGATTTCGGCCCTATCTATTTTCTTTCAAAAAGAACTGGCTTCACTGCCTGAAGTTCAGACGTTTGTTAAGGGAGTGCTGCATATTCAGCCCCCTTTTGTGCCTCCAGTGGCACCTTGGGATCTTAACGTTGTGTTGGATTTCCTGAAATCCCACTGGTTTGAGCCACTTAAGACCGTGGAGCTAAAATATCTCACGTGGAAAGTGGTCATGCTATTGGCCTTAGCTTCGGCTAGGCGTGTGCCAGAATTGGCGGCTTTGTCATGTAAAAGCCCTTATCTGATCTTTCATATGGACAGGGCAGAATTGAGGACTCGTCCCCAATTTCTCCCTAAGGTGGTATCAGCGTTTCATTTGAACCAACCTATTGTGGTGCCTGCGGCTACTAGGGACTTGGAGGACTCCAAGTTACTAGATGTAGTCAGGGCTTTGAAAATATATATAGCCAGGACGGCTGGAGTCAGGAAAACTGACTCGCTGTTTATCCTGCATGCGCCCAACAAGCTGGGTGTTCCTGCTTCAAAGCAAACTATTGCGCGCTGGATCTGTAGCACGATTCAGCAAGCTCATTCTGCGGCAGGATTGCCGCATCCTAAATCAGTAAAAGCCCATTCCACAAGGAAGGTGGGCTCTTCTTGGGCGGCTGCCCGAGGGGTCTCGGCTTTACAGCTTTGCCGAGCTGCTACTTGGTCGGGTTCAAACACATTTGCTAAGTTCTACAAGTTTGATACCCTGGCTGAGGAGGACCTTGCCTTTGCTCATTCGGTGCTGCAGAGTAATCCGCACTCTCCCGCCTGTTTGGGAGCTTTGGTATAATCCCCATGGTCCTTACGGAGTTCCCAGCATCCACTAGGACGTCAGAGAAAATAAGAATTTAGTCACCGGTAATTCTATTTCTCGTAGTCCGTAGTGGATGCTGGGCGCCCGTCCCAAGTGCGGACTTTCTGCAATACATGTATATGGTTATTGCTTAACTAAAGGGTTATTGTTATGAGCCATCTGTTACTGAGGCTCAGTTGTTGTTCATACTGTTAACTGGGTATGGTTATCACGAGTTGTACAGTGTGATTGGTGTGGCTGGTATGAGTCTTACCCTGGATTCCAAATCCTTTCCTGGTAATGTCAGCTCTTCCGGGCACAGTTTCCCTAACTGAGGTCTGGAGGAGGGCCATAGAGGGAGGAGCCAGTGCACAACAGATATAGTACCTAATCTTTCTTTTAAGAGTGCCCAGTCTCCTGCGGAGCCCGTCTATTCCCCATGGTCCTTACGGAGTTCCCAGCATCCACTACGGACTACGAGAAATAGAATTACCGGTGAGTAAATTCTTATTTTTGTTTGCAAATTTCTTCATTATCATCTTTGTATTTTTTGTTAGCAGGAAACTGTTGTTTGAGCTGCACATAGATGTTAGCATGCAGAAAGCAGACCACTTGATTTTTTTCTAATCATTACTCTTTCTAGATTCTAATCATTCTTTGAGCCAGCAGACAGACTAATTGGCAGCCAGGCAGATTGTCTTAAGCAGGCAGAAAGCAGACCACTTGATTTTTTTCTAATCATTACTCTTTCTAGATTCTAATCATTCTTTGAGCCAGCAGACAGACTAATTGGCAGCCAGGCAGATTCATCCATGACCAATACAATTTACAATGTGAATTGTAACTGTTTAACATTTCTTCTCTAGATGTTTTGACAATAAAAACACAATTGAGTTGGCTAAAAGTGTCCTAATATGTTGGGGATAATATTTAGATAATTCAGTCCGAAAATGACTGACATTATTGTTGTGCCATGTTTGTGTGTGTTAAAAATAAGTAATCAGATTTAAAAACATGGGGGGTCATTCCGAGTTGTTCGCTCGTTATTTTTTTGTCGCAACGGAGCGATTAGTCGCTAATGCGCATGCGCAATGTCCGCAGTGCGACTGCGCCAAGTAAATTTGCTATGCAGTTAGGTATTTTACTCACGGCATTACGAGGTTTTTTCTTCGTTCTGGTGATCGTAATGTGATTGACAGGAAGTGGGTGTTTCTGGGCGGAAACTGGCCGTTTTATGGGTGTGTGCGAAAAAACGCTACCGTTTCTGGGAAAAACGCGGGAGTGGCTGGAGAAACGCTGGGTGTGTTTGTGACGTCAAACCAGGAACGACAAGCACTGAACTGCTCGCAGATGCCGAGTAAGTGTGGAGTTACTCAGAAACTGCTAAGAAGTGTCTATTCGCAATTTTGCTAATCTTTCGTTCGCAATTTTGATAAGCTAAGATTCACTCCCAGTAGGCGGCGGCTTAGCGTGTGCAAAGCTGCTAAAAGCAGCTTGCGAGCGAACAACTCGGAATGACCCCCATGATGCAGAAACAACATTTGAAATATTTGAAAGTTGAACACAAATGTGTGTAATAATGGATACATGTTAAAAAATGTGTATTGCCTTACAAATCTACAAGTTTTGGGCTGCAAACAGAAGGAAATAAATTATTTTGCATGAGAGAAGTTTGTGTCCCTTTTATAAGCATCCTAATTCTGGTTAGAATGATTTGTAAGTGTCAACACATGTAAACACGGATGAAAAAAGCAGGTCTATTTTTTGCCGCTTTTTTTACCGATTCGCAAAAAAATACGACCGCAATTGAGCACTCAGAAACTAACACCCAAATACGAATGAATAGTGAATGCCCGTATTCTATGAAATAACAGCCGCGTTTGACCGATGGTCTATTCATTCGTATTTCTGAACGTTGCCATTCAAACCATTACGAATAGTCCAAACACTGCCGAGATTGGTGCTTAGTGAATTCCCGGATTGGGATTTAGAAAAAAACACACAAATCGGACAAACTCGAATTTTTAATAAATACTGGCCCAGGTCTGAATTAGGCCCTATATTTCTTGGCTACCAGCTGTACAGCTATGTACATGAACTATATAGAGAAAAAACAGTAACAATGTCTTAAACTATAATATTGAGTATCATTAAAGCAGCAACCAATTTGACATAACTTTGCGCACAGGCAGAAGTGACGCCTGGACAGCAGTGACCACACACACATCATCTGTATCAGAGATCAGCAGCCGATCAGGTCTGAACTGCACATGCGTCGGTGCCGATGGTCACCTCAGCCCAGCGCGCACCTCTGCCTGATTGACAGGGGTGGGAGGGTGCGTTCGGCCTCCGTTTTGGTGGCGCGGTCCGGGCATCGCAGGCGTGCCTGGACCGTGCGGGGGGGGGGGGGGGGGGCGCGGTGACTGCGTGACGTCACACGCAGCCGCTGAGACCCATACAGCTATGGGTATCTCCCTGCCAGCGTGCAGCAGCTGCACTGGTAGGGAGCTACTCACCAAGTACAAAAGCATCGCCACTGTGCGATGCTTTTGTACTTGTGTAGAGATGTGCCCTGTAGGCACATCAGCGGTGCTGACTGTGGACAGCGCTGGGGCAGCTTGTCTGCCCCCAGCGCCTGTCAGTGCGTGGCGGTGGCGGGTGTCCGGTGCAGGGATTACCCTTTTCCCTGCACCGGACCAGAGGCTGCGGAGGGCTTTGAATGTTGGCGCCCTCCGGGAGCCAATCGCGGCTCCCAGAGCGGCGGCCAGTCAGAGAGGGACGCGGTGAGCCAATCGGCGCTCGCCGCGTCATAGGCCCCGCCCCCGGCGTCTGACGTCAGGCGGGAGCCGAAGAGGTGCAGAAGCGCGCCGAAGAGCGGGAGAGAAGCGGCCGGGACTCGGAGGGAGAAGACCGCGCGGGTGAGCGGAGGAGACGCCGCGAGGAGAAGAAGAAGACGGCCGTGGAAAGAGGAGCTCCGGTGGCCGCTGAAGAGGCCGGAAGACGTTGGGCTCCTGCAAGAAGATGTCCAGCGGCGGCTGGACGCGGAGGAGCGGAGGCGACGCCGCTGGCCAGGACGGGTCAGCGGCAGAAGAGGGCGCTGGAGATCCCTGGAGCAGGTGAGGCCTCAGTGAGGCTAACCTTCCCCCTCCCCTTTTCCTTCCTTGACCACCAGGGACGGGCATTAGGCCCGAGGGCACAATTCGGGCACTAGGCCTGGGCGCAGACAGGAGGTTGGGGGTCATCATTGCCTTTGGTGGTTTGGGCATTAGGCCCAAGCTACCAGGAAGCAGCGCAGTAGGCGGGCACCTGGCCCGGGGGCAATTCAGGCAATAGGCCTGTGGGAACATTAGAGGGCATTAGGCCCTAGTGTATTTGGGCAGTAGGTACATATAAGGTGACCCTGGGTACAAGGCCCAGGTCACCCAACGGGCAACAAGTTAGGCGGGCGCTAGGCCCGTGGGTGAAGACAGGTCTCTGGCCTGTGTGCAGCTAGGGGGCGCTAGGCCCAGTGAATAAGACCCCTGAGGTGAATAAAGGAGGCACTGGGCGCAAGGCCCAGGCCACCCTGAGGTATTTAGGTAGGCAGGCCTGGGGCCCACATAAGGGAAGGTACAGGAGGTGGGTAGGCCGTGCGGCGCCCACCCCCTTACCAGCGGGAGGGATTTAAAGGGACAGCACCGTGTGATCTGGTATTCCGATATTGTGATGTATGTTGTTACCGTGCAGGGCAAAGTGTATGCGTTGTTTAAGTTGTGCATAGTTGTGTCGCACCACCCACACGAGCTAGTTTGAGGGCTCTGTTTATGTAGCTAGTGTAGCGGACGCACACTAGGGTAGTTCTTGGCCCTGCACGGCTGTTTCTCTTTGCCTCCTTACAGGGACCTGTAAGTGGAGAAGATCGGAGTGCAAGACTTGTGACGGTGAGTAGCATCCGTGTACGTTTGTCCCTTGTCTGTCCCCAAGCGCCGGAGTCGGGATTGCTCACGGACGTGAGAATCCTTTTCATCACACTACGTGCGAGAGCGCGAGTGTGTGAAATCTGGGTGGCTGAAGCTTTGTGCCGGTGATGACCTTTCACCCAACCGGTGAAGGTCGCGGTCACCCCTGGGGTATCCCCTTTTCCAGTGGAAGAAGGGTCGATACCCCCCTTGAGGTAACCTATTCTCTCCTCAGCTCGATCGTCGGTCAGCTCCGAGAGGGAATCGCCGTGTCCGGATCCGATTGAAGATTGCCAGGTCCGTTGAAGGTTCCGGTACCTGAAGGTGAGAGAGAGCGGCGCCTGGTGACTACCGAAAATACACCTGCACGGCAGCAGGCACCACCACACGCGCAGCCGCACCTCTTACACTTGTGCGGGGGAGGGCCAGACACGCGGGGCGGACTAGCATGTCTGAGTAACTGATCGCAGCCGTGCAAAATTCTGTACGGCTTTGATCAGGTCTGAATTAGGCCCCATGCCAGCCAGGAGGGGCTGGACAGTGGCTACTAGGAGGGCTGAATTTTTGCCTAGGCAGCTAGCATTATAGTTCAGGACTTAATTGCAGAGCGGTAAACCTAACTCTGGAATGGTTTCCTAAAATACTTTATATAACTGTTCTCAGCTAATAGTTTAGAAACTCGCATTTCCATTGTTAAAAACACATACACAATGATCAGATTTACCTGGAGGAAAAACTGACAGCACAGCGCGGACCGGTCCAGCAACATTCTACTCCTATAGTTTACTTGTAGATTGTGGTTGCTGTTACTTTCCTGTAAGCATTATAGACGCCTAAGGGTTGATTTGCAGCAGAGCAAAAACAGAAAGTAACTCTGTATGTGGACAAACCATGCAGGACCCATACATACATACATACTCATGTGCAGGACCATACATACTCATGTGCAGGACCCATACATACATACATACATACATACATACATACTCATGTGCAGGACCATACATACTCATGTGCAGGACCATACATACTCATGTGCAGGACCCATACATACATACATACATACATACATACATACTCATGTGCAGGACCATACATACTCATGTGCAGGACCCATGCATACATACATACATACTCATGTGCAGGACCCATACATACATACATACATACACACACATGTGCAGGACCCATACATACATACATACATACATACATACATACTCATGTGCAGGACCCATACATACATACATACATACATACATACATACTCATGTGCAGGACCCATACATACATACATACATACATACATGCATACTCATGTGCAGGACCCATACATACATACATACTCATGTGCAGGACCCATACATACATACACATGTGCAGGACCCATACATACATACATACATACTCATGTGCAGGACCCATACATACATACATACATACATACATACTCATGTGCAGGACCCATACATACATACATACATACATACATACTCATGTGCAGGACCCATACATACATACATACATACATACATACACATGTGCAGGACCCACATACACATGTGCAGGACCCATACATACATACATACATACATACATACATACTCATGTGCAGGACCCATACATACATACATACATACATACATACATACTCATGTGCAGGACCCATACATACATACATACTCATGTGCAGGACCCATACATACATACATACACATGTGCAGGACCCATACATACATACATACTCATGTGCAGGACCCATACATACATACATACATACTCATGTGCAGTACCCATACATACATACATACATACATACATACATACTCATGTGCAGGACCCATACATACTCATGTGCAGGGCCCATACATACATACATACATACATACATACTCATGTGCAGGACCCATACATACATACATACATACATACATACTCATGTGCAGGACCATACATACTCATGTGCAGGACCCATACATACATACACACACATGTGCAGGACCCATACATACATACATACATACATACTCGTGTGCAGGACCCATACATACATACATACATACATACATACTCATGTGCAGGACCCATACATACATACATACATACATACATACATACTCATGTGCAGGACCCATACATACTAGAGATGAGCGCCGGAAATTTTTCGGGTTTTGTGTTTTGGTTTTGGGTTCGGTTCCGCGGCCGTGTTTTGGGTTCGACCGCGTTTTGGCAAAACCTCACCGAATTTTTTTTGTCGGATTCGGGTGTGTTTTGGATTCGGGTGTTTTTTTCAAAAAACCCTAAAAAACAGCTTAAATCATAGAATTTGGGGGTAATTTTGATCCCAAAGTATTATTAACCTCAAAAAACATAATTTACACTCATTTTCAGCCTATTCTGAACACATCACACCTCACAATATTATTTTTAGTCCTAAAATTTGCACCGAGGTCGCTGTGTGAGTAAGATAAGCGACCCTAGTGGCCGACACAAACACCGGGCCCATCTAGGAGTGGCACTGCAGTGTCACGCAGGATGTCCCTTCCAAAAAACCCTCCCCAAACAGCACATGACGCAAAGAAAAAAAGAGGCGCAATGAGGTAGCTGTGTGAGTAAGATTAGCGACCCTAGTGGCCGACACAAACACCGGGCCCATCTAGGAGTGGCACTGCAGTGTCACGCAGGATGTCCCTTCCAAAAAACCCTCCCCAAACAGCACATGACGCAAAGAAAAAAAGAGGCGCAATGAGGTAGCTGACTGTGTGAGAAAGATAAGCGACCCTAGTGGCCGACACAAACACCGGGCCCATCTAGGAGTGGCACTGCAGTGTCACGCAGGATGTCCCTTCCAAAAAACCCTCCCCAAACAGCACATGACGCAAAGAAAAAAAGAGGCGCAATGAGGTAGCTGACTGTGTGAGAAAGATAAGCGACCCTAGTGGCCGACACAAACACCGGGCCCATCTAGGAGTGGCACTGCAGTGTCACGCAGGATGTCCCTTCCAAAAAACCCTCCCCAAACAGCACATGACGCAAAGAAAAAAAGAGGCGCAATGAGGTAGCTGACTGTGTGAGAAAGATAAGCGACCCTAGTGGCCGACACAAACACCGGGCCCATCTAGGAGTGGCACTGCAGTGTCACGCAGGATGTCCCTTCCAAAAAACCCTCCCCAAACAGCACATGACGCAAAGAAAAAAAGAGGCGCAATGAGGTAGCTGTGTGAGAAAGATAAGCGACCCTAGTGGCCGACACAAACACCGGGCCCATCTAGGAGTGGCACTGCAGTGTCACGCAGGATGTCCCTTCCAAAAAACCCTCCCCAAACAGCACATGACGCAAAGAAAAAAAGAGGCGCAATGAGGTAGCTGTGTGAGTAAGATTAGCGACCCTAGTGGCCGACACAAACACCGGGCCCATCTAGGAGTGGCACTGCAGTGTCACGCAGGATGGCCCTTCCAAAAAACCCTCCCCAAACAGCACATGACGCAAAGAAAAAAAGAGGCGCAATGAGGTAGCTGACTGTGTGAGTAAGATTAGCGACCCTAGTGGCCGACACAAACACCGGGCACATCTAGGAGTGGCACTGCAGTGTCACGCAGGATGTCCCTTCCAAAAAACCCTCCCCAATCAGCACATGATGCAAAGAAAAAGAAAAGAAAAAAGAGGTGCAAGATGGAATTATCCTTGGGCCCTCCCACCCACCCTTATGTTGTATAAACAAAACAGGACATGCACACTTTAACCAACCCATCATTTCAGTGACAGGGTCTGCCACACGACTGTGACTGATATGACGGGTTGGTTTGGACCCCCCCCAAAAAAGAAGCAATTAATCTCTCCTTGCACAAACTGGCTCTACAGAGGCAAGATGTCCACCTCATCTTCACCCTCCGATATATCACCGTGTACATCCCCCTCCTCACAGATTATCAATTCGTCCCCACTGGAATCCACCATCTCAGCTCCCTGTGTACTTTGTGGAGGCAATTGCTGCTGGTCAATGTCTCCGCGGAGGAATTGATTATAATTCATTTTAATGAACATCATCTTCTCCACATTTTCTGGATGTAACCTCGTACGCCGATTGCTGACAAGGTGAGCGGCGGCACTAAACACTCTTTCGGAGTACACACTTGTGGGAGGGCAACTTAGGTAGAATAAAGCCAGTTTGTGCAAGGGCCTCCAAATTGCCTCTTTTTCCTGCCAGTATAAGTACGGACTGTGACGTGCCTACTTGGATGCGGTCACTCATATAATCCTCCACCATTCTATCAATGTTGAGAGAATCATATGCAGTGACAGTAGACGACATGTCCGTAATCGTTGTCAGGTCCTTCAGTCCGGACCAGATGTCAGCATCAGCAGTCGCTCCAGACTGCCCTGCATCACCGCCAGCGGGTGGGCTCGGAATTCTGAGCCTTTTCCTCGCACCCCCAGTTGCGGGAGAATGTGAAGGAGGAGATGTTGACAGGTCGCGTTCCGCTTGACTTGACAATTTTGTCACCAGCAGGTCTTTCAACCCCAGCAGACCTGTGTCTGCCGGAAAGAGAGATCCAAGGTAGGCTTTAAATCTAGGATCGAGCACGGTGGCCAAAATGTAGTGCTCTGATTTCAACAGATTGACCACCCGTGAATCCTTGTTAAGCGAATTAAGGGCTGCATCCACAAGTCCCACATGCCTAGCGGAATCGCTCCGTGTTAGCTCCTTCTTCAATGCCTCCAGCTTCTTCTGCAAAAGCCTGATGAGGGGAATGACCTGACTCAGGCTGGCAGTGTCTGAACTGACTTCACGTGTGGCAAGTTCAAAGGGCATCAGAACCTTGCACAACGTTGAAATCATTCTCCACTGCACTTGAGACAGGTGCATTCCATCTCCTATATCGTGCTCAATTGTATAGGCTTGAATGGCCTTTTGCTGCTCCTCCAACCTCTGAAGCATATAGAGGGTTGAATTCCACCTCGTTACCACTTCTTGCTTCAGATGATGGCAGGGCAGGTTCAGTAGTTTTTGGTGGTGCTCCAGTCTTCTGTACGTGGTGCCTGTACGCCGAAAGTGTCCCGCAATTTTTCTGGCCACCGACAGCATCTCTTGCACGCCCCTGTCGTTTTTTAAAAAATTCTGCACCACCAAATTCAAGGTATGTGCAAAACATGGGACGTGCTGGAATTTGCCCATATTTAATGCACACACAATATTGCTGGCGTTGTCCGATGCCACAAATCCACAGGAGAGTCCAATTGGGGTAAGCCATTCCGCGATGATCTTCCTCAGTTGCCGTAAGAGGTTTTCAGCTGTGTGCGTATTCTGGAAAGCGGTGATACAAAGCGTAGCCTGCCTAGGAAAGAGTTGGCGTTTGCGAGATGCTGCTACTGGTGCCGCCGCTGCTGTTCTTGCGGCGGGAGTCCATACATCTACCCAGTGGGCTGTCACAGTCATATAGTCCTGACCCTGCCCTGCTCCACTTGTCCACATGTCCGTGGTTAAGTGGACATTGGGTACAACTGCATTTTTTAGGACACTGGTGAGTCTTTTTCTGACGTCCGTGTACATTCTCGGTATCGCCTGCCTAGAGAAGTGGAACCTAGATGGTATTTGGTAACGGGGGCACACTGCCTCAATAAATTGTCTAGTTCCCTGTGAACTAACGGCGGATACCGGACGCACGTCTAACACCAACATAGTTGTCAAGGACTCAGTTATCCGCTTTGCAGTAGGATGACTGCTGTGATATTTCATCTTCCTCGCAAAGGACTGTTGAACAGTCAATTGCTTACTGGAAGTAGTACAAGTGGGCTTACGACTTCCCCTCTGGGATGACCATCGACTCCCAGCGGCAACAACAGCAGCGCCAGCAGCAGTAGGCGTTACACGCAAGGATGCATCGGAGGAATCCCAGGCAGGAGAGGACTCGTCAGACTTGCCAGTGACATGGCCTGCAGGACTATTGGCATTCCTGGGGAAGGAGGAAATTGACACTGAGGGAGTTGGTGGGGTGGTTTGCGTGAGCTTGGTTACAAGAGGAAGGGATTTACTGGTCAGTGGACTGCTTCCGCTGTCACCCAAAGTTTTTGAACTTGTCACTGACTTATTATGAATGCGCTGCAGGTGACGTATAAGGGAGGATGTTCCGAGGTGGTTAACGTCCTTACCCCTACTTATTACAGCTTGACAAAGGGAACACACGGCTTGACACCTGTTGTCCGCATTTCTGGTGAAATACCTCCACACCGAAGAGCTGATTTTTTTGGTATTTTCACCTGGCATGTCAACGGCCATATTCCTCCCACGGACAACAGGTGTCTCCCCGGGTGCCTGACTTAAACAAACCACCTCACCATCAGAATCCTCCTGGTCAATTTCCTCCCCAGCGCCAGCAACACCCATATCCTCCTCATCCTGGTGTACTTCAACACTGACATCTTCAATCTGACTATCAGGAACTGGACTGCGGGTGCTCCTTCCAGCACTTGCAGGGGGCATGCAAATAGTGGAAGGCGCATGCTCTTCACGTCCAGTGTTGGGAAGGTCAGGCATCGCAAACGACACAATTGGACTCTCCTTGTGGATTTGGGATTTCAAAGAACGCACAGTTCTTTGCGGTGCTTTTGCCAGCTTGAGTCTTTTCAGTTTTCTAGCGAGAGGCTGAGTGCTTCCATCCTCATGTGAAGCTGAACCACTAGCCATGAACATAGGCCAGGGCCTCAGCCGTTCCTTGCCACTCCGTGTGGTAAATGGCATATTGGTAAGTTTACGCTTCTCCTCCGACAATTTTATTTTAGGTTTTGGAGTCCTTTTTTTTCTGATATTTGGTGTTTTGGATTTGACATGCTCTGTACTATGACATTGGGCATCGGCCTTGGCAGACGACGTTGCTGGCATTTCATCGTCTCGGCCATGACTAGTGGCAGCAGCTTCAGCACGAGGTGGAAGTGGATCTTGATCTTTCCCTAATTTTGGAACCTCAACTTTTTTGTTCTCCATATTTTATAGGCAGAACTAAAAGGCACCTCAGGTAAACAATGGAGATGGATGGATTGGATACTAGTATACAATTATGGACGGACTGCCACGGTTAGGTGGTATAAAAAAACCACGGTTAGGTGGTATATATTATAATAATAATACAATTATGGATGGACGGACTGCCTGCCGACTGCCGACACAGAGGTAGCCACAGCCGTGAACTACCGCACTGTACACTGGTTGATAAAGAGATAGTAGTATACTCGTAACAACTAGTATGACACTATGACGACGGTATAAAGAATGAAAAAAAAACCACGGTTAGGTGGTATATATTATAATAATAATACAATTATGGATGGACGGACTGCCTGCCGACTGCCGACACAGAGGTAGCCACAGCCGTGAACTACCGCACTGTACACTGGTTGATAAAGAGATAGTAGTATACTCGTAACAACTAGTATGACACTATGACGACGGTATAAAGAATGAAAAAAAAACCACGGTTAGGAGGTATATATTATAATAATAATACAATTATGGATGGACGGACTGCCTGCCGACTGCCGACACAGAGGTAGCCACAGCCGTGAACTACCGCACTGTACACTGGTTGATAAAGAGATAGTAGTATACTCGTAACAACTAGTATGACACTATGACGACGGTATAAAGAATGAAAAAAAAACCACGGTTAGGTGGTATATATTATAATAATAATACAATTATGGATGGACGGACTGCCTGCCGACTGCCGACACAGAGGTAGCCACAGCCGTGAACTACCGCACTGTACACTGGTTGATAAAGAGATAGTAGTATACTCGTAACAACTAGTATGACACTATGACGACGGTATAAAGAAAGAAAAAAAAATACCACAGTTAGGTGGTATATATTATAATAATAATACAATTATGGATGGACGGACTGCCTGCCGACTGCCGACACAGAGGTAGCCACAGCCGTGAAGTACCGCACTGTACACTGGTTGATAAAGAGATAGTAGTATACTCGTAACAACTAGTATGACACTATGACGACGGTATAAAGAATGAAAAAAAAACCACGGTTAGGTGGTATATATTATAATAATAATACAATTATGGATGGACGGACTGCCTGCCGACTGCCGACACAGAGGTAGCCACAGCCGTGAACTACCGCACTGTACACTGGTTGATAAAGAGATAGTAGTATACTCGTAACAACTAGTATGACACTATGACGACGGTATAAAGAATGAAAAAAAAACCACGGTTAGGTGGTATATATTATAATAATAATACAATTATGGATGGACGGACTGCCTGCCGACTGCCGACACAGAGGTAGCCACAGCCGTGAACTACCGCACTGTACACTGGTTGATAAAGAGATAGTAGTATACTCGTAACAACTAGTATGACACTATGACGACGGTATAAAGAATGAAAAAAAAACCACGGTTAGGTGGTATATATTATAATAATAATACAATTATGGATGGACGGACTGCCTGCCGACTGCCGACACAGAGGTAGCCACAGCCGTGAACTACCGCACTGTACACTGGTTGATAAAGAGATAGTAGTATACTCGTAACAACTAGTATGACACTATGACGGTATAAAGAATGAAAAAAAAACCACGGTTAGGTGGTATATATTATAATAATAATACAATTATGGATGGACGGACTGCCTGCCGACTGCCGACACAGAGGTAGCCACAGCCGTGAACTACCGCACTGTACACTGGTTGATAAAGAGATAGTAGTATACTCGTAACAACTAGTATGACACTATGACGACGGTATAAAGAAAGAAAAAAAAATACCACGGTTAGGTGGTATATATTGTAATACAATTATGGATGGACGGACTGCCTGCCGAGTTCCGACTGCCGACACAGAGGTAGCCACAGCCGTGAACTACCGCACTGTACTGTGTCTGCTGCTAATATAGACTGGTTGATAAAGAGATAGTATACAATACATACAACAATATACTACTATACTGGTGGTCAGGCACTGGTCACCACTAGTCACACTGGCAGTGGCACTCCTGCAGCAAAAGTGTGCACTGTTTAATTTTAAATTAATATAATATTATGTACTCCTGGGGGCTCCTGCTATAACAACCTGCAGTGCTCCCCAGTCTCCCCCACAATTATTATAAGCTTTGCCTTTTATACATTGATGTGCAGCACACTGGGCTGAGCTGAGTGCACACAGACTGAGTCACACTGTGTGACTGGCTGCTGCTGTGTATCGTTTTTTTTCAGGCAGAGAACGGATATAGCAGAGAACGGATATATTATATTAAAATAAATAAAAGTTAACTAACAACAACTGCACTGGTCACTGTGGTAAACTCTGTCTGACTCTGCACAATCTCTCTCTCTCTTCTAATCTAATTTCTAATGGAGAGGACGCCAGCCACGTCCTCTCCCTATCAATCTCAATGCACGTGTGAAAATGGCGGCGACGCGCGGCTCCTTATATAGAATCCGAGTCTCGCGAGAATCCGACAGCGTCATGATGACGTTCGGGCGCGCTCGGGTTAACCGAGCAAGGCGGGAGGATCCGAGTCTGCTCGGACCCGTGAAAAAAACATGAAGTTCGTGCGGGTTCGGTTTCAGAGAAACCGAACCCGCTCATCTCTAATACATACTCATGTGCAGGACCCATACATACATACATACATACATACATACATACATACTCATGTGCAGGACCCATACATACATACATACACATGTGCAGGACCCATACATACATACATACATACTCATGTGCAGGACCATACATACTCATGTGCAGGACGCATACATACATACATACATACATACATACACACACACACATGTGCAGGACCCATACATACATACACACACATGTGCAGGACCCATACATACATACATACATACATACATACATACTTATGTGCAGGACAAATACATACTCATGTGCAGGACCCATACATACATACATACTCATGTGCAGGACCCATACATACATACTCATGTGCAGGACCCATACATACATACATACATACTCATGTGCAGGACCCATACATGCAGACGCTTGTGCAGGACCCATACATACTCATGTGCAGGACCCATACATGCAGACGCATGTGCAGGACCCGTGCAGACGCATGTGCAGGACCCGTGCAGACGCATGTGCAGGACCCGTACATACGCATGGGCAGGACCCGTACATACTCATGTGCAGGACCCGTACTGAGCATGTGCCGGACCTGTGTATACGCATGTGCAGGACTCGTGCATACGCATGTGCAGGACCTATACATACACATGTGCAGGACCTGTACTGAGCATGTGCTGGACCCGTACTGAGCATGTGCTGGACCCATACATACACATGTGCAGGACCCATACTGAGCATGTGCAGGACCTATACATACACATGTGCAGGACCTGTACTAAGCATGTGCAGGACCCGTACTGAGCATGTGCATGACCCATACTGAGCATGTGCTGGACCCATACTGAGCATGTTCTGGACCCGTACTGAGCATGTGCCGGACCCGTACTGAGCATGTGCAGGACCCATACTGAGCATGTGCAGGACACGTACTGAGCATGTGCAGGACACGTACTGAGCATGTGCTGGACCCATACTGAGCATGTGCTGGACCCATACTGAGCATGTGCAGGACACGTACTGAGCATGTGCAGGACCTATACATACACATGTGCAGGACCCATACATACATACATACTCATGTGCAGGACCCATACATACATACACATGTGCAGGACCCATACATACATACATACATACATACATACATACATACATACTCATGTGCAGGACCCATACATACATACATACATACATACATACATACTCATGTGCAGGACCCATACATACATACATACATACATACTCATGTGCAGGACCCATACATACATACATACATACATACATACTCATGTGCAGGACCCATACATACATACACATGTGCAGGACCCATACATACATACATACTCATGTGCAGGACCATACATACTCATGTGCAGGACCCATACATACATACACACATGTGCAGGACCCATACATACATACATACATACATACTTATGTGCAGGACAAATACATACTCATGTGCAGGACCCATACATACATACATACATACATACATACATACTCATGTGCAGGACCCATACATACATACTCATGTGCAGGACCCATACATACATACTCATGTGCAGGACCCATACATGCAGACGCTTGTGCAGGACCCATACATACTCATGTGCAGGACCCATACATGCAGACGCATGTGCAGGACCCGTGCAGACGCATGTGCAGGACCCGTGCAGACGCATGTGCAGGACCCGTACATACGCATGGGCAGGACCCGTACATACTCATGTGCAGGACCCGTACTGAGCATGTGCCGGACCTGTGCATACGCATGTGCAGGACTCGTGCATACGCATGTGCAGGACCTATACATACACATGTGCAGGACCTGTACTGAGCATGTGCTGGACCCATACATACACATGTGCAGGACCCATACTTATGCATGTGCAGGACCTATACATACACATGTGCAGGACCTGTACTAAGCATGTGCAGGACCCGTACTGAGCATGTGCATGACCCATACTGAGCATGTGCTGGACCCGTACTGAGCATGTTCTGGACCCGTACTGGGCATGTGCCGGACCCGTACTGAGCATGTGCAGGACCCATACTGAGCATGTGCAGGACACGTACTGAGCATGTGCAGGACACGTACTGAGCATGTGCTGGACCCATACTGAGCATGTGCTGGACCCATACTGAGCGTGTGCAGGACACGTACTGAGCATGTGCAGGACACGTACTGAGCATGTGCAGGACCTATACATACACATGTGCAGGACCCATACATACATACATACTCATGTGCAGGACCCATACATACATACACATGTGCAGGACCCATACATACATACATACTCATGTGCAGGACCCATACATACATACATACATACATACATACATACTCATGTGCAGGACCCATACATACATACATACATACATACATACATACATACTCATGTGCAGGACCCATACATACATACATACATACATACATACATACATACTCATGTGCAGGACCCATACATACATACATACATACATACACATGTGCTGGACCCATACATACATACATACATACATACATACTCATGTGCAGGACCCATACATACATACATACATACATAATCCTGTGCAGGACCCATACATACATACATACATACATACATACTCATGTGCAGGACCCATACATACATACTCATGTGCAGGACCCATACATACATACACATGTGCAGGACCCATACATACATACATACATACATACATACATACTCATGTGCAGGACCCATACATACATACATACTCATGTGCAGGACCCATACATACATACATACATACATACATACATACTCGTGTGCAGGACCCATACATACATACATACATACATACTCATGTGCAGGACCCATACATACTCATGTGCAGGACCCATACATACATACATACATACATACTCATGTGCAGGACCCATACATACATACATACTCATGTGCAGGACCCATACATACATACATACATACATACATACATACTCGTGTGCAGGACCCATACATACATACATACATACATACTCATGTGCAGGACCCATACATACTCATGTGCAGGACCCATACATACATACATACATACATACTCATGTGCAGGACCCATACATACATACATACTCATGTGCAGGACCATACATACTCATGTGCAGGACCCATACATACATACACACACATGCGCAGGACCCATACATACATACATACATACTTATGTGCAGGACAAATACATACTCATGTGCAGGACCCATACATACATACATACATACATACATACATACTCATGTGCAGGACCCATACATACATACATACATACTCATGTGCAGGACCCATACATACATACTCATGTGCAGGACCCATACATACATACTCATGTGCAGGACCCATACATACTCATGTGCAGGACCCATACATGCAGACGCATGTGCAGGACCCGTGCAGACGCATGTGCAGGACCCGTACATACGCATGGGCAGGACCCGTACATACGCATGGGCAGGACCCGTACATACTCATGTGCAGGACCCGTACATACTCATGTGCAGGACCCGTACTGAGCATGTGCCGGACCCGTGCATACGCATGTGCAGGACTCGTGCATACGCATGTGCAGGACCTATACATACACATGTGCAGGACCTGTACTGAGCATGTGCTGGACCCGTACTGAGCATGTGCTGGACCCATACATACACATGTGCAGGACCCATACTTATGCATGTGCTGGACCTATACATACACATGTGCAGGACCTGTACTAAGCATGTGCAGGACCCGTACTGAGCATGTGCATGACCCATACTGAGCATGTGCTGGACCCGTACTGAGCATGTGCTGGACCCGTACTGAGCATGTGCTGGACCCGTACTGAGCATGTTCTGGACCCGTACTGAGCATGTGCCGGACCCGTACTGAGCATGTGCAGGACCCGTACTGAGCATGTACTGGACCCATACTGAGCATGTGCAGGACACGTACTGAGCATGTGCAGGACACGTACTGAGCATGTGCAGGACACGTACTGAGCATGTGCAGGACCTATACATACACATGTGCAGGACCCGTACTGAGCATGTGCTGGGCCCGTACTGAGCATGTTCTGGACCCGTACTGAGCATGTGCTGGACCCGTACTGAGCATGTTCTGGACCCGGACCCATACTGAGCATGTGCAGGACCCATACTGAGCATGTGCTGGATCCGTACTGAGCATGTGCAGGACCCGTACTGAGCATGTGCAGGACCCGTACTGAGCATGTGCAGGACCCATACTGAGCATGTGCTGGACCCGTACTGAGCATGTGCAGGACACGTACTGAGCATGTGCAGGGCCCGTACTGAGCATGTGCAGGGCCCGTACTGAGCATGTGCAGGACCCGTACTGAGCATGTGTTGGACCCGTGCATACACGTGCAGGAACTATACATACACATGTGCCGGACCTGTACTGAGCATGTGCAGGACCCATACTGAGCATGTGCAGGACCCGTGCATACACATGCAGGACCTATACATACACATGTGTAGGACGGGGACCCATACTGAGCATGTGCAGAACCCGTACTGAGCATGTGCAGGACCCGTGCATACACATGCAGGACCTATACATACACATGCAGGACCTATACCATACTTACCTACATTTTCTTTCCCCTCTCCGGGAGAAGCCCGGAGAGGAGACGCTGCAGTGACTTCGGGGGGCGGGGCCGGACTGTGACATCACTAAGCCCCGCCCCCGCATCGGGAAATGCCGCGATTCGCGGGTCCGCGGGAAGGGGGCGGGGCCAAAATGACGCGATTTGCGTCATTTTAACCCCTTCACCCGACGGACCCGCAACCGGGAGGTTATCTCTCTAGGGTGCAAGCAGGATGCGGGAGACCTGCCCACTCTTCCAGGGGTGCGGGGGGCTACCCCAAAAAACGGGAGCTTCCCGCAGCTTCCGGGAGAGTAGGTAAGTATAACCTATACATACACATGTGCAGGTCCCGTACTGAGCATGTGCAGGACCTGTACATACACATGTGCAGGACCCGTACTGAGCATGTGCAGGACCCATACTGAGCATGTGCAGGACCCATACTGAGCATGTGCAGGACCCATGCATACACATGCAGGACCTATACATACACATGTGCAGGACCCGTACTGAGCATGTGCAGGACCTGTACAGCCACTGTTACACCCTGCCGCCCTCCTTCACTGTGCCCCCCCCCCCCCCTCCCTCGAATCCCTGCTGCCTGTTGAATTCAGCTTCCCCATGCTCTGTTTGCCTGATGCAGTAGACCAACAGCAGTTGCCCTCTTCAGAGTCTGTGGTGCGCTGGCTAGCACCTCTGAGGTCTCCTGCTGGTCACAGGTGCCTCACGCCTCTGCCTCGCTTGGGTCAGCCTGCCTCTCAGAAACTGACACCCGGTGCAAGCAATTCCATTTGCCACCCTTCTCAGTGCCGGGGAAACAACTTCTCTCCTAGTCCCAACCCCTTCCTGATGTTATTGGCACCTGAACCTCCCGCTCTGCCCACACACACATACTAGCCATCTTCCTAGAGGAGAGCTTACTGCATGCTATCGGCACAGCACCCCCTCTATCGGATCTGCAGCAGCTAGCGTGAAAATAACTCAAAATACTGTTTTCATTACAGACGTCAGACAGATCTGGGCCCTAGGCAGCTGCCTGGTCCGCCTCTGGGAATATCCAGCTCTGTTCCACCCCCTATCATGTGGCACCTTTACCTCTACCAACATTGTCTAACTTAAACATGTTTACCCTAATGTAGCAGGGGTAAAGAGGGTGGGGGTTGAAGACCCCTGCTTAATTCCCTATACTTTGCTGAGCATTAAACCATTTTATTTATTATCCTTTATTTATATGGCACCACAAGGGATCCGCAGCGCCCAATACACAGTACATAATAAAATGAATAAACAAGAAAACCGCACTAACAGTACAGGATAAAATAGGACAGGTATAGAAAACCCGGGGTTAGGTGCCGTCAAAGGGAGTATGGAGTATAAGATAGTGTAAGTGAGAAAAGGAAAGGCACATGAGGAAAGAAAAGTAGAAATTTTTCACACTGCGCTCATCCCCGGTTTTGGATTTGCTTGTGTCTACACTAGTGTAATAATGGTGAAATGCTTGTTTGAGTTTCAAAGTGATGTTTATTTAATGAATAAAATTGAAAAGCAGAAAAGGATAGTCTTAAATTAAATGCACTATATTTGGCTGTAATTAGCCTTCTTGCTAATGGTGCATGAATATGCTTGATTCTAAGCGTATTTTGATGAAGTCCAAATATAGTGAAAAAAATGAAAAAAATGAAAAAAGGAAAAAATAAAAATAAAAATGAATGAATGAATGAATTATTGAAAAATGAAGAAAAATTGAAAAAGGAGAGAAAATGTCTATTTGATTGAAAATCGGGCCGCGGCGTCCCGCTGGTATTAACTGAGTGCACTTGTTTAAAAGTATTCTGCTCCTGACAGACAAACAGCAGTGGAGAGTGCGTGAGGAAGAAAGGGACTCCGGACTGGTCTGCCTCCCCCTGCTTTCGCCGCCGTCACTGTGACTGTGTTCTGTCACAGATCGGAGGCTTGTCAGCCTGGGTTTGGTGCCTGTCTTGGAGGGGGAGATGCACGCACTGCGACCACTCTCAGAGTGGTTCGTTGCCGCACTTCCCCCACCTACAGAGACTCACCTTTGATCTCCTTCTCCTCTGCTGGATGTGTCAGCGGCAAGTTGTATCCACGCTGTTTGGCCGTCGTCCGTGATCTGCAGACACTTCCTGGTTTTCAGTCACGTGACCGGGTTCTGTGTCTTGTTCCGTTCTTTCTGCTCGATCGTGCAGCTGTTGTAGATATTGTGGGGAAAGTGCTCCAACGCGTTTCGGCCCTTGGGGGCCTTCCTCTGGGAGAAGAAGTGTATTCTTCTCCCAGAGGAAGGCCCCCAAGGGCCGAAACGCGTTGGAGCACTTTCCCCAACATAATATCTACAACAGCTGCACGCTCGAGCAGAAAGAACGGAACAAGACACAGAACCCGGTCACGTGACTGAAAACCAGGAAGTGTCTGCAGATCACGGACGACGGCCAAACAGCGTGGATACAACTTGCCGCTGACACATCCAGCAGAGGAGAAGGAGATCAAAGGTGAGTCTCTGTAGGTGGGGGAAGTGCGGCAACGAACCACTCTGAGAGTGGTCGCAGTGCGTGCATCTCCCCCTCCAAGACAGGCACCAAACCCAGGCTGACAAGCCTCCGACCTGTGACAGAACACAGTCACAGTGACGGCGGCGAAAGCAGGGGGAGGCAGACCAGTCCGGAGTCCCTTTCTTCCTCACGCACTCTCCACTGCTGTTTGTCTGTCAGGAGCAGAATACTTTTAAACAAGTGCACTCAGTTAATACCAGCGGGACGCCGCGGCCCGATTTTCAATCAAATAGACATTTTCTCTCCTTTTTCAATTTTTCTTCATTTTTCAATAATTCATTCATTCATTCATTTTTATTTTTATTTTTTCCTTTTTTCATTTTTTTCATTTTTTCCACTATATTTGGACTTCATCAAAATACGCTTAGAATCAAGCATATTCATGCACCATTAGCAAGAAGGCTAATTACAGCCAAATATAGGCCCTCATTCCGAGTTGATCGGTCGCAAGGCGAATTTAGCAGAGTTACACACGCTAAGCCGTCGCCTACTGGGAGTGAATCTTAGCTTCTTAAAATTGCGAACGATGTATTCGCAATATTGCGATTACTAACTACTTAGCAGTTTCAGAGTAGCTCCAGACTTACTCTGCCTGTGCGATCAGTTCAGTGCTTGTCGTTCCTGGTTGACGTCACAAACACACCCAGCGTTCGCCCAGGCACTCCCACCGTTTCTCCGGCCACTCCTGCGTTTTTTCCGGAAACGGTAGCGTTTTCAGCCACACGCCCCTGAAACGCCGTGTTTCCGCCCAGTAACACCCATTTCCTGTCAATCACATTACGATCGCCGGAGCGAAGAAAAAGCCGTGAGTAAAAATACTTTCTTCATAGTAAAGTTACTTGGCGCAGTCGCAGTGCGAACATTGCGCATGCGTACTAAGCGGATTTTCACTGCGATGCGATGAAAAATACCGAGCGAACAACTCGGAATGAGGGCCATAGTGCATTTAATTTAAGACTATCCTTTTCTGCTTTTCAATTTTATTCATTAAATAAACATCACTTTGAAACTCAAACAAGCATTTCACCATTATTACACTAGTGTAGACACAAGCAAATCCAAAACCGGGGATGAGCGCAGTGTGAAAAATTTCTACTTTTGCACCAATATTCTAACAAGTAGGACCAACTTGTTAAACACCAGCAGCACTCCCCGTAACGATAGCACATTTCTGTGCGCAGTCCACCCAAATCCTATATCTTTCTGACATGAGGAAAGAAGTCCCTGCTCTTGCGAGCTTACAATCTAAAAGGTGAGGGGCTAACAGACCGGGGTGACACAGAAGGGGTAGACAGTGAGCATAGACAAGAGGGTTAGGAGGAGAGTTGGCTGAGTTTGGTGAAGAAGTGGGTCTTGAGAGCCCGTTTGAAGTTTTGTAGAGAGGTGGAGAGTCTGAGGGGGAGAGGTAGAGCATTCCAGAGATAGGGAGCAGCACGTGCAAAATCTTGTAGGTAGGAGTGGGAGGAGGTAATTAGTTGGCAGGAGAGACGGCGTGCATTAGCAGAGCGAAGAGGACGGGTGGGAATGTAATGAGAGATAAGGTCAGAGATGTAAGAGGGAGAAGAGTGGGTGAGGGCTCTGTAGGTGAGTGTGAGAAGCTTGAATTGGATTCTGAATGGGAAAGGTAGCCAGTGAAGGTCAGTGGCGCACCCAGGGGGGGGGGGGTTCCGAGTACCCAGAAACCCCCCTCCACTTAAAAAAAAATTTTTTTTTTTTTTTTAGCTGCATGAGTATTATTAATGACTGTCTAGCGTCCTCTGCAGCCTGCTGTCTTCCTGGTGGCACTTGCAAGTGCAATAAAATGTACTTTATTTTAATTATAGTACATATATATCCATGTGCCTACATATATACACATGTATATACATACATACATACATATATACACACACACATATGATATATATATATATATACATGTGTATATATATGTGTACTGTATGTGTGTGTGTATATATATATATATATATATATATATATATGTATGCATGTTTAATATGCTATGTATATGTGTATATGGGTTCACTACGATCTCCCGGCGGCCGGCCTCCCGGCGACCAGCATACCAGCGCCGGGAGGCCGGCCGCCGGCTTACCAACAGTGTGGCGAGCGCAAATGAGCCCCTTGCGGGCTCGCTACGCGCGCCACACTATTCTACTCTGCCCAGTTCTGGAAACCCCCCCATGCAAATCCTGCGTTTGCCACTGAAGGTCCTGCAAGAGAGGGGATGTGGATGTAGTACGTTTGGTGAGGAAGAGGAGACGGGCAGCAATATTCAGGATAGATTGAATTGGAGGGAGGCCAGATACGAGGAGATTGCAGTAGTCCAATCTGGAGATGACCAGTGAGCGGATGAGGGTCTTAGTAGCATCCTGAGTGAGAAAGGGTCTGATCCTGGAGATGTTTTTGAGGGGAAATGACAGGTTTGTGAGAGGTGCTGAATGTGTGGTTTGAAGGAGAGTGAGGAGTCAAGGACAGAGGCGTAACTAGGGCTTTTGGAGCCCAGGGCAAGATTAATTATGGCGCCCCCCCTGAAAAAAAAACCTACAAAGGAAAGTATGTGCACACGCCACTGGCACGCACTGAAAAAAAATGGCCAACATGACATTCCAGCTGTTTCATGTCATACTGGGAACATACTTTTAAATTCTACATGCACCTTACCATCATCATTTCTTGCACAAATAGGTGTCACTGTATATAAAGATGTCAGGTGTGTATGTATAGATGTAGGTGCAGTGGTTAAAGTGTAATTTTTGAAGTGGGGGTATAGAAAAGTGAAGGGTGCAATTATGTGCGCGCCGAAGGCGCGCACGCTCCGGAAAAGGAGGCGTGGCCACTCAAAAGGGGACGTGTCCTTCAGTGCTATAAGTTCACATTATAGCACACAGAATGAGCTGAAATTCACATTATAGCACACAGAATGAGCCGAAATTCACATTATAGCACACAGAATGAGCCGAAATTCACATTATAGCACACAGAATAAGCCGAAATTCACATTATAGCACACAGAATGAGCTGAAATTCACATTATAGCACACAGAATGAGCCGAAATTCACATTATAGCACACAGAATGAGCCGAAATTCACATTATAGCACACAGAATAAGCCGAAATTCACATTATAGCACACAGAATGAGCTGAAATTCACATTATAGCACACAGAATGAGCCGAAATTCACATTATAGCACACAGAATGAGCTGAAATTCACATTATAGCATACAGAATGAGCCGAAATTCACATTATAGCACACAGAATGAGCCGAAATTCACATTATAGCACACAGAATGAGCTGAAATTCACATTATAGCACACAGAATGAGCCTAAATTCACATTATAGCACACAGAATGAGCTGAAATTCACATTATAGCACACAGAATGAGCCGAAATTCACATTATAGCACACAGAATAAGCCGAAATTCACATTATAGCACACAGAATGAGCTGAAATTCACATTATAGCACACAGAATGAGCCGAAATTCACATTATAGCACACAGAATGAGCTGAAATTCACATTATAGCATACAGAATGAGCCGAAATTCACATTATAGCACACAGAATGAGCCGAAATTCACATTATAGCACACAGAATGAGCTGAAATTCACATTATAGCACACAGAATGAGCTGAAATTCACATTATAGCATACAGAATGAGCCGAAATTTACATTATAGCACACAGAATGAGCCGAAATTCACGTTATAGCACAAAGAATGGGGTGGTCTTCTGTATGCCGGCGGCCAGGCTCCCGACGTCCAGCATCCCGGCGCCGGAATCCCGACCGCCGGCATACCGACATTTATTCTCCATCTTGGGGGTCCACGACCCCCCTGGAGGGAGAATAAATAGCGTGCATAGCGCGCCACCGTGCCCGCAGTGTGGCGAGCGCAGCAAGCCCGCAAGGGGCTCATTTGCGCTCGCCCAGCTGTCGGTATGCCGGCGGTCGGGATTCCGGCGCCGGTATGCTGGTCGCTGGGAGCCCGGCCGCCGGCATACACTACTACAGTCAAAGAATGAGCCGAAATTTACATTATAGCACACAGAATGAGCCGAAATTTACGTTATAGCACACAGAATGAGTCGAAATTTACAGTATATCACAAAGAATGAGCCGAAATTCACGTTATAGCACAAAGAATGAGCCGAAATTCACGTTATAGCACAAAGAATGAGCTGAAATTTACATTATAGCACACAGAATGAGCCGAAATTTACATTATAGCACACAGAATGAGCCGAAATTTACATTATAGTACACAGAATGAACCGAAAATTCAAAGGGAAAGTGACAGCAGGGACATAGGGACAGGGAGAGTGACAGAGAGAGGAGTGGGGAGGGAGGCAGGGGGGTGTAATGTTTGGGGAGAGAGGAAGGGGGGTGTAATGGGTGGGGAGAGAGGCAGGGGGGTGTAATGTGTGGGGAGGGAGGCAGGGGGGTGTAATGTGTGGGGAGGGAGGCAGCGGGGTGTAATGTGTGGGTAGGGAGGCATGGGGGTGTAATGGGTGGGGAGAGAGGCAGGGGGTGTAATGTGTGGGGAGGGAGGCGGGGGGGTGTAATGTGTGGGGAGGGAGGCAGGGGGGTGTAATGTTTGGGGAGGCAGGGGGGGTGTAATGTGTGGGGAAGGAGGCAGGGGGTGTAATGTGTGGGTAGGGAGGCATGGGGGTGTAATGGGTGGGGAGAGAGGCAGGGGGTGTAATGTGTGGGGAGGGAGGCGGCGGGGTGTAATGTGTGGGGAGGGAGGCAGGGGGGTGTAATGTTTGGGGAGGCAGGGGGGGTGTAATGTGTGGGGAAGGAGGCAGGGGGTGTAATGTGTGGGGAGGGAGGCAGGGGGGTGTAATGTTTGGGGAGGCAGGGGGGGTGTAATGTGTGGGGAAGAGGCAGGGGGTGTAATGTGTGGGGAGGGATGCGGGGGGGTGTAATGTGTGGGGAGGGAGGCAGGGGGGTGTAATGTTTGGGGAGGCAGGGGGGGTGTAATGTGTGGGGAAGGAGGCAGGGGGTGTAATGTGTGGGTAGGGAGGCAGGGGGGTGTAATGGGTGGGGAGAGAGGCAGCGGGTGTAATGTGTGGGGAGGACGCAGTTGTTGGTGCTGCACTACATCACTACATCCCCCCCCCCATATGCTGAACTACATCACTACACTATATCCCCCTAACTATACAATCCACTACACTAAATCACTGCAGTACACTACAGAGTAACATTAAAATGATCCCTGCAGGATAACTTCCCAGCTCCTCAGCCCTCTGGAGCTCCAAAAGGGTAGAACGAGGGGATCTGGTCAAGATCCCGGCAGTTGGGATGGCGGCTGTCAAAATTGCGATGCCGGAATCCCAACACTTGTCAGAATGTTGGCGCCATCATCCCGATCACATTTGGGCAAGGGGAGGGGCAGGGGGAGGTTAGGTTTAGGATGTGGGGGGAGGGTTAGGCTGTGGGAAAGGGTGGTTTCATATTGGCTGCGAGGAGGGGGGTTTAGGCTGCGGGGAAGGGGGGGGGGGTAGGTATTCTATACAGTGGGATGCCGCCGTCGGTATTCTCACCGCCAGCATTTCAGCCCCAACCCAGAATGAGGGCGCAAGGAGGGTAGAGTAGAAGGAGGGGGAGCAAATTAGAATTGGGGTGACAGGATGAAGGAGAAGGAACAGGAGGGATCAGTTTAGAATAGAGCGGCAGGTTAGAGGGGAGGAGGGTGGCCCTGTAGAGGGGATGAAGGAGCGAGTCTAATTCCTAATTGCTATCTCTCCGGTGAACATTCTCCTTAGCAGACAGACAGAAGGCAGCGTCCCCTCATAGAGCAAAGAACTCAGGGTCACTCACTTGCTGGTGACTCCACCTCCGGCATTATACACCGGGGGCCGGGGAGAGCTGCGACACCATAAGGAACGGGCTCCTTCCTCTCCTGGCGGCTGCTATGATGCTGTCATGGCAACCGCAGTGCGCCAGATGACCACGTTCCCGGGAAGACGGGGGGAACCAGTGGAGGGGGGGGGGGGGTTTGTCCCCTCGCTGCCTGCAGCCCCCACAAGACGTCTTTATTTGCAGATGCTGGAAAGCAGCACAGCCGCCGCGCTCCTGCATGACTGACACGCACGAATCTGTCAGGCCAGCAGGTAATGTCCTCCTACACTGCCGGATGCCGTGCTCCCGTGCGGAACAGAGGGTGAGGGAAGGAGGGAGATCACACTCTAGTCTCCATGGTCTCCTCCCCTTCCTCTGCAGTTGGGCAAGGAGGGTGATTGACAGCACAGGACAGCGCTGCTGATTGGTCAGAGCGCGTCCTGATGAACCCAGCATTTTTTTTATTTTCGGGTCCCCACCATCGCTTATCGGGTGAAATATGCTTCGTTTTTGCAAACACTGCTACCTGGATGGCAGCGCCCCTTCTGCTGAGTCTCCACAGCGCCCAGGGCACATGCCCCACTCGCCCTGCCATAGATACGCCTCTGGTCAAGGATTACTCCAAGACAGTGCACTTGGGGGCTAGGGGAGATAGTTGTGCTATCAATGGATAATGAGAATGTGGGAGGTGAGGTTATGCGGGAGGGAGGGAAGATGATCAGCTCAGTCTTAGACATGTTAAGTTTAAGAAAGCGCTGGGACATCCAGGAGGAGATAGCATCTCCCCTTCCTATTCCTGGCTCCAGGGTGGGGGCCCGTGCTATGGGATCCGGTGTCTAGGTCGACAGGGTCTCTAGGTCGACATGTTCTAGGTCGACAGGTCAAAAGGTCGACATGAGTTTTTCACAATTTTTTGCCTTTTTTTGAACCTTTTCATACTTAACGATCCACGTGGACTGCAATTGGGAACGGTATCCTGTGCCGAGTGCAGCGGTAGCAGAGTGAGGCACCTTGCCCGAAGCATGGCGAGCGAAGCGAGCCATGCTAGGGGACGCGGTGCACTAATTGGGGTTCCTGGTCACTGTACGAAGAAAACGACACAAAAAAACATTAAGAACTCATGTTAAACTTTTGACCTGTCGACCTAGAAACCCTGTCGACCTAGTTACTGTCGACTTAGTTACTGTCGACCTTCCATACCACACCCCCGTGCTTTGTTGTCAGGTCTGTGTAGACCTCTCTCCTCTTTGTCAATACAAGTAAAAATGTTGGATTACTTACAGAGACTGCAGCAGCAGAGCAGGCGCGCCACGTTCTGTCTCCAGTTCCTTATATGTTAGATCAGGGCGTAGTGCCTGTATTACCAGATACTTTCACTTTACACTTTACGGGAACAGCGAGGGGAACGTCCGTCTCTAACACACAGTGACAGGTAACATGTTCTGTTTATAGGAAATCTGTTTCCTAAATATCACCTGTGTTATTAGTTACCCTGTGCTAGTAATAATCCTGTGATAGTATCACCCTGTGTTATTAGTTATCCTGTGCTAGTAATAATCCTGTGACAGTATCACCCTGTGTTATTAGTTACCCTGTGCTAGTAATAATCCTGTGACAGTATCACCCTGTGTTATTAGTTACGCTGTGCTAGTAATAATCTTGTGATAGTATCACCCTGTGTTATTAGTTACGCTGTGCTAGTAATAATCCTGTGATAGTATCACCCTGTGTTATTAGTTACCCTGTGCTAGTAATAATCCTGTGACAGTATCACCCTGTGTTATTAGTTACGCTGTGCTAGTAATAATCTTGTGATAGTATCACCCTGTGTTATTAGTTACGCTGTGCTAGTAATAATCCTGTGATAGTATCACCCTGTGTTATTAGTTACCCTGTGCTAGTAATAATCCTGTGACAGTATCACCCTGTGTTATTAGTTACGCTGTGCTAGTAATAATCCTGTGACAGTATCACCTGTGTTATTAGTTACCCTGTGCTAGTAATAATCCTGTGATAGTATCACCCTGTGTTATTAGTTACCCTGTGCTAGTAATAATCCTGTGACAGTATCACCCTGTGTTATTAGTTACCCTGTGCTATAATCCTGTGACAGTATCACCCTGTGTTGTTAGTTACCCTGTGCTATAATCCTGTGACAGTATCACCTGTGTTATTAGTTACCCTGTGCTAGTAATAATCCTGTGATAGTATCACCCTGTGTTATTAGTTACCCTGTGCTAGTAATAATCCTGTGATAGTATCACCCTGTGTTGGTAGTTACCCTGTGCTAGTAATAATCCTGTGACAGTATCACCCTGTGTTATTAGTTACCCTGTGCTAGTAATAATCCTGTGACAGTATCACCCTGTGTTATTAGTTACCCTGTGCTAGTAATAATCCTGTGACAGTATCACCCTGTGTTATTAGTTACGCTGTGCTAGTAATAATCTTGTGATAGTATCACCCTGTGTTATTAGTTACGCTGTGCTAGTAATAATCCTGTGATAGTATCACCCTGTGTTATTAGTTACGCTGTGCTAGTAATAATCCTGTGATAGTATCACCCTGTGTTATTAGTTACCCTGTGCTAGTAATAATCCTGTGACAGTATCACCCTGTGTTATTAGTTACGCTGTGCTAGTAATAATCTTGTGATAGTATCACCCTGTGTTATTAGTTACGCTGTGCTAGTAACATGTTCTGTTTATAGGAAATCTGTTTCCTAAATATCACCTGTGTTATTAGTTACCCTGTGCTAGTAATAATCCTGTGATAGTATCACCCTGTGTTATTAGTTACCCTGTGCTAGTAATAATCCTGTGACAGTATCACCCTGTGTTATTAGTTACGCTGTGCTAGTAATAATCTTGTGATAGTATCACCCTGTGTTATTAGTTACGCTGTGCTAGTAATAATCCTGTGATAGTATCACCCTGTGTTATTAGTTACCCTGTGCTAGTAATAATCCTGTGACAGTATCACCCTGTGTTATTAGTTACGCTGTGCTAGTAATAATCCTGTGACAGTATCACCTGTGTTATTAGTTACCCTGTGCTAGTAATAATCCTGTGATAGTATCACCCTGTGTTATTAGTTACCCTGTGCTAGTAATAATCCTGTGACAGTATCACCCTGTGTTATTAGTTACCCTGTGCTATAATCCTGTGACAGTATCACCCTGTGTTGTTAGTTACCCTGTGCTATAATCCTGTGACAGTATCACCTGTGTTATTAGTTACCCTGTGCTAGTAATAATCCTGTGATAGTATCACCCTGTGTTATTAGTTACCCTGTGCTAGTAATAATCCTGTGATAGTATCACCCTGTGTTGGTAGTTACCCTGTGCTAGTAATAATCCTGTGACAGTATCACCCTGTGTTATTAGTTACCCTGTGCTAGTAATAATCCTGTGACAGTATCACCCTGTGTTATTAGTTACCCTGTGCTAGTAATAATCCTGTGACAGTATCACCCTGTGTTATTAGTTACCCTGTGCTAGTAATAATCCTGTGACAGTATCACCCTGTGTTATTAGTTATGCTGTGCTAGTAATAATCCTGTGACAGTATCACCCTGTGTTATTAGTTATGCTGTGCTAGTAATAATCCTGTGACAGTATCACCCTGTGTTATTAGTTACCCTGTGCTAGTAATAATCCTGTGATAGTATCACCCTGTGTTATTAGTTATCCTGTGCTAGTAATAATCCTGTGACAGTATCACCCTGTGTTATTAGTTACCCTGTGCTAGTAATAATCCTGTGACAGTATCACCCTGTGTTATTAGTTACGCTGTGCTAGTAATAATCTTGTGATAGTATCACCCTGTGTTATTAGTTACCCTGTGCTAGTAATAATCCTGTGACAGTATCACCCTGTGTTATTAGTTACGCTGTGCTAGTAATAATTAGAGATGAGCGGGTTCGGTTTCTCTGAATCCGAACCCGCCCGAACTTCATGGTTTTTTTCACGGGTCCGAGCAGACTCGGATCCTCCCGCCTTGCTCGGTTAACCCGAGCGCGCCCGAACGTCATCATGACGCTGTCGGATTCTCGCGAGACTCGGATTCTATATAAGGAGCCGCGCGTCGCCGCCATTTTCACACGTGCATTGAGATTGATAGGGAGAGGACGTGGCTGGCGTCCTCTCCATTTAGATTATAAGAGAGAGAGATTTACTGGAGCTTAGGACTAGGAGGAGTACTGTAGAAGTGTAGAGAGTGCAGAGAGTTTACTAGTGAGTGACCACCAGACAGTGCAGTTTATTTAATATATCCGTTCTCTGCCTGAAAAAAGCGATACACACAGTGACTCAGTCACATACCATATCTGTGTGCACTGCTCAGGCTCAGCCCAGTGTGCTGCATCATCTATATATATTATATATCTGTCTGACTGCTCAGCTCACACAGCTTATAATTGTGGGGGAGACTGGGGAGCACTGCAGTGCCAGTTATAGGTTATAGCAGGAGCCAGGAGTACATAATATTATATAGTGAGTGACCACCAGACAGTGCAGTTTATTTAATATATCCGTTCTCTGCCTGAAAAAAGCGATACACACAGTGACTCAGTCACATACCATATCTGTGTGCACTGCTCAGGCTCAGCCCAGTGTGCTGCATCATCTATATATATTATATATCTGTCTGACTGCTCAGCTCACACAGCTTATAATTGTGGGGGAGACTGGGGAGCACTGCAGTGCCAGTTATAGGTTATAGCAGGAGCCAGGAGTACATAATATTATATTAAAATTAAACAGTGCACACTTTTGCTGCAGGAGTGCCACTGCCAGTGTGACTGACCAGTGACCTGACCACACTGACCACCAGTATAGTTAGTAGTATACTTATATTGTGATTGCCTGAAAAAGTTAAACACTCGTCGTGTGACTTCACTTGTGTGTTGTTGTTTTTTTATTCTATAAAAATAAAACTCATTCTGCTGACAGACAGTGTCCAGCAGGTCCGTCATTATATAATATATAATATATACCTGTCCGGCTGCAGTAGTGATATATATATATTTTTTATATCATTTATCATCCAGTCGCAGCAGACACAGTACGGTAGTTCACGGCTGTGGCTACCTCTGTGTCTGCACTCGGCAGGCAGTCCGTCCATAATTGTATACCACCTAACCGTGGTTTTTTTTTCTTCTTTATACATACATACTACTACGACATCTCTTTATCAACCAGTCTATATTAGCAGCAGACACAGTACAGTACGGTAGTTCACGGCTGTGGCTACCTCTGTGTCTGCACTCGGCAGGCAGTCCGTCCATAATTGTATACCACCTAACCGTGGTTTTTTTTTCTTTCTTCTTTATACATACATAGTTACATAGACATCTCTTTATCAACCAGTCTATATTAGCAGCAGACACAGTACAGTACGGTAGTTCACGGCTGTGGCTACCTCTGTGTCTGCACTCGGCAGGCAGTCCGTCCATAATTGTATACCACCTAACTGTGGTTTTTTTTTCTTTCTTCTTTATACATACATAGTTACATAGACATCTCTTTATCAACCAGTCTATATTAGCAGCAGACACAGTACAGTACGGTAGTTCACGGCTGTGGCTACCTCTGTGTCTGCACTCGGCAGGCAGTCCGTCCATAATTGTATACCACCTAACCGTGGTTTTTTTTTCTTTCTTCTTTATACATACATAGTTACATAGACATCTCTTTATCAACCAGTCTATATTAGCAGCAGACACAGTACAGTACGGTAGTTCACGGCTGTGGCTACCTCTGTGTCTGCACTCGGCAGGCAGTCCGTCCATAATTGTATACCACCTAACCGTGGTTTTTTTTTCTTTCTTCTTTATACATACATAGTTACATAGACATCTCTTTATCAACCAGTCTATATTAGCAGCAGACACAGTACAGTACGGTAGTTCACGGCTGTGGCTACCTCTGTGTCTGCACTCGGCAGGCAGTCCGTCCATAATTGTATACCACCTAACCGTGGTTTTTTTTCTTTCTTCTTTATACATACATACTACTACGACATCTCTTTATCAACCAGTCTATATTATTAGCAGCAGACACAGTACAGTACGGTAGTTCACGGCTGTGGCTACCTCTGTGTCTGCACTCGGCAGGCAGTCCGTCCATAATTGTATACCACCTAACCGTGGTTTTTTTTTCTTTCTTCTTTATACATACATAGTTACATAGACATCTCTTTATCAACCAGTCTATATTAGCAGCAGACACAGTACAGTACGGTAGTTCACGGCTGTGGCTACCTCTGTGTCTGCACTCGGCAGGCAGTCCATAATTGTATACTAGTATCCATCTCCATTGTTTACCTGAGGTGCCTTTTAGTTGTGCCTATTAAAATATGGAGAACAAAAATGTTGAGGTTCCAAAATTAGGGAAAGATCAAGATCCACTTCCACCTCGTGCTGAAGCTGCTGCCACTAGTCATGGCCGAGACGATGAAATGCCAGCAACGTCGTCTGCCAAGGCCGATGCCCAATGTCATAGTACAGAGCATGTCAAATCCAAAACACCAAATATCAGAAAAAAAGGACTCCAAAACCTAAAATAAAATTGTCGGAGGAGAAGCGTAAACTTGCCAATATGCCATTTACGACACGGAGTGGCAAGGAACGGCTGAGGCCCTGGCCTATGTTCATGGCTAGTGGTTCAGCTTCACATGAGGATGGAAGCACTCAGCCTCTCGCTAGAAAAATGAAAAGACTCAAGCTGGCAAAAGCAGCACAGCAAAGAACTGTGCATTCTTCGAAATCCCAAATCCACAAGGAGAGTCCAATTGTGTCGGTTGCGATGCCTGACCTTCCCAACACTGGACGTGAAGAGCATGCGCCTTCCACCATTTGCACGCCCCCTGCAAGTGCTGGAAGGAGCACCCGCAGTCCAGTTCCTGATAGTCAGATTGAAGATGTCAGTGTTGAAGTACACCAGGATGAGGAGGATATGGGTGTTGCTGGCGCTGGGGAGGAAATTGACCAGGAGGATTCTGATGGTGAGGTGGTTTGTTTAAGTCAGGCACCCGGGGAGACACCTGTTGTCCGTGGGAGGAATATGGCCGTTGACATGCCAGGTGAAAATACCCAAAAAATCAGCTCTTCGGTGTGGAGGTATTTCAACAGAAATGCGGACAACAGGTGTCAAGCCGTGTGTTCCCTTTGTCAAGCTGTAATAAGTAGGGGTAAGGACGTTAACCACCTCGGAACATCCTCCCTTATACGTCACCTGCAGCGCATTCATAATAAGTCAGTGACAAGTTCAAAAACTTTGGGTGACAGCGGAAGCAGTCCACTGACCAGTAAATCCCTTCCTCTTGTAACCAAGCTCACGCAAACCACCCCACCAACTCCCTCAGTGTCAATTTCCTCCTTCCCCAGGAATGCCAATAGTCCTGCAGGCCATGTCACTGGCAATTCTGACGATTCCTCTCCTGCCTGGGATTCCTCCGATGCATCCTTGCGTGTAACGCCTACTGCTGCTGGCGCTGCTGTTGTTGCTGCTGGGAGTCGATGGTCATCCCAGAGGGGAAGTCGTAAGCCCACTTGTACTACTTCCAGTAAGCAATTGACTGTTCAACAGTCCTTTGCGAGGAAGATGAAATATCACAGCAGTCATCCTGCTGCAAAGCGGATAACTGAGGCCTTGACAACTATGTTGGTGTTAGACGTGCGTCCGGTATCCGCCGTTAGTTCACAGGGAACTAGACAATTTATTGAGGCAGTGTGCCCCCGTTACCAAATACCATCTAGGTTCCACTTCTCTAGGCAGGCGATACCGAAAATGTACACGGACCTCAGAAAAAGACTCACCAGTGTCCTAAAAAATGCAGTTGTACCCAATGTCCACTTAACCACGGACATGTGGACAAGTGGAGCAGGGCAGGGTCAGGACTATATGACTGTGACAGCCCACTGGGTAGATGTATGGACTCCCGCCGCAAGAACAGCAGCGGCGGCACCAGTAGCAGCATCTCGCAAACGCCAACTCTTTCCTAGGCAGGCTACGCTTTGTATCACCGCTTTCCAGAATACGCACACAGCTGAAAACCTCTTACGGCAACTGAGGAAGATCATCGCGGAATGGCTTACCCCAATTGGACTCTCCTGTGGATTTGTGGCATCGGACAACGCCAGCAATATTGTGTGTGCATTAAATATGGGCAAATTCCAGCACGTCCCATGTTTTGCACATACCTTGAATTTGGTGGTGCAGAATTTTTTTAAAAACGACAGGGGCGTGCAAGAGATGCTGTCGGTGGCCAGTAGAATTGCGGGACACTTTCGGCGTACAGGCACCACGTACAGAAGACTGGAGCACCACCAAAAACTACTGAACCTGCCCTGCCATCATCTGAAGCAAGAAGTGGTAACGAGGTGGAATTCAACCCTCTATATGCTTCAGAGGTTGGAGGAGCAGCAAAAGGCCATTCAAGCCTATACAATTGAGCACGATATAGTAGGTGGAATGCACCTGTCTCAAGCGCAGTGGAGAATGATTTCAACGTTGTGCAAGGTTCTGATGCCCTTTGAACTTGCCACACGTGAAGTCAGTTCAGACACTGCCAGCCTGAGTCAGGTCATTCCCCTCATCAGGCTTTTGCAGAAGAAGCTGGAGACATTGAAGGAGGAGCTAACACGGAGCGATTCCGCTAGGCATGTGGGACTTGTGGATGGAGCCCTTAATTCGCTTAACAAGGATTCACGGGTGGTCAATCTGTTGAAATCAGAGCACTACATTTTGGCCACCGTGCTCGATCCTAGATTTAAAGCCTACCTTGGATCTCTCTTTCCGGCAGACACAAGTCTGCTGGGGTTGAAAGACCTGCTGGTGACAAAATTGTCAAGTCAAGCGGAACGCGACCTGTCAACATCTCCTCCTTCACATTCTCCCGCAACTGGGGGTGCGAGGAAAAGGCTCAGAATTCCGAGCCCACCCGCTGGCGGTGATGCAGGGCAGTCTGGAGCGACTGCTGATGCTGACATCTGGTCCGGACTGAAGGACCTGACAACGATTACGGACATGTCGTCTACTGTCACTGCATATGATTCTCTCAACATTGATAGAATGGTGGAGGATTATATGAGTGACCGCATCCAAGTAGGCACGTCACACAGTCCGTACTTATACTGGCAGGAAAAAGAGGCAATTTGGAGGCCCTTGCACAAACTGGCTTTATTCTACCTAAGTTGCCCTCCCACAAGTGTGTACTCCGAAAGAGTGTTTAGTGCCGCCGCTCACCTTGTCAGCAATCGGCGTACGAGGTTACATCCAGAAAATGTGGAGAAGATGATGTTCATTAAAATGAATTATAATCAATTCCTCCGCGGAGACATTGACCAGCAGCAATTGCCTCCACAAAGTACACAGGGAGCTGAGATGGTGGATTCCAGTGGGGACGAATTGATAATCTGTGAGGAGGGGGATGTACACGGTGATATATCGGAGGGTGATGATGAGGTGGACATCTTGCCTCTGTAGAGCCAGTTTGTGCAAGGAGAGATTAATTGCTTCTTTTTTGGGGGGGGTCCAAACCAACCCGTCATATCAGTCACAGTCGTGTGGCAGACCCTGTCACTGAAATGATGGGTTGGTTAAAGTGTGCATGTCCTGTTTTGTTTATACAACATAAGGGTGGGTGGGAGGGCCCAAGGACAATTCCATCTTGCACCTCTTTTTTCTTTTCTTTTTCTTTGCATCATGTGCTGATTGGGGAGGGTTTTTTGGAAGGGACATCCTGCGTGACACTGCAGTGCCACTCCTAAATGGGCCCGGTGTTTGTGTCGGCCACTAGGGTCGCTAATCTTACTCACACAGTCAGCTACCTCATTGCGCCTCTTTTTTTCTTTGCGTCATGTGCTGTTTGGGGAGGGTTTTTTGGAAGGGACATCCTGCGTGACACTGCAGTGCCACTCCTAGATGGGCCCGGTGTTTGTGTCGGCCACTAGGGTCGCTAATCTTACTCACACAGCTACCTCATTGCGCCTCTTTTTTTCTTTGCGTCATGTGCTGTTTGGGGAGGGTTTTTTGGAAGGGCCATCCTGCGTGACACTGCAGTGCCACTCCTAGATGGGCCCGGTGTTTGTGTCGGCCACTAGGGTCGCTAATCTTACTCACACAGCTACCTCATTGCGCCTCTTTTTTTCTTTGCGTCATGTGCTGTTTGGGGAGGGTTTTTTGGAAGGGACATCCTGCGTGACACTGCAGTGCCACTCCTAGATGGGCCCGGTGTTTGTGTCGGTCACTAGGGTCGCTTATCTTACTCACACAGCGACCTCGGTGCAAATTTTAGGACTAAAAATAATATTGTGAGGTGTGAGGTATTCAGAATAGACTGAAAATGAGTGTAAATTATGGTTTTTGAGGTTAATAATACTTTGGGATCAAAATGACCCCCAAATTCTATGATTTAAGCTGTTTTTTAGTGTTTTTTGAAAAAAACACCCGAATCCAAAACACACCCGAATCCGACAAAAAAAATTCGGTGAGGTTTTGCCAAAACGCGTTCGAACCCAAAACACGGCCGCGGAACCGAACCCAAAACCAAAACACAAAACCCGAAAAATTTCAGGCGCTCATCTCTAGTAATAATCCTGTGACAGTATCACCTGTGTTATTAGTTACCCTGTGCTAGTAATAATCCTGTGATAGTATCACCTTGTGTTATTAGTTACCCTGTGCTAGTCATAATCCTGTGACAGTATCACCCTGTGTTATTAGTTACCCTGTGCTATAATCCTGTGACAGTATCACCCTGTGTTGTTAGTTACCCTGTGCTATAATCCTGTGACAGTATCACCTGTGTTATTAGTTACCATGTGCTAGTAATAATCCTGTGACAGTATCACCCTGTGTTATTAGTTACCCTGTGCTATAATCCTGTGACAGTATCACCCTGTGTTATTAGTTACCCTGTGCTAGTAATAATCCTGTGACAGTATCACCCTGTGTTATTAGTTACCCTGTGCTAGTAATAATCCTGTGACAGTATCACCCTGTGTTATTAGTTACCCTGTGCTAGTAATAATCCTGTGACAGTATCACCCTGTGTTATTAGTTATGCTGTGCTAGTAATAATCCTGTGACAGTATCACCCTGTGTTATTAGTTATGCTGTGCTAGTAATAATCCTGTGGCAGTATCACCCTGTGTTATTAGTTATGCTGTGCTAGTAATAATCCTGTGATAGTATCACCCTGTGTTATTAGTTACCCTGTGCTAGTAATAATCCTGTGATAGTATCACCCTGTGTTATTAGTTATCCTGTGCTAGTAATAATCCTGTAACAGTATCACCCTGTGTTATTAGTTACCCTGTGCTAGTAATAATCCTGTGATAGTATCACCCTGTGTTATTAGTTACCCTGTGCTAGTAATAATCCTGTGACAGTATCACCCTGTGTTATTAGTTATGCTGTGCTAGTAATAATCCTGTGACAGTATCACCCTGTGTTATTAGTTACCCTGTGCTAGTAATAATCCTGTGATAGTATCACCCTGTGTTATTAGTTATGCTGTGCTAGTAATAATCCTGTGACAGTATCACCCTGTTATTAGTTATGCTGTGCTAGTAATAATCCTGTGATAGTATCACCTGTGTTATTAGTTACCCTGTGCTGGTAACAATCCTGTGATAGCATCACCCTGTGTTATTAGTTATCCTGTGCTAGTAATAATCAGAGGAGAGCATATGGTATCACAGAGCAGTAGACAGAGGTATGTCACATCACAGGAGAGCATATGGTATCACAGAGCAGTATACAGAGGTATGTCACATCACAGGAGAGCATATGGTATCACAGAGCAGTATACAGGGGTATGTCACATCACAGGAGAGCATATGGTATCATAGAGCAGTATACAGAGGTATATTACATCGGAGGAGAGCACATGGTATTACAGAGCAGTATACAGAGGTATGTCACATCACAGGAGAGCATATGGTATCACAGAGCAGTATACAGAGGTATGTTACATCAGAGGAGAGCATATGGTATCACAGAGCAGTATACAGAGGTATGTCACATCACAGGAGAGCATATGTTATCACAGAGCAGTATACAGGGGTATGTCACATCACAGGAGAGCATATGGTATCATAGAGCAGTATACAGAGGTATGTTACATCAGAGGAGAGCACATGGTATCACAGAGCAGTATACAGAGGTATTTCACATCACAGGAGAGCATATGGTATCACAGAGCAGTATACAAAGGTATGTCACATCACAGGAGAGCATATGGTATCACAGAGCAGTATACAGAGGTATGTCACATCACAGGAGAGCATATGGTATCACAGAGTAGTATACAGAGGTATGTCACATCACAGGAGAGCATATGGTATCACAGAGCAGTATACAGGGGTATGTCACATCACAGGAGAGCATATGGTATCACAGAGCAGTATACAGGGGTATGTTACATCACAGGAGAGCATATGGTATCATAGAGCAGTATACAGAGGTATGTCACATCACAGGAGAGCATATGGTATCATAGAGCAGTATACAGAGGTATGTCACATCACAGGAGAGCATATGGTATCACAGAGCAGTATACAGAGGTATGTTACATAAGAGGAGAGCATATGGTATCACAGAGCAGTATACAGGGGAATGTTACATAAGAGGAGAGCATATGGTATCACAGAGCAGTATACAGAGGTATGTCACATCACAGGAGAGCATATGGTATCACAGAGCAGTATACAGAGGTATGTCACATCACAGGAGAGCATATGGTATCACAGAGCAGTATACAGAGGTATGTTACATAAGAGGAGAGCATATGGTATCACAGAGCAGTATACAGAGGTATGTCACATCACAGGAGAGCATATGGTATCACAGAGCAGTATACAGAGGTATGTTACATAAGAGGAGAGCATATGGTATCACAGAGCAGTATACAGAGGTATGTCACATCACAGGAGAGCACATGGTATCACAGAGCAGTATACAGAGGTATGTTACATAAGAGGAGAGCATATGGTATCACAGAGCAGTATACAGAGGTATGTCACATCACAGGAGAGCATATGGTATCACAGAGCAGTATACAGAGGTATGTTACATAAGAGGAGAGCATATGGTATCATAGAGCAGTATATAGAGGTATGTTACATAAGAGGAGAGCATATGGTATCACAGAGCAGTATACAGAGGTATGTTACATAAGAGGAGAGCATATGGTATCACAGAGCAGTATACAGAGGTATGTTACATAAGAGGAGAGCATATGGTATCACAGAGCAGTATACAGAGGTATGTTACATAAGAGGAGAGCATATGGTATCACAGAGCAGTATACAGAGGTATGTTACATAAGAGGAGAGCATATGGTATCACAGAGCAGTATACAGAGGTATGTTACATAAGAGGAGAGCATATGGTATCACAGAGCAGTATACAGAGGTATGTTACATAAGAGGAGAGCATATGGTATCACAGAGCAGTATACAGAGGTTTGTTACATAAGAGGAGAGCATATGGTATCACAGAGCAGTATACAGAGGTATGTTACATAAGAGGAGAGCATATGGTATCACAGAGCAGTATACAGAGGTATGTTACATAAGAGGAGAGCATATGGTATCACAGAGCAGTATACAGAGGTATGTTACATAAGAGGAGAGCATATGGTATAATGGAGCAGTATACAGAGGTATGTTACATAAGAGGAGAGCATATGGTATCACAGAGCAGTATACAGAGGTATGTTACATAAGAGGAGAGCATATGGTATCACAGAGCAGTATACAGAGGTATGTTACATAAGAGGAGAGCATATGGTATCACAGAGCAGTATACAGAGGTTTGTTACATAAGAGGAGAGCATATGGTATCACAGAGCAGTATACAGAGGTATGTTACATAAGAGGAGAGCATATGGTATCACAGAGCAGTATACAGAGGTATGTTACATAAGAGGAGAGCATATGGTATCACAGAGCAGTATACAGAGGTATGTTACATAAGAGGAGAGCATATGGTATAATGGAGCAGTATACAGAGGTATGTTACATAAGAGGAGAGCATATGGTATCACAGAGCAGTATACAGAGGTATGTTACATAAGAGGAGAGCATATGGTATCACAGAGCAGTATACAGAGGTATGTTACATAAGAGGAGAGCATATGGTATCACAGAGCAGTATACAGAGGTTTGTTACATAAGAGGAGAGCATATGGTATCACAGAGCAGTATACAGAGGTATGTTACATAAGAGGAGAGCATATGGTATCACAGAGCAGTATACAGAGGTATGTTACATAAGAGGAGAGCATATGGTATCACAGAGCAGTATACAGAGGTATGTTACATAAGAGGAGAGCATATGGTATAATGGAGCAGTATACAGAGGTATGTTACATAAGAGGAGAGCATATGGTATCACAGAGCAGTATACAGAATATGTGGAACGGGTATGAGGGTGTAATAGAGTGTATAACCTGCCCCTTAGTTACACACGTTGTAGTAACAGATACTCTGGGCTTTGTATAATAGAAGCAGTTGTGTGTTGTGTCCTGTATCACTTACATGTCACAGGCAGGTTACCAGTGCTGATAGGCCTGTATGCCCGGTAACACCCGGCCCCCCAAACCCATACACACACGCAGGGCAGACAGTGCGCAGGAGTGTACACTGCAGGCACCATAAGTGCAGAGCCGGATTAAGGGGGGGGGGGGGTCCCCGGGATACGTAACCCCGGGCCCCCCTTTCCAAAAGGGACCCCTGCCACACCACATATCGGTTCTCTCTTCCGATCCGATCTGTGGTGCTGTGCTCCCGTCCGCACTGCAGAGGCTGCCGTACAAACAGGACAGCTGTCCAATAATGTATGAGTGAAGTAGGCTGCCCCATTGGCTGAGCGGCAGGCTGCTTCACTCATACATGATTGGAGAGCTGAACCATCACTCAGCTGTGTGTGTGGTTGCCGGGGATGGGAGCGGAGTTACCTCATGAGCGTTGCCGTACAGCCAGTGGCACTCTGGACCCGGGAAAGCAGAGAACACCTGGCGCAGCTCCTGCCACCTCAGGTACAGCGTAGAGGCTTTGTACAGCAGGTAGAGGAGGAAGAGCTAGGCAGCCCAGTGACAGAGGCCGCTCAGGGACAGCACAGAGGAGGGAGCCATGCCTGGGGTACTCGCTGCTGCTGTTCTCACAGGGACACTATGTGCTCACATACAGGGGCATAATAATGTGTCAGGGGCAGGTGGATAGCTCATGTCGGTATCACTGTACTGCATTACTCTTACTGAAGAGTCCCATAAATCTGAGTTGGATGATAGCCTGTGGCAGCCAGATTTCATCCTACCTCCCAACCACCCTGCTCTCCGTGGGACAGCCCAGCTTTTCCAGGACTGTCCCGCGGGCCGCAGTGTCCTGCAGGAGGTAGAAAGTGCAGGGAGGGGGCGCTCTGAGTCTCACTGCTGCTCTGCTGGTGACTAGTTGCCATGTGAGGAGTCAGGCCGCCTCACTTGCTGCAGAGCAGAGATAGCATGACCTGCAGCTCCCGGAGCACTCGGAATGCCCTCACGGTAATGGAAAACGAGGGTGAGGCTTGCAGTCGTTGCATTTCCCCTATATAGCCATATATGGAAATAGTGACTGCAATGAAAACATATTTAATACACACTGATCACCCTTTTACAGAGGCATTATCCTATTGCACTAATCTTGGTCATACCACATGCTCTTATAGTGGTAAACTACGCCCCCATGTGGAAGGATATGTAATGGTACTGTCACGCTGTGAGGAAATATCTCCTGACATGGGCCCTCATTCCGAGTTGATCGCAGCAGCAAATTTGTTAGCAGCTGGGAAAAACCAGGGCCCTCATTCCGAGTTGTTCGCTCGCAAGCTGCTTTTAGCAGCATTGCACACGCTAAGCCGCAGCCTACTGGGAGTGAATCTTAGCTTATCAAAATAGCAAAGAAAGATTCGCAATATTGTGAAAAGACTTCTCTGTGCAGTTTCTGAGTAGCTCGAGACTTACTCTTCCAGTGCGATCAGTTCAGTGCTTGTCGTTCCTGGTTTGACGTCACAAACACACCCAGCGTTCGCCCAGACACTCCTCCGTTTCTCCAGCCACTCCCGTGTTTTTCCCAGAAACGGTAGCGTTTTTTCACACACTCCCATAAAACGTCCAGTTTCCGCCCAGAAACACCCACTTCCTGTCAATCACATTACGATCACCAGAACGAAGAAAAAACCTTGTAATGCCGTGAGTAAAATTCCTAACTGCATAGCAAATTTACTTGGCGCAGTCGCAGTGCGAACATTGCGCATGCGCAATTTGCGGAAAATCGCTGCGATGCGAAGAAAATTACCGAGCGAACAACTCGGAATGACCACCCATGTGCACTACACGGGGGACACAAATAACATATGCAGACAGAGTTAGATTTGGGTGGGGTGTGTTCAAACTGAAATCTAAATTGCAGTGTAAAAATAAAGCAGCCAGTATTTACCCTGCACAGAAACAAAATAACCCACCCAAATCTAACTCTCTCTGCACATGTTATATCTGCCCCACCTGCAGTGCACATGGTTTTGCCTAACTGCTAACAAACTTGCTGCTACGATCAACTCTGAATTACCCCCATGCTCTACAGCTGACCCCTTGTCGCCTCATCTCTGCAACTACACAGGTAGGAGTATGAGGTAAATATAGCATAGTGTGCTTTCATTGCTACTTATCAGTCATGGCAATGTGACTTAATATTGGTAATCATTACTAATTTTTTTATAACCTCAGTGAAGATAAAATTATTAGTGTTTGTTTCCTTTTAATTATTATTATTATTATTATTATTTTTTAATCATTTTGCCCCGCTCCCCAATATTGAAATCTATAAATAATGGTGGCTCCACAAAAAATTTTTTTTATTTCTGGGGGCCCTTAATTGAGTATTATGTAGAGTGTTAACGAAGTTGTGTAGTGGAAGCACAAACTGACTGTAGACTTCTCCACTAAGGCTTTATTTTGTCAGGATGACCACAGACTAGTAACCATTACACAGTAATACACCTTTCAGACTGCCAGGTCATGTGATCTCCAAATGCCGCCTCCGCTGCGTCACTGCTGACGTCACGAACCCAGCTTTCCCAATTTTGGTCGTCAACATAAATCTCCCCAGACAGCCTTTTATACCTTAGACTCCTCCTCCCCTCTCAAGACTGACAGGAAAATGACACTCTCACCTTGCCTTTAAAAGGGAGCTCTTCACAGCTGCTCTTGTTGATTAATCACAGGCTTTCAGCTGCCCCAGGCTGGAGAAGAGAACTGCTGGGGGTACATTTAGGTATTTACTAAGAGGCGGCTTGTGTCTTTAACGTGAAAATTTAAAAAGGCAGTGACTTTTAAAGCCAACTCTTTTTATGGGCCCTACACACTGGGCGATAATACTGAAAGATATGAACGATCTCGTTCATTAATGAACAAGATACCGTTCATATCTTTCGGCGTGGAGGCACCAGCGATGAACGATGTGTGGTCCCACGCTCGCTCATCGCTTGTGCATGTAGGCCAATATGGACGATCTCGTCCATATTTGCCTGCACTGCAATAGAGCTGGGTGATGGGGGAGTGAAGAAACTTCACTCCCCCAGTCACTGCCCCCCCTTCCCCCCTCGCTGCCGGGTCGCTCGTCAGCCGTATCCGCCGTCGGGCAGCTCGGCGGCGGATCGCAAAGTGTGTAGGGCCCATTAGTCCATACTTGCCTACCTGACCCTCTCCATGAGGGAGAAAATGCTCTGTTCCCGGACTTTCCTGGTAATGTATGATTGCCATCACCTGTGGTGAGCTAGCTAATTGATAAGAAAGGTGTTTCACCACAGGTGATGGCAATCATACATTACCAGTAAAGTCCAGGAACAGAGCATTTTCTCCCTCATGGAGAGGGTCAGGTAGGCAAGTATGCATTAGTCGCCTTTGTCTTTTGCCACCCACAGCTGCATGATAATGTAGCTATGAAGCCCTTCCCTGGTGTAGATCCATGCAAGGAGTGGAAAAGCCATTGCTTAGTACATTTACCCCCATGAGATCATGGCTTGCAGTCATGTGACTACCTCTGCGACAGGTCAGCGAGCCAGGACGGACTACAAAGTCATTTGGAAAGAACCCCTGATTTGTCAGGAGTAATCTGATTTGCAATCTGCTTTTTATTTTCTACCAGGATACGTAGAGCCCAGTTGTCTCCTGTGTGATGGCCGCTTCCTCCTTCAAAAGTGAGTGACAGCTTTCATTGTTATAATAGTAATGAAATGTATAATATGTATATGTGGGGTAATAAGTATTGTATACCTGGGAGACTGACTGCCACTGAGTGACATAAGGCCTCATGCTGATGTTTCCCCACATCTGAGAGATACTGTATATAACGTACCAGTTATAGCACAATAGATGGTGGAAAGCTTTCTGACAGCTGGTGTCTGTAGAGGAAACTCAGATACCCTTTAATTCTTCCAAAAGACTACTAGTCCCAGCATGCCCCATGAGCAGTGCCACCAAGAGGGGGGGAAGCAGGTACTAATTACCCGGGCTGCTGGAGGGGTCCAGTGGGGGCCCAGGTCCATTATTCCCCCTCCCGAGTATAGCTATACTTATGTCCGCCACCATGTTCTCAGTGATATCTTCGAGAAGATGGTTCCTGCACGTTGAAAGCAAAGACTTCCCAAATATCAATAGGAAAATGGGCCCTGCCGAGGAGGAGGAACCCGCTTCATGCAGCAAGGTAGAAAGTGGGGGCTTTCTCCCAGAGTCCCCTCCTGCCCCTTTCATTAGATGGTGCTCCCTGTGGAGTGCGCAGGACAGCTTTGCAGACTCGCAATTATTACGTTTTAACATTCTCTTATTTGTGGGGGGGGCACCCCCCTTTTAGGCCAAACCCGTGTTCATTACTGGGGCCCCACGTGGCTCTCTACACCCCTGCCCATGAGCCACTACAGCTGTGGAGCCACTTGGTCTCAACCTTGTACTTCTATTATCAGGGAGATCTGTATCTCAGGGAGCTGGCAATAGATGCGTCAGCCAGTATATTTATTGCTGTGTTATGTGTGTCAGATGCTGGTGGATGTGTTTCTCTGCCTAACATTATTCTGTTTTCATCAGGGTCTCCGTGTGAGGGGAGCAGGACACCGGGAGACATTCTCTATGAGTCTCTGGAAGACCTCATGCAATATGACTTCACACGATTTAAGGACAAATTATGTGATTTCTCCTATGAAGAGCGACCTGCCATATTACGTGGGCAACTGGAAGGAGCAGATCGCGTTACCACTAAGAGCCTCCTCTTAGATGTCTACGGAGAGGAGACAGCTCTGTATGTGGCCATAGAGGTCCTCAAGTTGATCAGTCTCATGGGACCTGCAGAGACTCTCCAACATGATGTGACACAATATTGTGAGTTCTATTAAGGTGCTGCGGTAATGTGGCCTGTTTCCCACATGGGGCTTATCATGCATTCCATACATAGACGTAAAACAACCAATGGAATCACAGGCTGTATTCACAATGGTGACATCCTGCAGCCACCCAATATCTGAAATACCATGGTCACTGCACTCCTCATATACTTACTGCAGTAGGAAATGTTACACACAGGACAGTTGTGATAGCCGGGCAGCGGCCGGTCCATCAGTCATATTAAAAAGCATTGCACACCAGGCCATCTCATCACATAAGCAAGCAGTTTATTCACAGATCAGACAGGGTTATCACGACAGTAACATTTAACTTCTTTTTCTTCTCTCCAGCACAATATTCATATGGGTTACATCAGATTACATCTCCTTTCATTTGCTTCACTGGCAATAACAGCATTAACAGTGATGTGGCAGCATTACAGTACAGTACATACCAGCGCAGTCTCTGGGAATCAGTAGTGTGGCTTCCGCAAACTGAGATTCATTTCAGTGTGCTCTCCCCCATTCGCTAGGGGCTCTATCTAAACGAGATCTCTCATGGACACGTTACTGGGGGCCTTCCGCCAAACGTGATTTCCTATCACTCACCCAGCTCGTCCTCTCCCGCAGACTCACACCTCCCATCCTGCTTCTGGGGTACCCCTGAAGGTGAGGATCCCCTTTATTTCTTCCACTGATTGCTCATGCTGTAACTTCTCTCACACAGCACATCTGGATATCTCTTGCTCTTCCTAGCAGCACCTACATGCTGTTCCATAATGCCAGGGACTGTGGAGTTATAGATGCTTGTTCCACAGTCCCCAGACTGCGTTTCTCCTGGACACTAGCCTCTGCCCTCCATCTCAGTCCTCAGCTCACACTGAACTGTCCTGTGCTTTGTTCCTTTTGCTAAAATTCCCCTGCACTTCCTGTCCTAACCCCCTAGATGTGGCAGGGTCTGCCAGAACTGATTTTGGGGCCATAAAACTCCCCCCCTCACTGATAAGAATTAAATGGATTTTGGAACTTTCCAATATCTCTTGTCTCCTAACATTCCAGTATGCCACACAATCACTGTGTTTCCTATTATACTGACTGCAGGAGGACACATTACACACAGGACAGTCACTGTCCACTAGGACAGTCACTGTGCGCTTCCTCTTATACTGACTGCAGGAGGACACATCACACACAGGACAGTCACTGTGCACCTCCTCTTATACTGACTGCAGGAGGAGACATCATACACAGGACAGTCACTGTGTACCACCTCTTATACTGACTGCAGGAGGACACATCACACACAGGACAGTCACTGTGCACTAGGACAGTCACTGTGCGCTTCCTCTTATACTGACTGCAGGAGGAAACATCACACACAGGACAGTCACTGTGCACTAGGACAGTCACTGTGCGCTTCCTCTTATACTGACTGCAGGAGGAAACATCACACACAGGACAGTCACTGTGCACTTCCTCTTATACTGACTGCAGGAAGAAACATCACACACAGGACAGTCACTGTGCACTTCCTCTTATACTGACTGCAGGAGGACACATCACACACAGGACAGTCACTGTGCACTTCCTCTTATACTGACTGCAGGAGGAAACATCACACACAGGACAGTCACTGTGCACTTCCTCTTATACTGACTGCAGGAGGACACATCACACACAGGACAGTCACTGTGCGCTTCCTCTTATACTGACTGCAGGAGGAAACATCACACACAGGACAGTCACTGTGCACTTCCTCTTATACTGACTGCAGGAAGAAACATCACACACCGGACAGTCACTGTGCACTTCCTCTTATACTGACTGCAGGAGGACACATCACACACAGGACAGTCACTGTGCACTTCCTCTTATACTGACTGCAGGAGGACACATCACACACAGGACAGTCACTGTGCACCTCCTCTTATACTGACTGCAGGAGGAGACATCACACACAGGACAGTCACTGTGCGCTTCCTCTTATACTGAGTGCAGGAGGACACATCACACACAGGACAGTCACTGTGCACTTCCTCTTATACTGACTGCAGGAGGACACATCACACAGGACAGTCACTGTGCACTTCCTCTTATACTGAGTGCAGGAGGACACATCACACACAGGACAGTCACTGTGCGCTTCCTCTTATACTGACTGCAGGAGGACACATCACACACAGGACAGTCACTGTGCGCTTCCTCTTATACTGACTGCAGGAGGAAACATCACACACAGGACAGTCACTGTGCGCTTCCTCTTATACTGACTGCAGGAGGACACATCATACACAGGACAGTCACTGTGCACTTCCTCTTATACTGACTGCAGGAGGAGACATCATACACAGGACAGTCACTGTGCACTTCCTCTTATACTGAGTGCAGGAGGACACATCACACACAGGACAGTCACTGTGCACTTCCTCTTATACTGAGTGCAGGAGGACACATCACACACAGGACAGTCACTGTGCACTTCCTCTTATACTGAGTGCAGGAGGACACATCACACACGGGACAGTCACTGTGCACTTCCTCTTATACTGACTGCTGGAGGAGACATCATACACAGGACAGTCACTGTGTACCACCTCTTATACTGACTGCAGGAGGACACATCACACACAGGACAGTCACTGTGCGCTTCCTCTTATACTGACTGCAGGAGGACACATCACACACAGGACAGTCACTGTGCGCTTCCTCTTATACTGAGTGCAGGAGGACACATCACACACAGGACAGTCACTGTGCACTTCCTCTTATACTGACTGCAGGAGGAGACATCATACACAGGACAGTCACTGTGCACTTCCTCTTATACTGAGTGCAGGAGGACACATCACACACGGGACAGTCACTGTGCACTTCCTCTTATACTGACTGCAGGAGGAGACATCATACACAGGACAGTCACTGTGTACCACCTCTTATACTGAGTGCAGGAGGACACATCACACACAGGACAGTCACTGTGCGCTTCCTCTTATACTGACTGCAGGAGGACACATCACACACAGGACAGTCACTGTGCACTTCCTCTTATACTGACTGCAGGAGGACACATCACACACAGGACAGTCACTGTGCACTTCCTCTTATACTGACTGCAGGAGGACACATCACACACAGGACAGTCACTGTGCGCTTCCTCTTATACTGACTGCAGGAGGACACATCACACACAGGACAGTCACTGTGCACTTCCTCTTATACTGACTGCAGGAGGACACATCACACACAGGACAGTCACTGTGCGCTTCCTCTTATACTGAGTGCAGGAGGACACATCACACACAGGACAGTCACTGTGCACTTCCTCTTATACTGACTGCAGGAGGAGACATCATACACAGGACAGTCACTGTGCACTTCCTCTTATACTGAGTGCAGGAGGACACATCACACACAGGACAGTCACTGTGCACTTCCTCTTATACTGACTGCAGGAGGAGACATCATACACAGGACAGTCACTGTGTACCACCTCTTATACTGAGTGCAGGAGGACACATCACACACAGGACAGTCACTGTGCGCTTCCTCTTATACTGACTGCAGGAGGACACATCACACACAGGACAGTCACTGTGCGCTTCCTCTTATACTGAGTGCAGGAGGACACATCACACACAGGACAGTCACTGTGCACTTCCTCTTATACTGACTGCAGGAGGACACATCACACACAGGACAGTCACTGTGCGCTTCCTCTTATACTGAGTGCAGGAGGACACATCACACACAGGACAGTCACTGTGCACTTTCTCTTATACTGACTGCAGGAGGACACATCACATACAGGACAGTCACTGTGCACTTCCTCTTATACTGACTGCAGGAGGACACATCACACACAGGACAGTCACTGTGCACTTCCTCTTATACTGACTGCAGGAGGACACATCACACACAGGACAGTCACTGTGCACTTTCTCTTATACTGACTGCAGGAGGACACATCACACACAGGACAGTCACTGTGTACCACCTCTTATACTGACTGCAGGAGGACACATCACACACAGGACAGTCACTGTGCACTTCCTCTTATACTGACTGCAGGAGGACACATCACACACAGGACAGTCACTGTGCACCTCCTCATACTGACTGCAGGAGGACACATCACACACAGGACAGTCACTGTGCACCTCCTCTTATACTGACTGCAGGAGGACACATCACACACAGGACAGTCACTGTGTACCACCTCTTATACTGACTGCAGGAGGACACATCACACACAGGACAGTCACTGTGCGCTTCCTCTTATACTGAGTGCAGGAGGACACATCACACACAGGACAGTCACTGTGCACTTCCTCTTATACTGACTGCAGGAGGACACATCACACACAGGACAGTCACTGTGCGCTTCCTCTTATACTGACTGCAGGAGGACACATCACACACAGGACAGTCACTGTGCACCTCCTCATACTGACTGCAGGAGGACACATCACACACAGGACAGTCACTGTGCGCTTCCTTTTATACTGACTGCAGGAGGACACATCACACACAGGACAGTCACTGTGCACTTCCTCTTATACTGACTGCAGGAGGACACATCACACACAGGACAGTCACTGTGCACTTCCTCTTATACTGACTGCAGGAGGAGACATCACACACAGGACAGTCACTGTGCACCTCCTCTTATACTGACTGCAGGAGGACACATCACACACAGGACAGTCACTGTGCACTTCCTCTTATACTGACTGCAGGAGGACACATCACACACAGGACAGTCACTGTGCGCTTCCTCTTATACTGAGTGCAGGAGGACACATCACACGGGACAGTCACTGTGCGCTTCCTTTTATACTGACTGCAGGAGGACACATCACACACAGGACAGTCACTGTGTACCACCTCTTATACTGACTGCAGGAGGACACATCACACACAGGACAGTCACTGTGCGCTTCCTCTTATACTGACTGCAGGAGGACACATCACACACAGGACAGTCACTGTGCGCTTCCTCTTATACTGACTGCAGGAGGAGACATCATACACAGGACAGTCACTGTGTACCACCTCTTATACTGACTGCAGGAGGAGACATCACACACAGGACAGTCACTGTGTACCACCTCTTATACTGACTGCAGGAGGAGACAACACACACAGGACAGTCACTGTGTACCACCTCTTATACTGACTGCAGGAGGAGACATCACACACAGGACAGTCACTGTGTACCACCTCTTATACTGACTGCAGGAGGACACATCACACACAGGACAGTCACTGTGCACTTCCTCTTATACTGACTGCAGGAGGAGACATCATACACAGGACAGTCACTGTGTACCACCTCTTATACTGACTGCAGGAGGAGACAACACACACAGGACAGTCACTGTGCACTTCCTCTTATACTGACTGCAGGAGGAGACATCATACACAGGACAGTCACTGTGTACCACCTCTTATACTGACTGCAGGAGGACACATCACACACAGGACAGTCACTGTGTACTTCCTCTTATACTGACTGCAGGAGGACACATCACACACAGGACAGTCACTGTGCACTTCCTCTTATACTGACTGCAGGAGGAAACATAACACACAGGACAGTCACTGTGTACCACCTCTTATACTGACTGCAGGAGGAGACAACACACACAGGACAGTCACTGTGCACCTCCTCTTATACTGACTGCAGGAGGAGACATCACACACAGGACAATCACTGTGCACTTCCTCTTATACTGACTGCAGGAGGACACATCACACACAGGACAGTCACTGTGCACTTCCTCTTATACTGACTGCAGGAGGAGACATCACACACAGGACAGTCACTGTGCACTTCCTCTTATACTGACTGCAGGAGGAGACATCACACACAGGACAGTCACTGTGCACTTCCTCTTATACTGACTGCAGGAGGACACATCACACACAGGACAGTCACTGTGTACCACCTCTTATACTGACTGCAGGAGGACACATCACACACAGGACAGTCACTGTGCGCTTCCTCTTATACTGACTGCAGGAGGACACATCACACACAGGACAGTCACTGTGCACCTCCTCATACTGACTGCAGGAGGACACATCACACACAGGACAGTCACTGTGTACCACCTCTTATACTGAGTGCAGGAGGACACATCACACACAGGACAGTCACTGTGCACTTCCTCTTATACTGACTGCAGGAGGACACATCACACACAGGACAGTCACTGTGCACTTCCTCTTATACTGACTGCAGGAGGACACATCACACACAGGACAGTCACTGTGCGCTTCCTCTTATACTGAGTGCAGGAGGACACATCACACGGGACAGTCACTGTGCGCTTCCTTTTATACTGACTGCAGGAGGACACATCACACACAGGACAGTCACTGTGCACTTCCTCTTATACTGAGTGCAGGAGGACACATCACACACAGGACAGTCACTGTGCACTTCCTCTTATACTGAGTGCAGGAGGACACATCACACACAGGACAGTCACTGTGCGCTTCCTCTTATACTGACTGCAGGAGGACACATCACACACAGGACAGTCACTGTGCGCTTCCTCTTATACTGACTGCAGGAGGACACATCACACACAGGACAGTCACTGTGCGCTTCCTCTTATACTGACTGCAGGAGGACACATCACACACAGGACAGTCACTGTGCACTTCCTCTTATACTGACTGCAGGAGGACACATCACACACAGGACAGTCACTGTGCACCTCCTCTTATACTGACTGCAGGAGGACACATCACACACAGGACAGTCACTGTGCGCTTCCTCTTATACTGACTGCAGGAGGACACATCACACACAGGACAGTCACTGTGCACCTCCTCTTATACTGAGTGCAGAAGGAAACATCACACACAGGACAGTCACTGTGCACTTCCTCTTATACTGACTGCAGGAGGACACATCACACACAGGACAGTCACTGTGCACTTTCTCTTATACTGACTGCAGGAGGACACATCACACACAGGACAGTCACTGTGCACCTCCTCTTATACTGACTGCAGGAGGACACATCACACACAGGACAGTCACTGTGCACTTCCTCTTATACTGACTGCAGGAGGACACATCACACACAGGACAGTCACTGTGCTCTTCCTCTTATACTGACTGCAGGAGGACACATCACACACAGGACAGTCACTGTGCGCTTCCTCTTATACTGACTGCAGGAGGACACATCACACACAGGACAGTCACTGTGCGCTTCCTCTTATACTGACTGCAGGAGGACACATCACACACAGGACAGTCACTGTGCACCTCCTCTTATACTGAGTGCAGAAGGAAACATCACACACAGGACAGTCACTGTGCGCTTCCTCTTATACTGAGTGCAGAAGGAAACATCACACACAGGACAGTCACTGTGCGCTTCCTCTTATACTGACTGCAGGAGGAGACATCATACACAGGACAGTCACTGTGTACCACCTCTTATACTGACTGCAGGAGGACACATCACACACAGGACAGTCACTGTGCACTTCCTCTTATACTGACTGCAGGAGGACACATCATACACAGGACAGTCACTGTGTACCACCTCTTATACTGACTGCAGGAGGACACATCACACACAGGACAGTCACTGTGCACTTCCTCTTATACTGACTGCAGAAGGAAACATCACACACAGGACAGTCACTGTGCACTTCCTCTTATACTGACTGCAGGAGGACACATCATACACAGGACAGTCACTGTGTACCACCTCTTATACTGACTGCAGGAGGACACATCACACACAGGACAGTCACTGTGCACTTCCTCTTATACTGACTGCAGGAGGACACATCATACACAGGACAGTCACTGTGTACCACCTCTTATACTGAGTGCAGAAGGAAACATCACACACAGGACAGTCACTGTGCACCTCCTCTTATACTGACTGCAGGAGGACACATCACACACAGGACAGTCACTGTGCACTTCCTCTTATACTGACTGCAGGAGGACACATCACACACAGGACAGTCACTGTGCACTTTCTCTTATACTGACTGCAGGAGGACACATCATACACAGGACAGTCACTGTGCACTTCCTCTTATACTGAGTGCAGGAGGACACATCACACACAGGACAGTCACTGTGCACCTCCTCTTATACTGACTGCAGGAGGACACATCACACACAGGACAGTCACTGTGCACCTCCTCTTATACTGACTGCAGGAGGACACATCACACACAGGACAGTCACTGTGCACTTCCTCTTATACTGACTGCAGGAGGACACATCACACACAGGACAGTCACTGTGCACCTCCTCTTATACTGACTGCAGGAGGACACATCACACACAGGACAGTCACTGTGCGCTTCCTCTTATACTGAGTGCAGGAGGAAACATCACACACAGGACAGTCACTGTGCACTTCCTCTTATACTGAGTGCAGGAAGACACATCACACACAGGACAGTCACTGTGTACCACCTCTTATACTGACTGCAGGAGGAGACATCATACACAGGACAGTCACTGTGTACCACCTCTTATACTGACTGCAGGAGGACACATCACACACAGGACAGTCACTGTGCGCTTCCTCTTATACTGACTGCAGGAGGACACATCACACACAGGACAGTCACTGTGCACTTCCTCTTATACTGAGTGCAGGAGGACACATCACACACAGGACAGTCACTGTGCGCTTCCTCTTATACTGACTGCAGGAGGACACATCACACACAGGACAGTCACTGTGCACCTCCTCTTATACTGACTGCAGGAGGACACATCACACACAGGACAGTCACTGTGTACCACCTCTTATACTGACTGCAGGAGGGAACATCACACACAGGACAGTCACTGTGCACTTCCTCTTATACTGACTGCAGGAGGAAACATCACACACAGGACAGTCACTGTGCACTTCCTCTTATACTGACTGCAGGAGGAAACATAACACACAGGACAGTCACTGTGTACCACCTCTTATACTGACTGCAGGAGGAGACAACACACACAGGACAGTCACTGTGCACCTCCTCTTATACTGACTGCAGGAGGAGACATCACACACAGGACAATCACTGTGCACTTCCTCTTATACTGACTGCAGGAGGACACATCACACACAGGACAGTCACTGTGCACTTCCTCTTATACTGACTGCAGGAGGAGACATCATACACAGGACAGTCACTGTGTACCACCTCTTATACTGACTGCAGGAGGACACATCACACACAGGACAGTCACTGTGCGCTTCCTCTTATACTGACTGCAGGAGGACACATCACACACAGGACAGTCACTGTGCACCTCCTCTTATACTGAGTGCAGGAGGACACATCACACACAGGACAGTCACTGTGCGCTTCCTCTTATACTGAGTGCAGGAGGACACATCACACGGGACAGTCACTGTGTGCTTCCTTTTATACTGACTGCAGGAGGACACATCACACACAGGACAGTCACTGTGCACTTCCTCTTATACTGACTGCAGGAGGACACATCACACACAGGACAGTCACTGTGCACCTCCTCTTATACTGACTGCAGGAGGACACATCACACACAGGACAGTCACTGTGTACCACCTCTTATACTGACTGCAGGAGGACACATCACACACAGGACAGTCACTCTGCGCTTCCTCTTATACTGAGTGCAGGAGGACACATCACACACAGGACAGTCACTGTGCACTTCCTCTTATACTGACTGCAGGAGGACACATCACACACAGGACAGTCACTGTGCGCTTCCTCTTATACTGACTGCAGGAGGACACATCACACACAGGACAGTCACTGTGCACCTCCTCATACTGACTGCAGGAGGACACATCACACACAGGACAGTCACTGTGCGCTTCCTCTTATACTGACTGCAGGAGGACACATCACACACAGGACAGTCACTGTGCGCTTCCTCTTATACTGACTGCAGGAGGACACATCACACACAGGACAGTCACTGTGTACCACCTCTTATACTGAGTGCAGGAGGACACATCACACACAGGACAGTCACTGTGCGCTTCCTCTTATACTGACTGCAGGAGGACACATCACACACAGGACAGTCACTGTGCGCTTCCTTTTATACTGACTGCAGGAGGACACATCACACACAGGACAGTCACTGTGCACTTCCTCTTATACTAACTGCAGGAGGACACATCACACACAGGACAGTCACTGTGCGCTTCCTTTTATACTGACTGCAGGAGGACACATCACACACAGGACAGTCACTGTGCACTTCCTCTTATACTGACTGCAGGAGGACACATCACACACAGGACAGTCACTGTGCACCTCCTCTTATACTGACTGCAGGAGGACACATCACACACAGGACAGTCACTGTGTACCACCTCTTATACTGACTGCAGGAGGAGACATCATACACAGGACAGTCACTGTGCACTTCCTCTTATACTGACTGCAGGAGGACACATCACACACAGGACAGTCACTGTGCACCTCCTCTTATACTGACTGCAGGAGGACACATCACACACAGGACAGTCACTGTGTACCACCTCTTATACTGACTGCAGGAGGACACATCACACACAGGACAGTCACTGTGCACTTCCTCTTATACTGACTGCAGGAGGACACATCACACACAGGACAGTCACTGTGCGCTTCCTCTTATACTGAGTGCAGGAGGACACATCACACGGGACAGTCACTGTGCGCTTCCTCTTATACTGACTGCAGGAGGACACATCACACACAGGACAGTCACTGTGTACCACCTCTTATACTGAGTGCAGGAGGACACATCACACACAGGACAGTCACTGTGCGCTTCCTCTTATACTGACTGCAGGAGGACACATCACACACAGGACAGTCACTGTGCGCTTCCTTTTATACTGACTGCAGGAGGACACATCACACACAGGACAGTCACTGTGCACTTCCTCTTATACTGACTGCAGGAGGACACATCACACACAGGACAGTCACTGTGCGCTTCCTTTTATACTGACTGCAGGAGGACACATCACACACAGGACAGTCACTGTGCACTTCCTCTTATACTGACTGCAGGAGGACACATCACACACAGGACAGTCACTGTGTACCACCTCTTATACTGACTGCAGGAGGAGACATCATACACACAGGACAGTCACTGTGCACTTCCTCTTATACTGACTGCAGGAGGACACATCACACACAGGACAGTCACTGTGCACTTCCTCTTATACTGAGTGCAGGAGGACACATCACACACAGGACAGTCACTGTGTACTTCCTCTTATACTGACTGCAGGAGGACACATCACACACAGGACAGTCACTGTGCACTTCCTCTTATACTGACTGCAGGAGGACACATCACACACAGGACAGTCACTGTGTACCACCTCTTATACTGACTGCAGGAGGACACATCACACACAGGACAGTCACTGTGCGCTTCCTCTTATACTGACTGCAGGAGGACACATCACACACAGGACAGTCACTGTGCGCTTCCTCTTATACTGACTGCAGGAGGACACATCACACACAGGACAGTCACTGTGCACTTCCTCTTATACTGACTGCAGGAGGACACATCACACACAGGACAGTCACTGTGCACCTCCTCTTATACTGACTGCAGGAGGACACATCACACACAGGACAGTCACTGTGCGCTTCCTCTTATACTGACTGCAGGAGGACACATCACACACAGGACAGTCACTGTGCACCTCCTCTTATACTGAGTGCAGAAGGAAACATCACACACAGGACAGTCACTGTGCACTTCCTCTTATACTGACTGCAGGAGGACACATCACACACAGGACAGTCACTGTGCACTTTCTCTTATACTGACTGCAGGAGGACACATCACACACAGGACAGTCACTGTGCACCTCCTCTTATACTGACTGCAGGAGGACACATCACACACAGGACAGTCACTGTGCACTTCCTCTTATACTGACTGCAGGAGGACACATCACACACAGGACAGTCACTGTGCTCTTCCTCTTATACTGACTGCAGGAGGACACATCACACACAGGACAGTCACTGTGCGCTTCCTCTTATACTGACTGCAGGAGGACACATCACACACAGGACAGTCACTGTGCGCTTCCTCTTATACTGACTGCAGGAGGACACATCACACACAGGACAGTCACTGTGCACCTCCTCTTATACTGAGTGCAGAAGGAAACATCACACACAGGACAGTCACTGTGCGCTTCCTCTTATACTGAGTGCAGAAGGAAACATCACACACAGGACAGTCACTGTGCGCTTCCTCTTATACTGACTGCAGGAGGAGACATCATACACAGGACAGTCACTGTGTACCACCTCTTATACTGACTGCAGGAGGACACATCACACACAGGACAGTCACTGTGCACTTCCTCTTATACTGACTGCAGGAGGACACATCATACACAGGACAGTCACTGTGTACCACCTCTTATACTGACTGCAGGAGGACACATCACACACAGGACAGTCACTGTGCACTTCCTCTTATACTGACTGCAGAAGGAAACATCACACACAGGACAGTCACTGTGCACTTCCTCTTATACTGACTGCAGGAGGACACATCATACACAGGACAGTCACTGTGTACCACCTCTTATACTGACTGCAGGAGGACACATCACACACAGGACAGTCACTGTGCACTTCCTCTTATACTGACTGCAGGAGGACACATCATACACAGGACAGTCACTGTGTACCACCTCTTATACTGAGTGCAGAAGGAAACATCACACACAGGACAGTCACTGTGCACCTCCTCTTATACTGACTGCAGGAGGACACATCACACACAGGACAGTCACTGTGCACTTCCTCTTATACTGACTGCAGGAGGACACATCACACACAGGACAGTCACTGTGCACTTTCTCTTATACTGACTGCAGGAGGACACATCATACACAGGACAGTCACTGTGCACTTCCTCTTATACTGAGTGCAGGAGGACACATCACACACAGGACAGTCACTGTGCACCTCCTCTTATACTGACTGCAGGAGGACACATCACACACAGGACAGTCACTGTGCACCTCCTCTTATACTGACTGCAGGAGGACACATCACACACAGGACAGTCACTGTGCACTTCCTCTTATACTGACTGCAGGAGGACACATCACACACAGGACAGTCACTGTGCACCTCCTCTTATACTGACTGCAGGAGGACACATCACACACAGGACAGTCACTGTGCGCTTCCTCTTATACTGAGTGCAGGAGGAAACATCACACACAGGACAGTCACTGTGCACTTCCTCTTATACTGAGTGCAGGAAGACACATCACACACAGGACAGTCACTGTGTACCACCTCTTATACTGACTGCAGGAGGAGACATCATACACAGGACAGTCACTGTGTACCACCTCTTATACTGACTGCAGGAGGACACATCACACACAGGACAGTCACTGTGCACTTCCTCTTATACTGACTGCAGGAGGACACATCACACACAGGACAGTCACTGTGCGCTTCCTCTTATACTGACTGCAGGAGGACACATCACACACAGGACAGTCACTGTGCACTTCCTCTTATACTGAGTGCAGGAGGACACATCACACACAGGACAGTCACTGTGCGCTTCCTCTTATACTGACTGCAGGAGGACACATCACACACAGGACAGTCACTGTGCACCTCCTCTTATACTGACTGCAGGAGGACACATCACACACAGGACAGTCACTGTGTACCACCTCTTATACTGACTGCAGGAGGGAACATCACACACAGGACAGTCACTGTGCACTTCCTCTTATACTGACTGCAGGAGGAAACATCACACACAGGACAGTCACTGTGCACTTCCTCTTATACTGACTGCAGGAGGAAACATAACACACAGGACAGTCACTGTGTACCACCTCTTATACTGACTGCAGGAGGAGACAACACACACAGGACAGTCACTGTGCACCTCCTCTTATACTGACTGCAGGAGGAGACATCACACACAGGACAATCACTGTGCACTTCCTCTTATACTGACTGCAGGAGGACACATCACACACAGGACAGTCACTGTGCACTTCCTCTTATACTGACTGCAGGAGGAGACATCATACACAGGACAGTCACTGTGTACCACCTCTTATACTGACTGCAGGAGGACACATCACACACAGGACAGTCACTGTGCGCTTCCTCTTATACTGACTGCAGGAGGACACATCACACACAGGACAGTCACTGTGCACCTCCTCTTATACTGAGTGCAGGAGGACACATCACACACAGGACAGTCACTGTGCGCTTCCTCTTATACTGAGTGCAGGAGGACACATCACACGGGACAGTCACTGTGTGCTTCCTTTTATACTGACTGCAGGAGGACACATCACACACAGGACAGTCACTGTGCACTTCCTCTTATACTGACTGCAGGAGGACACATCACACACAGGACAGTCACTGTGCACCTCCTCTTATACTGACTGCAGGAGGACACATCACACACAGGACAGTCACTGTGTACCACCTCTTATACTGACTGCAGGAGGACACATCACACACAGGACAGTCACTCTGCGCTTCCTCTTATACTGAGTGCAGGAGGACACATCACACACAGGACAGTCACTGTGCACTTCCTCTTATACTGACTGCAGGAGGACACATCACACACAGGACAGTCACTGTGCGCTTCCTCTTATACTGACTGCAGGAGGACACATCACACACAGGACAGTCACTGTGCACCTCCTCATACTGACTGCAGGAGGACACATCACACACAGGACAGTCACTGTGCGCTTCCTCTTATACTGACTGCAGGAGGACACATCACACACAGGACAGTCACTGTGCGCTTCCTCTTATACTGACTGCAGGAGGACACATCACACACAGGACAGTCACTGTGTACCACCTCTTATACTGAGTGCAGGAGGACACATCACACACAGGACAGTCACTGTGCGCTTCCTCTTATACTGACTGCAGGAGGACACATCACACACAGGACAGTCACTGTGCGCTTCCTTTTATACTGACTGCAGGAGGACACATCACACACAGGACAGTCACTGTGCACTTCCTCTTATACTAACTGCAGGAGGACACATCACACACAGGACAGTCACTGTGCGCTTCCTTTTATACTGACTGCAGGAGGACACATCACACACAGGACAGTCACTGTGCACTTCCTCTTATACTGACTGCAGGAGGACACATCACACACAGGACAGTCACTGTGCACCTCCTCTTATACTGACTGCAGGAGGACACATCACACACAGGACAGTCACTGTGTACCACCTCTTATACTGACTGCAGGAGGAGACATCATACACAGGACAGTCACTGTGCACTTCCTCTTATACTGACTGCAGGAGGACACATCACACACAGGACAGTCACTGTGCACCTCCTCTTATACTGACTGCAGGAGGACACATCACACACAGGACAGTCACTGTGTACCACCTCTTATACTGACTGCAGGAGGACACATCACACACAGGACAGTCACTGTGCACTTCCTCTTATACTGACTGCAGGAGGACACATCACACACAGGACAGTCACTGTGCGCTTCCTCTTATACTGAGTGCAGGAGGACACATCACACGGGACAGTCACTGTGCGCTTCCTCTTATACTGACTGCAGGAGGACACATCACACACAGGACAGTCACTGTGTACCACCTCTTATACTGAGTGCAGGAGGACACATCACACACAGGACAGTCACTGTGCGCTTCCTCTTATACTGACTGCAGGAGGACACATCACACACAGGACAGTCACTGTGCGCTTCCTTTTATACTGACTGCAGGAGGACACATCACACACAGGACAGTCACTGTGCACTTCCTCTTATACTGACTGCAGGAGGACACATCACACACAGGACAGTCACTGTGCGCTTCCTTTTATACTGACTGCAGGAGGACACATCACACACAGGACAGTCACTGTGCACTTCCTCTTATACTGACTGCAGGAGGACACATCACACACAGGACAGTCACTGTGTACCACCTCTTATACTGACTGCAGGAGGAGACATCATACACACAGGACAGTCACTGTGCACTTCCTCTTATACTGACTGCAGGAGGACACATCACACACAGGACAGTCACTGTGCACTTCCTCTTATACTGAGTGCAGGAGGACACATCACACACAGGACAGTCACTGTGTACTTCCTCTTATACTGACTGCAGGAGGACACATCACACACAGGACAGTCACTGTGCACTTCCTCTTATACTGACTGCAGGAGGACACATCACACACAGGACAGTCACTGTGTACCACCTCTTATACTGACTGCAGGAGGACACATCACACACAGGACAGTCACTGTGCGCTTCCTCTTATACTGACTGCAGGAGGACACATCACACACAGGACAGTCACTGTGCACCTCCTCATACTGACTGCAGGAGGACACATCACACACAGGACAGTCACTGTGCGCTTCCTCTTATACTGACTGCAGGAGGACACATCACACACAGGACAGTCACTGTGCGCTTCCTCTTATACTGACTGCAGGAGGACACATCACACACAGGACAGTCACTGTGCACCTCCTCTTATACTGACTGCAGGAGGACACATCACACACAGGACAGTCACTGTGCGCTTCCTCTTATACTGACTGCAGGAGGACACATCACACACAGGACAGTCACTGTGCACCTCCTCATACTGACTGCAGGAGGACACATCACACACAGGACAGTCACTGTGCACTTCCTCTTATACTGACTGCAGGAGGAAACATCACACACAGGACAGTCACTGTGTACCACCTCTTATACTGACTGCAGGAGGAGACATCATACACAGGACAGTCACTGTGTACCACCTCTTATACTGACTGCAGGAGGACACATCACACACAGGACAGTCACTGTGTACCACCTCTTATACTGACTGCAGGAGGACACATCACACACAGGACAGTCACTGTGCACTTCCTCTTATACTGAGTGCAGGAGGACACATCACACACAGGACAGTCACTGTGCACCTCCTCTTATACTGACTGCAGGAGGACACATCACACACAGGACAGTCACTGTGTACCACCTCTTATACTGAGTGCAGGAGGACACATCACACACAGGACAGTCACTGTGCACTTCCTCTTATACTGAGTGCAGGAGGACACATCACACACAGGACAGTCACTGTGCACTTCCTCTTATACTGACTGCAGGAGGACACATCACACACAGGACAGTCACTGTGCGCTTCCTCTTATACTGACTGCAGGAGGACACATCACACACAGGACAGTCACTGTGCACCTCCTCATACTGACTGCAGGAGGACACATCACACACAGGACAGTCACTGTGCGCTTCCTCTTATACTGAGTGCAGGAGGACACATCACACACAGGACAGTCACTGTGCGCTTCCTCTTATACTGAGTGCAGGAGGACACATCACACGGGACAGTCACTGTGCGCTTCCTTTTATACTGACTGCAGGAGGACACATCACACACAGGACAGTCACTGTGCACTTCCTCTTATACTGACTGCAGGAGGAAACATCACACACAGGACAGTCACTGTGTACCACCTCTTATACTGACTGCAGGAGGAGACATCATACACAGGACAGTCACTGTGTACCAGCTCTTATACTGACTGCAGGAGGACACATCACACACAGGACAGTCACTGTGTACCACCTCTTATACTGACTGCAGGAGGACACATCACACACAGGACAGTCACTGTGTACCACCTCTTATACTGACTGCAGGAGGAAACATCACACACAGGACAGTCACTGTGCGCTTCCTCTTATACTGACTGCAGGAGGACACATCACACACAGGACAGTCACTGTGCACTTCCTCTTATACTGACTGCAGGAGGACACATCACACACAGGACAGTCACTGTGTACTTCCTCTTATACTGACTGCAGGAGGACACATCACACACAGGACAGTCACTGTGCGCTTCCTCTTATACTGACTGCAGGAGGACACATCACACACAGGACAGTCACTGTGTACCACCTCTTATACTGAGTGCAGGAGGACACATCACACACAGGACAGTCACTGTGTACCACCTCTTATACTGACTGCAGGAGGACACATCACACACAGGACAGTCACTGTGCACTTCCTCTTATACTGACTGCAGGAGGACACATCACACACAGGACAGTCACTGTGCACTTCCTCTTATACTGACTGCAGGAGGACACATCACACACAGGACAGTCACTGTGCGCTTCCTCTTATACTGACTGCAGGAGGACACATCACACGGGACAGTCACTGTGCGCTTCCTTTTATACTGACTGCAGGAGGACACATCACACACAGGACAGTCACTGTGCACTTCCTCTTATACTGACTACAGGAGGACACATCACACACAGGACAGTCACTGTGCACTTCCTCTTATACTGACTGCAGGAGGAAACATCACACACAGGACAGTCACTGTGCACTTCCTCTTATACTGACTGCAGGAGGAAACATCACACACAGGACAGTCACTGTGCACCTCCTCTTATACTGAGTGCAGGAGGACACATCACACACAGGACAGTCACTGTGCACTTCCTCTTATACTGACTGCAGGAGGAAACATCACACACAGGACAGTCACTGTGCACCTCCTCTTATACTGACTGCAGGAGGAGACATCATACACAGGACAGTCACTGTGTACCACCTCTTATACTGACTGCAGGAGGAGACATCATACACAGGACAGTCACTGTGTACCACCTCTTATACTGACTGCAGGAGGACACATCACACACAGGACAGTCACTGTGCGCTTCCTCTTATACTGACTGCAGGTGGACACATCACACACAGGACAGTCACTGTGCACTTCCTCTTATACTGACTGCAGGAGGACACATCACATACAGGACAGTCACTGTGCACTTCCTCTTATACTGACTGCAGGAGGACACATCACACACAGGACAGTCACTGTGCGCTTCCTCTTACACTGAGTGCAGGAGGACACATCACACACAGGACAGTCACTGTGCACTTCATCTTATACGGACTGCAGGAGGACACATCACACACAGGACTGTCACTGTGCACTTCCTCTTATACTGACTGCAGGAGGACACATCACACACAGGACAGTCACTGTGCACTTCCTCTTATACTGACTGCAGGAGGAGACATCACACACAGGACAGTCACTGTGCACTTCCTCTTATACTGACTGCAGGAGGACACATCACACACAGGGCAGTCACTGTGCACTTCCTCTTATACTGAGTGCAGGAGGACACATCACACACAGGACAGTCACTGTGCACCTCCTCTTATACTGAGTGCAGGAGGACACATCACACACAGGACAGTCACTGTGTACCACCTCTTATACTGAGTGCAGGAGGAAACATCACACACAGGACAGTCACTGTGCACTTCCTCTTATACTGACTGCAGGAGGACACATCACACACAGGACAGTCACTGTGCACTTCCTCTTATACTGACTGCAGGAGGACACATCACACACAGGACAATCACTGTGCACCTCCTCTTATACTGACTGCAGGAGGAGACAACACACACAGGACAGTCACTGTGCACTTCCTCTTATACTGACTGCAGGAGGAGACATCACACACAGGACAGTCACTGTGCGCTTCCTCTTATACTGAGTGCAGGAGGAAACATCACACACAGGACAGTCACTGTGCACCTCCTCTTATACTGAGTGCAGGAGGACACATCACACACAGGACAGTCACTGTGTACCACCTCTTATACTGACTGTAGGAGGACACATCACACACAGGACAGTCACTGTGCACCTCCTCTTATACTGACTGCAGGAGGACACATCACACACAGGACAGTCACTGTGCACTTCCTCTTATACTGACTGCAGGAGGACACATCACACACAGGACAGTCACTGTGCGCTTCCTCTTATACTGAGTGCAGGAGGAAACATCACACACAGGACAGTCACTGTGTACCACCTCTTATACTGAGTGCAGGAGGAAACATCACACACAGGACAGTCACTGTGCACTTCCTCTTATACTGACTGCAGGAGGAGACATCACACACAGGACAGTCACTGTGCACTTCCTCTTATACTGACTGCAGGAGGACACATCACACACAGGGCAGTCACTGTGCACTTCCTCTTATACTGAGTGCAGGAGGACACATCACACACAGGACAGTCACTGTGCACCTCCTCTTATACTGAGTGCAGGAGGACACATCACACACAGGACAGTCACTGTGTACCACCTCTTATACTGAGTGCAGGAGGAAACATCACACACAGGACAGTCACTGTGCACTTCCTCTTATACTGACTGCAGGAGGACACATCACACACAGGACAGTCACTGTGCACTTCCTCTTATACTGACTGCAGGAGGACACATCACACACAGGACAATCACTGTGCACCTCCTCTTATACTGACTGCAGGAGGAGACAACACACACAGGACAGTCACTGTGCACTTCCTCTTATACTGACTGCAGGAGGAGACATCACACACAGGACAGTCACTGTGCGCTTCCTCTTATACTGAGTGCAGGAGGAAACATCACACACAGGACAGTCACTGTGCACCTCCTCTTATACTGAGTGCAGGAGGACACATCACACACAGGACAGTCACTGTGTACCACCTCTTATACTGACTGTAGGAGGACACATCACACACAGGACAGTCACTGTGCACCTCCTCTTATACTGACTGCAGGAGGACACATCACACACAGGACAGTCACTGTGCACTTCCTCTTATACTGACTGCAGGAGGACACATCACACACAGGACAGTCACTGTGCGCTTCCTCTTATACTGAGTGCAGGAGGAAACATCACACACAGGACAGTCACTGTGTACCACCTCTTATACTGAGTGCAGGAGGAAACATCACACACAGGACAGTCACTGTGCACTTCCTCTTATACTGACTGCAGGAGGACACATCACACACAGGACAGTCACTGTGCACCTCTTCTTATACTGACTGCAGGAGGACACATCACACACAGGACAGGCACTGTGCACTTCCTCTTATACTGACTGCAGGAGGAAACATCACACACAGGACAGTCACTGTGCACTTCCTCTTATACTGAGTGCAGGAGGACACATCACACACAGGACAGTCACTGTGTACCACCTCTTATACTGAGTGCAGGAGGACACATCATACACAGGACAGTCACTGTGCACCTCCTCTTATACTGACTGCAGGAGGACACATCATACACAGGACAGTCACTGTGCACCTCCTCATACTGACTGCAGGAGGACACATCACACACAGGACAGTCACTGTGCACCTCCTCTTATACTGAGTGCAGGAGGACACATCACACACAGGACAGTCACTGTGCACCTCCTCTTATACTGAGTGCAGGAGGACACATCACACACAGGACAGTCACTGTGCACCTCCTCTTATACTGAGTGCAGGAGGACACATCACACACAGGACAGTCACTGTGTACTTCCTCTTATACTGACTGCAGGAGGACACATCACACACAGGACAGTCACTGTGCACTTCCTCTTATACTGACTGCAGGAGGACACATCACACACAGGACAGTCACTGTGCACCTCCTCTTATACTGAGTGCAGGAGGACACATCACACACAGGACAGTCACTGTGTACCACCTCTTATACTGAGTGCAGGAGGAAACATCACACACAGGACAGTCACTGTGCACTTCCTCTTATACTGACTGCAGGAGGACACATCACACACAGGACAGTCACTGTGCACCTCCTCTTATACTGAGTGCAGGAAGACACATCACACACAGGACAGTCACTGTGTACCACCTCTTATACTGAGTGCAGGAGGACACATCACACACAGGACAGTCACTGTGTACCACCTCTTATACTGAGTGCAGGAGGACACATCACACACAGGACAGTCACTGTGTACCACCTCTTATACTGAGTGCAGGAGGAAACATCACACACAGGACAGTCACTGTGCACTTCCTCTTATACTGACTGCAGGAGGACACATCACACACAGGACAGTCACTGTGCACCTCCTCTTATACTGAGTGCAGGAGGACACATCACACACAGGACAGTCACTGTGCACTTCCTCTTATACTGACTGCAGGAGGACACATCACACACAGGACAGTCACTGTGTACCACCTCTTATACTGAGTGCAGGAGGAAACATCACACACAGGACAGTCACTGTGCACTTCCTCTTATACTGACTGCAGGAGGACACATCACACACAGGACAGTCACTGTGCACCTCCTCTTATACTGAGTGCAGGAGGACACATCACACACAGGACAGTCACTGTGTACCACCTCTTATACTGAGTGCAGGAGGAAACATCACACACAGGACAGTCAATGTGCACTTCCTCTTATACTGACTGCAGGAGGACACATCACACACACAGGACAGTCACTGTGCACCTCCTCTTATACTGAGTGCAGGAGGACACATCACACACAGGACAGTCACTGTGTACCACCTCTTATACTGACTGCAGGAGGACACATCATGCACAGGACAGTCACTGTGTACCACCTCTTATACTGACTGCAGGAGGACACATCACACACAGGACAGTCACTGTGCACCTCCTCATACTGACTGCAGGAGGACACATCACACACAGGACAGTCACTGTGCGCTTCCTCTTATACTGAGTGCAGGAGGACACATCACACACAGGACAGTCACTGTGTACTTCCTCTTATACTGACTGCAGGAGGACACATCACACACAGGACAGTCACTGTGCACCTCCTCATACTGACTGCAGGAGGACACATCACACACAGGACAGTCACTGTGCGCTTCCTCTTATACTGAGTGCAGGAGGACACATCACACGGGACAGTCACTGTGCGCTTCCTTTTATACTGACTGCAGGAGGACACATCACACACAGGACAGTCACTGTGCACTTCCTCTTATACTGACTGCAGGAGGAAACATCACACACAGGACAGTCACTGTGTACCACCTCTTATACTGAGTGCAGGAGGACACATCACACACAGGACAGTCACTGTGCACTTCCTCTTATACTGAGTGCAGGAGGACACATCACACACAGGACAGTCACTGTGCACTTCCTCTTATACTGAGTGCAGGAGGACACATCACACACAGGACAGTCACTGTGCACTTCCTCTTATACTGACTGCAGGAGGAAACATCACACACAGGACAGTCACTGTGCACCTCCTCTTATACTGACTGCAGGAGGAGACATCATACACAGGACAGTCACTGTGTACCACCTCTTATACTGACTGCAGGAGGAGACATCATACACAGGACAGTCACTGTGTACCACCTCTTATACTGACTGCAGGAGGACACATCACACACAGGACAGTCACTGTGCGCTTCCTCTTATACTGACTGCAGGAGGACACATCACACACAGGACAGTCACTGTGCACTTCCTCTTATACTGAGTGCAGGAGGACACATCACATACAGGACAGTCACTGTGCGCTTCCTCTTACACTGAGTGCAGGAGGACACATCACACGGGACAGTCACTGTGCGCTTCCTTTTATACTGACTGCAGTAGGACACATCATACACAGGACAGTCACTGTGTGCCACCTCTTATACTGAGTGCAGGAGGACACATCACACACAGGACAGTCACTGTGTACCACCTCTTATACTGACTGCAGGAGGACACATCACACACAGGACAGTCACTGTGCACTTCCTCTTATACTGACTGCAGGAGGACACATCACACACAGGACAGTCACTGTGCACTTCATCTTATACGGACTGCAGGAGGAGACATCACACACAGGACAGTCACTGTGTACCACCTCTTATACTGACTGCAGGAGGACACATCACACACAGGACAGTCACTGTGCGCTTCCTCTTATACTGACTGCAGGAGGACACATCACACACAGGACAGTCACTGTGCACTTCCTCTTATACTGACTGCAGGAGGAAACATCACACACAGGACAGTCACTGTGCGCTTCCTCTTATACTGACTGCAGGAGGCCACATCACACACAGGACAGTCACTGTGCGCTTCCTCTTATACTGACTGCAGGAGGAGACATCACACACAGGACAGTCACTGTGCGCTTCCTCTTATACTGACTGCAGGAGGACACATCACACACAGGACAGTCACTGTGCGCTTCCTCTTATACTGACTGCAGGAGGAAACATCACACACAGGACAGTCACTGTGCGCTTCCTCTTATACTGACTGCAGGAGGACACATCACACACAGGACAGTCACTGTGCACTTCCTCTTATACTGACTGCAGGAGGACACATCACACACAGGACAGTCACTGTGCGCTTCCTCTTATACTGACTGCAGGAGGACACATCACACACAGGACAGTCACTGTGCACTTCCTCTTATACTGACTGCAGGAGGACACATCACACACAGGACAGTCACTGTGCACTTCCTCTTATACTGACTGCAGGAGGACACATCACACACAGGACAGTCACTGTGCACTTCCTCTTATACTGACTGCAGGAGGACACATCACACACAGGACAGTCACTGTGCACTTCCTCTTATACTGACTGCAGGAGTACACATCACACACAGGACAGTCACTGTGTACTTCCTCTTATACTGACTGCAGGAGGAGACATCACACACAGGACAGTCACTGTGCACTTCCTCTTATACTGACTGCAGGAGGACACATCACACACAGGGCAGTCACTGTGCACTTCCTCTTATACTGACTGCAGGAGGACACATCACACACAGGACAGTCACTGTGCACCTCCTCTTATACTGAGTGCAGGAGGACACATCACACACAGGACAGTCACTGTGTACCACCTCTTATACTGAGTGCAGGAGGAAACATCACACACAGGACAGTCACTGTGCACTTCCTCTTATACTGACTGCAGGAGGACACATCACACACAGGACAGTCACTGTGCACTTCCTCTTATACTGACTGCAGGAGGACACATCACACACAGGACAATCACTGTGCACCTCCTCTTATACTGACTGCAGGAGGAGACAACACACACAGGACAGTCACTGTGCACTTCCTCTTATACTGACTGCAGGAGGACACATCACACACAGGACAATCACTGTGCACCTCCTCTTATACTGACTGCAGGAGGACACATCACACACAGGACAGTCACTGTGCACTTCCTCTTATACTGAGTGCAGGAGGACACATCACACACAGGACAGTCACTGTGCACTTCCTCTTATACTGACTGCAGGAGGACACATCACACACAGGACAGTCACTGTGCACTTCCTCTTATACTGACTGCAGGAGGACACATCACACACAGGACAGTCACTGTGTACTTCCTCTTATACTGACTGCAGGAGGAGACATCACACACAGGACAGTCACTGTGCACTTCCTCTTATACTGACTGCAGGAGGACACATCACACACAGGGCAGTCACTGTGCACTTCCTCTTATACTGAGTGCAGGAGGACACATCACACACAGGACAGTCACTGTGCACCTCCTCTTATACTGAGTGCAGGAGGACACATCACACACAGGACAGTCACTGTGTACCACCTCTTATACTGAGTGCAGGAGGAAACATCACACACAGGACAGTCACTGTGCACTTCCTCTTATACTGACTGCAGGAGGACACATCACACACAGGACAGTCACTGTGCACTTCCTCTTATACTGACTGCAGGAGGACACATCACACACAGGACAATCACTGTGCACCTCCTCTTATACTGACTGCAGAAGGAGACAACACACACAGGACAGTCACTGTGCACTTCCTCTTATACTGACTGCAGGAGGAGACATCACACACAGGACAGTCACTGTGCGCTTCCTCTTATACTGAGTGCAGGAGGACACATCACACACAGGACAGTCACTGTGCACTTCCTCTTATACTGACTGCAGGAGGAAACATCACACACAGGACAGTCACTGTGCACCTCCTCTTATACTGACTGCAGGAGGAGACATCATACACAGGACAGTCACTGTGTACCACCTCTTATACTGACTGCAGGAGGAGACATCATACACAGGACAGTCACTGTGTACCACCTCTTATACTGACTGCAGGAGGACACATCACACACAGGACAGTCACTGTGCGCTTCCTCTTATACTGACTGCAGGAGGACACATCACACACAGGACAGTCACTGTGCACTTCCTCTTATACTGAGTGCAGGAGGACACATCACATACAGGACAGTCACTGTGCGCTTCCTCTTACACTGAGTGCAGGAGGACACATCACACGGGACAGTCACTGTGCGCTTCCTTTTATACTGACTGCAGTAGGACACATCATACACAGGACAGTCACTGTGTGCCACCTCTTATACTGAGTGCAGGAGGACACATCACACACAGGACAGTCACTGTGTACCACCTCTTATACTGACTGCAGGAGGACACATCACACACAGGACAGTCACTGTGCACTTCCTCTTATACTGACTGCAGGAGGACACATCACACACAGGACAGTCACTGTGCACTTCATCTTATACGGACTGCAGGAGGAGACATCACACACAGGACAGTCACTGTGTACCACCTCTTATACTGACTGCAGGAGGACACATCACACACAGGACAGTCACTGTGCGCTTCCTCTTATACTGACTGCAGGAGGACACATCACACACAGGACAGTCACTGTGCACTTCCTCTTATACTGACTGCAGGAGGAAACATCACACACAGGACAGTCACTGTGCGCTTCCTCTTATACTGACTGCAGGAGGCCACATCACACACAGGACAGTCACTGTGCGCTTCCTCTTATACTGACTGCAGGAGGAGACATCACACACAGGACAGTCACTGTGCGCTTCCTCTTATACTGACTGCAGGAGGACACATCACACACAGGACAGTCACTGTGCGCTTCCTCTTATACTGACTGCAGGAGGAAACATCACACACAGGACAGTCACTGTGCGCTTCCTCTTATACTGACTGCAGGAGGACACATCACACACAGGACAGTCACTGTGCACTTCCTCTTATACTGACTGCAGGAGGACACATCACACACAGGACAGTCACTGTGCGCTTCCTCTTATACTGACTGCAGGAGGACACATCACACACAGGACAGTCACTGTGCACTTCCTCTTATACTGACTGCAGGAGGACACATCACACACAGGACAGTCACTGTGCACTTCCTCTTATACTGACTGCAGGAGGACACATCACACACAGGACAGTCACTGTGCACTTCCTCTTATACTGACTGCAGGAGGACACATCACACACAGGACAGTCACTGTGCACTTCCTCTTATACTGACTGCAGGAGTACACATCACACACAGGACAGTCACTGTGTACTTCCTCTTATACTGACTGCAGGAGGAGACATCACACACAGGACAGTCACTGTGCACTTCCTCTTATACTGACTGCAGGAGGACACATCACACACAGGGCAGTCACTGTGCACTTCCTCTTATACTGACTGCAGGAGGACACATCACACACAGGACAGTCACTGTGCACCTCCTCTTATACTGAGTGCAGGAGGACACATCACACACAGGACAGTCACTGTGTACCACCTCTTATACTGAGTGCAGGAGGAAACATCACACACAGGACAGTCACTGTGCACTTCCTCTTATACTGACTGCAGGAGGACACATCACACACAGGACAGTCACTGTGCACTTCCTCTTATACTGACTGCAGGAGGACACATCACACACAGGACAATCACTGTGCACCTCCTCTTATACTGACTGCAGGAGGAGACAACACACACAGGACAGTCACTGTGCACTTCCTCTTATACTGACTGCAGGAGGACACATCACACACAGGACAATCACTGTGCACCTCCTCTTATACTGACTGCAGGAGGACACATCACACACAGGACAGTCACTGTGCACTTCCTCTTATACTGAGTGCAGGAGGACACATCACACACAGGACAGTCACTGTGCACTTCCTCTTATACTGACTGCAGGAGGACACATCACACACAGGACAGTCACTGTGCACTTCCTCTTATACTGACTGCAGGAGGACACATCACACACAGGACAGTCACTGTGTACTTCCTCTTATACTGACTGCAGGAGGAGACATCACACACAGGACAGTCACTGTGCACTTCCTCTTATACTGACTGCAGGAGGACACATCACACACAGGGCAGTCACTGTGCACTTCCTCTTATACTGAGTGCAGGAGGACACATCACACACAGGACAGTCACTGTGCACCTCCTCTTATACTGAGTGCAGGAGGACACATCACACACAGGACAGTCACTGTGTACCACCTCTTATACTGAGTGCAGGAGGAAACATCACACACAGGACAGTCACTGTGCACTTCCTCTTATACTGACTGCAGGAGGACACATCACACACAGGACAGTCACTGTGCACTTCCTCTTATACTGACTGCAGGAGGACACATCACACACAGGACAATCACTGTGCACCTCCTCTTATACTGACTGCAGGAGGAGACAACACACACAGGACAGTCACTGTGCACTTCCTCTTATACTGACTGCAGGAGGAGACATCACACACAGGACAGTCACTGTGCGCTTCCTCTTATACTGAGTGCAGGAGGAAACATCACACACAGGACAGTCACTGTGCACCTCCTCTTATACTGAGTGCAGGAGGACACATCACACACAGGACAGTCACTGTGTACCACCTCTTATACTGACTGCAGGAGGACACATCATACACAGGACAGTCACTGTGTACCACCTCTTATACTGAGTGCAGGAGGACACATCACACACAGGACAGTCACTGTGTACCACCTCTTATACTGAGTGCAGGAGGAAACATCACACACAGGACAGTCACTGTGCACTTCCTCTTATACTGACTGCAGGAGGACACATCACACACACAGGACAGTCACTGTGCACCTCCTCTTATACTGAGTGCAGGAGGACACATCACACACAGGACAGTCACTGTGCACCTCCTCTTATACTGAGTGCAGGAGGACACATCACACACAGGACAGTCACTGTGCACCTCCTCTTATACTGAGTGCAGGAGGACACATCACACACAGGACAGTCACTGTGTACTTCCTCTTATACTGACTGCAGGAGGACACATCACACACAGGACAGTCACTGTGCACTTCCTCTTATACTGACTGCAGGAGGACACATCACACACAGGACAGGCACTGTGCACCTCCTCTTATACTGAGTGCAGGAGGACACATCACACACAGGACAGTCACTGTGTACCACCTCTTATACTGAGTGCAGGAGGAAACATCACACACAGGACAGTCACTGTGCACTTCCTCTTATACTGACTGCAGGAGGACACATCACACACAGGACAGTCACTGTGCACCTCCTCTTATACTGAGTGCAGGAAGACACATCACACACAGGACAGTCACTGTGTACCACCTCTTATACTGAGTGCAGGAGGACACATCACACACAGGACAGTCACTGTGTACCACCTCTTATACTGAGTGCAGGAGGAAACATCACACACAGGACAGTCACTGTGTACCACCTCTTATACTGAGTGCAGGAGGAAACATCACACACAGGACAGTCACTGTGCACTTCCTCTTATACTGAGTGCAGGAGGACACATCACACACAGGACAGTCACTGTGCACTTCCTCTTATACTGACTGCAGGAGGACACATCATACACAGGACAGTCACTGTGTACCACCTCTTATACTGAGTGCAGGAGGAAACATCACACACAGGACAGTCACTGTGCACTTCCTCTTATACTGACTGCAGGAGGACACACCACACACAGGACAGTCACTGTGCACCTCCTCTTATACTGAGTGCAGGAGGACACATCACACACAGGACAGTCACTGTGTACCACCTCTTATACTGACTGCAGGAGGACACATCACACACAGGACAGTCACTGTGTACCACCTCTTATACTGACTGCAGGAGGACACATCACACACAGGACAGTCACTGTGCACTTCCTCTTATACTGACTGCAGGAGGACACATCACACACACAGGACAGTCACTGTGCACCTCCTCTTATACTGAGTGCAGGAGGACACATCACACACAGGACAGTCACTGTGTACCACCTCTTATACTGACTGCAGGAGGACACATCACACACAGGACAGTCACTGTGTACCACCTCTTATACTGACTGCAGGAGGACACATCACACACAGGATAGTCACTGTGCACTTCCTCTTATACTGACTGCAGGAGGACACATCACAGACACAGGACAGTCACTGTGCACCTCCTCTTATACTGAGTGCAGGAGGACACATCACACACAGGACAGTCACTGTGTACCACCTCTTATACTGACTGCAGGAGGACACATCATGCACAGGACAGTAGCTGTGTACCACCTCTTATACTGAGTGCAGGAGGACACATCACACACAGGACAGTCACTGTGTACCACCTCTTATACTGAGTGCAGGAGGAAACATCACACACAGGACAGTCACTGTGCACTTCCTCTTATACTGACTGCAGGAGGACACATCACACACAGGACAGTCACTGTGCACCTCCTCTTATACTGAGTGCAGGAGGACACATCACACACAGGACAGTCACTGTGCACCTCCTCTTATACTGAGTGCAGGAGGACACATCACACACAGGACAGTCACTGTGTACTTCCTCTTATACTGACTGCAGGAGGACACATCACACACAGGACAGTCACTGTGCACTTCCTCTTATACTGACTGCAGGAGGACACATCACACACAGGACAGTCACTGTGTACCACCTCTTATACTGAGTGCAGGAGGAAACATCACACACAGGACAGTCACTGTGCACTTCCTCTTATACTGACTGCAGGAGGACACATCACACACAGGACAGTCACTGTGCACCTCCTCTTATACTGAGTGCAGGAAGACACATCACACACAGGACAGTCACTGTGTACCACCTCTTATACTGAGTGCAGGAGGACACATCACACACAGGACAGTCACTGTGTACCACCTCTTATACTGAGTGCAGGAGGACACATCACACACAGGACAGTCACTGTGTACCACCTCTTATACTGACTGCAGGAGGACACATCACACACAGGACAGTCACTGTGTACTTCCTCTTATACTGAGTGCAGGAAGACACATCACACACAGGACAGTCACTGTGCACCACCTCTTATACTGACTGCAGGAGGACACATCATACACAGGACAGTCACTGTGTACCACCTCTTATACTGAGTGCAGGAGGACACATCACACACAGGACAGTCACTGTGTACCACCTCTTATACTGAGTGCAGGAGGAAACATCACACACAGGACAGTCACTGTGCACTTCCTCTTATACTGACTGCAGGAGGACACATCATACACAGGACAGTCACTGTGTACCACCTCTTATACTGAGTGCAGAAGGAAACATCACACACAGGACAGTCACTGTGCACTTCCTCTTATACTGAGTGCAGGAGGACACATCACACACAGGACAGTCACTGTGTACCACCTCTTATACTGACTGCAGGAGGACACATCACACACAGGACAGTCACTGTGTACTTCCTCTTATACTGAGTGCAGGAGGACACATCACACACAGGACAGTCACTGTGCACCACCTCTTATACTGACTGCAGGAGGACACATCACACACAGGACAGTCACTGTGTACCACCTCTTATACTGAGTGCAGGAGGAAACATCACACACAGGACAGTCACTGTGCACTTCCTCTTATACTGACTGCAGGAGGACACATCATACACAGGACAGTCACTGTGTACCACCTCTTATACTGAGTGCAGAAGGAAACATCACACACAGGACAGTCACTGTGCACTTCCTCTTATACTGAGTGCAGGAGGACACATCACACACAGGACAGTCACTGTGTACCACCTCTTATACTGACTGCAGGAGGACACATCACACACAGGACAGTCACTGTGTACTTCCTCTTATACTGAGTGCAGGAGGACACATCACACACAGGACAGTCACTGTGCACCACCTCTTATACTGACTGCAGGAGGACACATCATACACAGGACAGTCACTGTGTACCACCTCTTATACTGAGTGCAGGAGGACACATCACACACAGGACAGTCACTGTGTACCACCTCTTATACTGACTGCAGGAGGACACATCACACACAGGACAGTCACTGTGCACTTCCTCTTATACTGACTGCAGGAGGACACATCATACACAGGACAGTCACTGTGTACCACCTCTTATACTGAGTGCAGAAGGAAACATCACACACAGGACAGTCACTGTGCACTTCCTCTTATACTGACTGCAGGAGGACACATCACATACAGGACAGTCACTGTGCACCTCCTCTTATACTGAGTGCAGGAGGACACATCACACACAGGACAGTCACTGTGCACTTCCTCTTATACTGAGTGCAGGAGGACACATCACACACAGGAAAGTCACTGTGCACTTCCTCTTATACTGAGTGCAGGAGGACACATCACACACAGGACAGTCACTGTGCACTTCCTCTTATACTGAGTGCAGGAGGAAACATCACACACAGGACAGTCACTGTGCACCTCCTCTTATACTGAGTGCAGGAGGACACATCACACACAGGACAGTCACTGTGTACCACCTCTTATACTGACTGCAGGAGGACACATCATACACAGGACAGTCACTGTGTACCACCTCTTATACTGAGTGCAGGAGGACACATCACACACAGGACAGTCACTGTGTACCACCTCTTATACTGAGTGCAGGAGGAAACATCACACACAGGACAGTCACTGTGCACTTCCTCTTATACTGACTGCAGGAGGACACATCACACACACAGGACAGTCACTGTGCACCTCCTCTTATACTGAGTGCAGGAGGACACATCACACACAGGACAGTCACTGTGCACCTCCTCTTATACTGAGTGCAGGAGGACACATCACACACAGGACAGTCACTGTGCACCTCCTCTTATACTGAGTGCAGGAGGACACATCACACACAGGACAGTCACTGTGTACTTCCTCTTATACTGACTGCAGGAGGACACATCACACACAGGACAGTCACTGTGCACTTCCTCTTATACTGTCTGCAGGAGGACACATCACACACAGGACAGTCACTGTGCACCTCCTCTTATACTGAGTGCAGGAGGACACATCACACACAGGACAGTCACTGTGTACCACCTCTTATACTGAGTGCAGGAGGAAACATCACACACAGGACAGTCACTGTGCACTTCCTCTTATACTGACTGCAGGAGGACACATCACACACAGGACAGTCACTGTGCACCTCCTCTTATACTGAGTGCAGGAAGACACATCACACACAGGACAGTCACTGTGTACCACCTCTTATACTGACTGCAGGAGGACACATCATACACAGGACAGTCACTGTGTACCACCTCTTATACTGAGTGCAGGAGGACACATCACACACAGGACAGTCACTGTGTACCACCTCTTATACTGAGTGCAGGAGGAAACATCACACACAGGACAGTCACTGTGCACTTCCTCTTATACTGAGTGCAGGAGGACACATCACACACAGGACAGTCACTGTGCACTTCCTCTTATACTGACTGCAGGAGGACACATCATACACAGGACAGTCACTGTGTACCACCTCTTATACTGAGTGCAGGAGGAAACATCACACACAGGACAGTCACTGTGCACTTCCTCTTATACTGACTGCAGGAGGACACATCACACACAGGACAGTCACTGTGCACCTCCTCTTATACTGAGTGCAGGAGGACACATCACACACAGGACAGTCACTGTGTACCACCTCTTATACTGACTGCAGGAGGACACATCACACACAGGACAGTCACTGTGTACCACCTCTTATACTGACTGCAGGAGGACACATCACACACAGGACAGTCACTGTGTACCACCTCTTATACTGACTGCAGGAGGACACATCACACACAGGACAGTCACTGTGCACTTCCTCTTATATTGACTGCAGGAGGACACATCACACACACAGGACAGTCACTGTGCACCTCCTCTTATACTGAGTGCAGGAGGACACATCACACACAGGACTGTCACTGTGTACCACCTCTTATACTGACTGCAGGAGGACACATCATGCACAGGACAGTCACTGTGTACCACCTCTTATACTGAGTGCAGGAGGACACATCACACACAGGACAGTCACTGTGCACTTCCTCTTATACTGACTGCAGGAGGACACATCACACACAGGACAGTCACTGTGCACCTCCTCTTATACTGAGTGCAGGAGGACGCATCACACAGAGGACAGTCACTGTGCACCTCCTCTTATACGGAGTGCAGGAGGACACATCACACACAGGACAGTCACTGTGTACTTCCTCTTATACTGACTGCAGGAGGACACATCACACACAGGACAGTCACTGTGCACTTCCTCTTATACTGACTGCAGGAGGACACATCACACACAGGACAGTCACTGTGTACCACCTCTTATACTGAGTGCAGGAGGAAACATCACACACAGGACAGTCACTGTGCACTTCCTCTTATACTGACTGCAGGAGGACACATCACACACAGGACAGTCACTGTGCACCTCCTCTTATACTGAGTGCAGGAAGACACATCACACACAGGACAGTCACTGTGTACCACCTCTTATACTGAGTGCAGGAGGACACATCACACACAGGACAGTCACTGTGTACCACCTCTTATACTGAGTGCAGGAGGACACATCACACACAGGACAGTCACTGTGTACCACCTCTTATACTGACTGCAGGAGGACACATCACACACAGGACAGTCACTGTGCACCACCTCTTATACTGACTGCAGGAGGACACATCATACACAGGACAGTCACTGTGTACCACCTCTTATACTGAGTGCAGGAGGACACATCACACACAGGACAGTCACTGTGTACCACCTCTTATACTGAGTGCAGGAGGAAACATCACACACAGGACAGTCACTGTGCACTTCCTCTTATACTGAGTGCAGGAGGACACATCACACACAGGACAGTCACTGACTGTGTACCACCTCTTATACTGACTGCAGGAGGACACATCACACACAGGACAGTCACTGTGTACTTCCTCTTATACTGAGTGCAGGAGGACACATCACACACAGGACAGTCACTGTGTACCACCTCTTATACTGAGTGCAGAAGGAAACATCACACACAGGACAGTCACTGTGTACCACCTCTTACACTGAGTGCAGGAGGAAACATCACACACAGGACAGTCACTGTGCACTTCCTCTTATACTGACTGCAGGAGGACACATCATACACAGGACAGTCACTGTGTACCACCTCTTATACTGAGTGCAGAAGGAAACATCACACACAGGACAGTCACTGTGCACTTCCTCTTATACTGAGTGCAGGAGGACACATCACACACAGGACAGTCACTGTGTACCACCTCTTATACTGACTGCAGGAGGACACATCACACACAGGACAGTCACTGTGTACTTCCTCTTATACTGAGTGCAGGAGGACACATCACACACAGGACAGTCACTGTGCACCACCTCTTATACTGACTGCAGGAGGACACATCATACACAGGACAGTCACTGTGTACCACCTCTTATACTGAGTGCAGGAGGACACATCACACACAGGACAGTCACTGTGTACCACCTCTTATACTGAGTGCAGGAGGAAACATCACACACAGGACAGTCACTGTGCACTTCCTCTTATACTGACTGCATGAGGACACATCATACACAGGACAGTCACTGTGTACCACCTCTTATACTGAGTGCAGAAGGAAACATCACACACAGGACAGTCACTGTGCACTTCCTCTTATACTGACTGCAGGAGGACACATCACACACAGGACAGTCACTGTGCGCTTCCTCTTATACTGACTGCAGGAGGACACATCACATACAGGACAGTCACTGTGCACCTCCTCTTATACTGAGTGCAGGAGGACACATCACACACAGGACAGTCACTGTGCACTTCCTCTTATACTGACTGCAGGAGGACACATCACACACAGGACAGTCACTGTGCACTTCCTCATACTGACTGCAGGAGGACACATCACACACAGGAAAGTCACTGTGCACCTCCTCTTATACTGAGTGCAGGAGGACACATCACACACAGGACAGTCACTGTGCACTTCCTCTTATACTGACTGCAGGAGGACACATCACACACAGGACAGTCACTGTGCACTTCCTCTTATACTGAGTGCAGGAGGACACATCACACACAGGACAGTCACTGTGTACCACCTCTTATACTGACTGCAGGAGGAGACATCACACACAGGACAGTCACTGTGCACCTCCTCTTATACTGAGTGCAGGAGGACACATCACACACAGGACAGTCACTGTGCACTTCCTCTTATACTGAGTGCAGGAGGACACATCACACACAGGACAGTCACTGTGTACCACCTCTTATACTGAGTGCAGGAGGACACATCACACACAGGACAGTCACTGTGCACTTCCTCTTATACTGACTGCAGGAGGACACATCACACACAGGACAGTCACTGTGTACCACCTCTTATACTGAGTGCAGGAGGACACATCACACACAGGACAGTCACTGTGCACCTCCTCTTATACTGAGTGCAGGAGGACACATCACACACAGGACAGTCACTGTGCACTTCCTCTTATACTGACTGCAGGAGGACACATCACACACAGGACAGTCACTGTGCGCTTCCTCTTATACTGAGTGCAGGAGGACACATCACACACAGGACAGTCACTGTGCACTTCCTCTTATACTGAGTGCAGGAGGACACATCACATACAGGACAGTCACTGTGCACCTCCTCTTATACTGACTGCAGGAGGACACATCACACACAGGACAGTCACTGTGCACCTCCTCTTATACTGAGTGCAGGAGGACACATCACACACAGGAAAGTCACTGTGCACTTCCTCTTATACTGAGTGCAGGAGGACACATCACACACAGGACAGTCACTGTGTACCACCTCTTATACTGACTGCAGGAGGAGACATCACACACAGGACAGTCACTGTGCACCTCCTCTTATACTGAGTGCAGGAGGACACATCACACACAGGACAGTCACTGTGCACTTCCTCTTATACTGAGTGCAGGAGGACACATCACACACAGGACAGTCACTGTGTACCACCTCTTATACTGAGTGCAGGAGGACACATCACACACAGGACAGTCACTGTGCGCTTCCTCTTATACTGAGTGCAGGAGGACACATCACACACAGGACAGTCACTGTGCACTTCCTCTTATACTGACTGCAGGAGGACACATCACACACAGGACAGTCACTGTGTACCACCTCTTATACTGAGTGCAGGAGGACACATCACACACAGGACAGTCACTGTGCGCTTCCTCTTATACTGAGTTCAGGAGGACACATCACACACAGGAAAGTCACTGTGCACTTCCTCTTATACTGAATGCAGGAGGACACATCACACACAGGACAGTCACTGTGTACCACCTCTTATACTGAGTGCAGGAGGACACATCACACACAGGACAGTCACTGTGCACTTCCTCTTATACTGACTGCAGGAGGACACATCACACACAGGACAGTCACTGTGCACTTCCTCTTATACTGACTGCAGGAGGACACATCACACACAGGACAGTCACTGTGCACTTCCTCTTATACTGACTGCAGGAGGACACATCATACACAGGACAGTCACTGTGCGCTTCCTCTTATACTGACTGCAGGAGGACACATCACACACAGGACAGTCACTGTGTGCTTCCTCTTATACTGACTGCAGGAGGACACATCACACACAGGACAGTCACTGTGCACCTCCTCTTATACTGAGTGCAGGAGGACACATCACACACAGGACAGTCACTGTGCGCTTCCTCTTATACTGAGTGCAGGAGGACACATCACACACAGGACAGTCACTGTGCACCTCCTCTTATACTGAGTGCAGGAGGACACATCACACACAGGAAAGTCACTGTGCACTTCCTCTTATGCTGAGTGCAGGAGGACACATCACACACAGGACAGTCACTGTGTACCACCTCTTATACTGACTGCAGGAGGAGACATCACACACAGGACAGTCACTGTGCACCTCCTCTTATACTGAGTGCAGGAGGACACATCACACACAGGACAGTCACTGTGCACTTCCTCTTATACTGAGTGCAGGTGGACACATCACACACAGGACAGTCACTGTGTACCACCTCTTATACTGAGTGCAGGAGGACACATCACACACAGGACAGTCACTGTGCACTTCCTCTTATACTGAGTGCAGGAGGACACATCACACACAGGACAGTCACTGTGTACCACCTCTTATACTGAGTGCAGGAGGACACATCACACACAGGACAGTCACTGTGCACCTCCTCTTATACTGAGTGCAGGAGGAAACATCACACACAGGACAGTCACTGTGTACTTCCTCTTATACTGACTGCAGGAGGATACATCACACACAGGACAGTCACTGTGTACCACCTCTTATACTGAGTGCAGGAGGACACATCACACACAGGACAGTCACTGTGCACCTCCTCTTATACTGAGTGCAGGAGGACACATCACACACAGGACAGTCACTGTGCACTTCCTCTTATACTGACTGCAGGAGGACACATCACACACAGGACAGTCACTGTGTACCACCTCTTATACTGAGTGCAGGAGGACACATCACACACAGGACAGTCACTGTGTACCACCTCTTATACTGACTGCAGGAGGACACATCACACACAGGACAGTCACTGTGCACTTCCTCTTATACTGAGTGCAGGAGGACACATCACACACAGGACAGTCACTGTGCACTTCCTCTTATACTGAGTGCAGGAGGACACATCACACACAGGACAGTCACTGTGCGCTTCCTCTTATACTGACTGCAGGAGGACACATCACACACAGGACAGTCACTGTGTACCACCTCTTATACTGAGTGCAGGAGGACACATCACACACAGGACAGTCACTGTGTACCACCTCTTATACTGACTGCAGGAGGACACATCATACACAGGACAGTCACTGTGCACTTCCTCTTATACTGACTGCAGGAGGAGACATCATACACACAGGACAGTCACTGTGCACTTCCTCTTATACTGACTGCAGGAGGAGACATCATACACAGGACAGTCACTGTGCACTTCCTCTTATACTGAGTGCAGGAGGACACATCACACACAGGACAGTCACTGTGCACTTCCTCTTATACTGAGTGCAGGAGGAAATGTCACACACAGGACAGTCACTGTGCGCTTCCTCTTATACTGACTGCAGGAGGACACATCACACACAGGACAGTCACTGTGTACCACCTCTTATACTGACTGCAGGAGGACACATCACACACAGGACAGTCACTGTGTACCACCTCTTATACTGACTGCAGGAGGACACATCACACACAGGACAGTCACTGTGTACCACCTCTTATACTGACTGCAGGAGGACACATCACACACAGGACAGTCACTGTGCACTTCCTCTTATACTGAGTGCAGGAGGACACATCACACACAGGACAGTCACTGTGTACCACCTCTTATACTGAGTGCAGGAGGACACATCACACACAGGACAGTCACTGTGCACTTCCTCTTATACTGAGTGCAGGAGGACACATCACACACAGGACAGTCACTGTGTACTTCCTCTTATACTGAGTGCAGGAGGACACATCACACACAGGACAGTCACTGTGCACCACCTCTTATACTGACTGCAGGAGGACACATCACACACAGGACAGTCACTGTGTACCACCTCTTACACTGAGTGCAGGAGGAAACATCACACACAGGACAGTCACTGTGCACTTCCTCTTATACTGACTGCAGGAGGACACATCATACACAGGACAGTCACTGTGTACCACCTCTTATACTGAGTGCAGAAGGAAACATCACACACAGGACAGTCACTGTGCACTTCCTCTTATACTGAGTGCAGGAGGACACATCACACACAGGACAGTCACTGTGTACCACCTCTTATACTGACTGCAGGAGGACACATCACACACAGGACAGTCACTGTGTACTTCCTCTTATACTGAGTGCAGGAGGACACATCACACACAGGACAGTCACTGTGCACCACCTCTTATACTGACTGCAGGAGGACACATCATACACAGGACAGTCACTGTGTACCACCTCTTATACTGAGTGCAGGAGGACACATCACACACAGGACAGTCACTGTGTACCACCTCTTATACTGAGTGCAGGAGGACACATCACACACAGGACAGTCACTGTGCACTTCCTCTTATACTGACTGCATGAGGACACATCATACACAGGACAGTCACTGTGTACCACCTCTTATACTGAGTGCAGAAGGAAACATCACACACAGGACAGTCACTGTGCACTTCCTCTTATACTGACTGCAGGAGGACACATCACACACAGGACAGTCACTGTGCGCTTCCTCTTATACTGACTGCAGGAGGACACATCACATACAGGACAGTCACTGTGCACCTCCTCTTATACTGAGTGCAGGAGGACACATCACACACAGGACAGTCACTGTGCACTTCCTCTTATACTGACTGCAGGAGGACACATCACACACAGGACAGTCACTGTGCACTTCCTCATACTGACTGCAGGAGGACACATCACACACAGGAAAGTCACTGTGCACCTCCTCTTATACTGAGTGCAGGAGGACACATCACACACAGGACAGTCACTGTGCACTTCCTCTTATACTGACTGCAGGAGGACACATCACACACAGGACAGTCACTGTGCACTTCCTCTTATACTGAGTGCAGGAGGACACATCACACACAGGACAGTCACTGTGTACCACCTCTTATACTGACTGCAGGAGGAGACATCACACACAGGACAGTCACTGTGCACCTCCTCTTATACTGAGTGCAGGAGGACACATCACACACAGGACAGTCACTGTGCACTTCCTCTTATACTGAGTGCAGGAGGACACATCACACACAGGACAGTCACTGTGTACCACCTCTTATACTGAGTGCAGGAGGACACATCACACACAGGACAGTCACTGTGCACTTCCTCTTATACTGACTGCAGGAGGACACATCACACACAGGACAGTCACTGTGTACCACCTCTTATACTGAGTGCAGGAGGACACATCACACACAGGACAGTCACTGTGCACCTCCTCTTATACTGAGTGCAGGAGGACACATCACACACAGGACAGTCACTGTGCACTTCCTCTTATACTGACTGCAGGAGGACACATCACACACAGGACAGTCACTGTGCGCTTCCTCTTATACTGAGTGCAGGAGGACACATCACACACAGGACAGTCACTGTGCACTTCCTCTTATACTGAGTGCAGGAGGACACATCACATACAGGACAGTCACTGTGCACCTCCTCTTATACTGACTGCAGGAGGACACATCACACACAGGACAGTCACTGTGCACCTCCTCTTATACTGAGTGCAGGAGGACACATCACACACAGGAAAGTCACTGTGCACTTCCTCTTATACTGAGTGCAGGAGGACACATCACACACAGGACAGTCACTGTGTACCACCTCTTATACTGACTGCAGGAGGAGACATCACACACAGGACAGTCACTGTGCACCTCCTCTTATACTGAGTGCAGGAGGACACATCACACACAGGACAGTCACTGTGCACTTCCTCTTATACTGAGTGCAGGAGGACACATCACACACAGGACAGTCACTGTGTACCACCTCTTATACTGAGTGCAGGAGGACACATCACACACAGGACAGTCACTGTGCGCTTCCTCTTATACTGAGTGCAGGAGGACACATCACACACAGGACAGTCACTGTGCACTTCCTCTTATACTGACTGCAGGAGGACACATCACACACAGGACAGTCACTGTGTACCACCTCTTATACTGAGTGCAGGAGGACACATCACACACAGGACAGTCACTGTGCGCTTCCTCTTATACTGAGTTCAGGAGGACACATCACACACAGGAAAGTCACTGTGCACTTCCTCTTATACTGAATGCAGGAGGACACATCACACACAGGACAGTCACTGTGTACCACCTCTTATACTGAGTGCAGGAGGACACATCACACACAGGACAGTCACTGTGCACTTCCTCTTATACTGACTGCAGGAGGACACATCACACACAGGACAGTCACTGTGCACTTCCTCTTATACTGACTGCAGGAGGACACATCACACACAGGACAGTCACTGTGCACTTCCTCTTATACTGACTGCAGGAGGACACATCATACACAGGACAGTCACTGTGCGCTTCCTCTTATACTGACTGCAGGAGGACACATCACACACAGGACAGTCACTGTGCGCTTCCTCTTATACTGACTGCAGGAGGACACATCACACACAGGACAGTCACTGTGCACCTCCTCTTATACTGAGTGCAGGAGGACACATCACACACAGGACAGTCACTGTGCGCTTCCTCTTATACTGAGTGCAGGAGGACACATCACACACAGGACAGTCACTGTGCACCTCCTCTTATACTGAGTGCAGGAGGACACATCACACACAGGAAAGTCACTGTGCACTTCCTCTTATACTGAGTGCAGGAGGACACATCACACACAGGACAGTCACTGTGTACCACCTCTTATACTGACTGCAGGAGGAGACATCACACACAGGACAGTCACTGTGCACCTCCTCTTATACTGAGTGCAGGAGGACACATCACACACAGGACAGTCACTGTGCACTTCCTCTTATACTGAGTGCAGGTGGACACATCACACACAGGACAGTCACTGTGTACCACCTCTTATACTGAGTGCAGGAGGACACATCACACACAGGACAGTCACTGTGCACTTCCTCTTATACTGAGTGCAGGAGGACACATCACACACAGGACAGTCACTGTGTACCACCTCTTATACTGAGTGCAGGAGGACACATCACACACAGGACAGTCACTGTGCACCTCCTCTTATACTGAGTGCAGGAGGAAACATCACACACAGGACAGTCACTGTGTACTTCCTCTTATACTGACTGCAGGAGGATACATCACACACAGGACAGTCACTGTGTACCACCTCTTATACTGAGTGCAGGAGGACACATCACACACAGGACAGTCACTGTGCACCTCCTCTTATACTGAGTGCAGGAGGACACATCACACACAGGACAGTCACTGTGCACTTCCTCTTATACTGACTGCAGGAGGACACATCACACACAGGACAGTCACTGTGTACCACCTCTTATACTGAGTGCAGGAGGACACATCACACACAGGACAGTCACTGTGTACCACCTCTTATACTGACTGCAGGAGGACACATCACACACAGGACAGTCACTGTGCACTTCCTCTTATACTGAGTGCAGGAGGACACATCACACACAGGACAGTCACTGTGCACTTCCTCTTATACTGAGTGCAGGAGGACACATCACACACAGGACAGTCACTGTGCGCTTCCTCTTATACTGACTGCAGGAGGACACATCACACACAGGACAGTCACTGTGTACCACCTCTTATACTGAGTGCAGGAGGACACATCACACACAGGACAGTCACTGTGCACCTCCTCTTATACTGAGTGCAGGAGGACACATCACACACAGGACAGTCACTGTGCACTTCCTCTTATACTGAGTGCAGGAGGACACATCACACACAGGACAGTCACTGTGTACCACCTCTTATACTGAGTGCAGGAGGACACATCACACACAGGACAGTCACTGTGCACTTCCTCTTATACTGACTGCAGGAGGACACATCACACACAGGACAGTCACTGTGTACCACCTCTTATACTGAGTGCAGGAGGACACATCACACACAGGACAGTCACTGTGCACCTCCTCTTATACTGAGTGCAGGAGGACACATCACACACAGGACAGTCACTGTGCACTTCCTCTTATACTGACTGCAGGAGGACACATCACACACAGGACAGTCACTGTGCGCTTCCTCTTATACTGAGTGCAGGAGGACACATCACACACAGGACAGTCACTGTGCACTTCCTCTTATACTGAGTGCAGGAGGACACATCACATACAGGACAGTCACTGTGCACCTCCTCTTATACTGACTGCAGGAGGACACATCACACACAGGACAGTCACTGTGCACCTCCTCTTATACTGAGTGCAGGAGGACACATCACACACAGGAAAGTCACTGTGCACTTCCTCTTATACTGAGTGCAGGAGGACACATCACACACAGGACAGTCACTGTGTACCACCTCTTATACTGACTGCAGGAGGAGACATCACACACAGGACAGTCACTGTGCACCTCCTCTTATACTGAGTGCAGGAGGACACATCACACACAGGACAGTCACTGTGCACTTCCTCTTATACTGAGTGCAGGAGGACACATCACACACAGGACAGTCACTGTGTACCACCTCTTATACTGAGTGCAGGAGGACACATCACACACAGGACAGTCACTGTGCGCTTCCTCTTATACTGAGTGCAGGAGGACACATCACACACAGGACAGTCACTGTGCACTTCCTCTTATACTGACTGCAGGAGGACACATCACACACAGGACAGTCACTGTGTACCACCTCTTATACTGAGTGCAGGAGGACACATCACACACAGGACAGTCACTGTGCGCTTCCTCTTATACTGAGTTCAGGAGGACACATCACACACAGGAAAGTCACTGTGCACTTCCTCTTATACTGAATGCAGGAGGACACATCACACACAGGACAGTCACTGTGTACCACCTCTTATACTGAGTGCAGGAGGACACATCACACACAGGACAGTCACTGTGCACTTCCTCTTATACTGACTGCAGGAGGACACATCACACACAGGACAGTCACTGTGCACTTCCTCTTATACTGACTGCAGGAGGACACATCACACACAGGACAGTCACTGTGCACTTCCTCTTATACTGACTGCAGGAGGACACATCATACACAGGACAGTCACTGTGCGCTTCCTCTTATACTGACTGCAGGAGGACACATCACACACAGGACAGTCACTGTGCGCTTCCTCTTATACTGACTGCAGGAGGACACATCACACACAGGACAGTCACTGTGCACCTCCTCTTATACTGAGTGCAGGAGGACACATCACACACAGGACAGTCACTGTGCGCTTCCTCTTATACTGAGTGCAGGAGGACACATCACACACAGGACAGTCACTGTGCACCTCCTCTTATACTGAGTGCAGGAGGACACATCACACACAGGAAAGTCACTGTGCACTTCCTCTTATACTGAGTGCAGGAGGACACATCACACACAGGACAGTCACTGTGTACCACCTCTTATACTGACTGCAGGAGGAGACATCACACACAGGACAGTCACTGTGCACCTCCTCTTATACTGAGTGCAGGAGGACACATCACACACAGGACAGTCACTGTGCACTTCCTCTTATACTGAGTGCAGGTGGACACATCACACACAGGACAGTCACTGTGTACCACCTCTTATACTGAGTGCAGGAGGACACATCACACACAGGACAGTCACTGTGCACTTCCTCTTATACTGAGTGCAGGAGGACACATCACACACAGGACAGTCACTGTGTACCACCTCTTATACTGAGTGCAGGAGGACACATCACACACAGGACAGTCACTGTGCACCTCCTCTTATACTGAGTGCAGGAGGAAACATCACACACAGGACAGTCACTGTGTACTTCCTCTTATACTGACTGCAGGAGGATACATCACACACAGGACAGTCACTGTGTACCACCTCTTATACTGAGTGCAGGAGGACACATCACACACAGGACAGTCACTGTGCACCTCCTCTTATACTGAGTGCAGGAGGACACATCACACACAGGACAGTCACTGTGCACTTCCTCTTATACTGACTGCAGGAGGACACATCACACACAGGACAGTCACTGTGTACCACCTCTTATACTGAGTGCAGGAGGAAACATCACACACAGGACAGTCACTGTGTACCACCTCTTATACTGACTGCAGGAGGACACATCACACACAGGACAGTCACTGTGCACTTCCTCTTATACTGAGTGCAGGAGGACACATCACACACAGGACAGTCACTGTGCACTTCCTCTTATACTGAGTGCAGGAGGACACATCACACACAGGACAGTCACTGTGCGCTTCCTCTTATACTGACTGCAGGAGGACACATCACACACAGGACAGTCACTGTGTACCACCTCTTATACTGAGTGCAGGAGGACACATCACACACAGGACAGTCACTGTGTACCACCTCTTATACTGACTGCAGGAGGACACATCATACACAGGACAGTCACTGTGCACTTCCTCTTATACTGACTGCAGGAGGAGACATCATACACACAGGACAGTCACTGTGCACTTCCTCTTATACTGACTGCAGGAGGAGACATCATACACAGGACAGTCACTGTGCACTTCCTCTTATACTGAGTGCAGGAGGACACATCACACACAGGACAGTCACTGTGCACTTCCTCTTATACTGAATGCAGGAGGAAATGTCACACACAGGACAGTCACTGTGCGCTTCCTCTTATACTGACTGCAGGAGGACACATCACACACAGGACAGTCACTGTGTACCACCTCTTATACTGACTGCAGGAGGACACATCACACACAGGACAGTCACTGTGTACCACCTCTTATACTGACTGCAGGAGGACACATCACACACAGGACAGTCACTGTGTACCACCTCTTATACTGACTGCAGGAGGACACATCACACACAGGACAGTCACTGTGCACTTCCTCTTATACTGAGTGCAGGAGGACACATCACACACAGGACAGTCACTGTGTACCACCTCTTATACTGAGTGCAGGAGGACACATCACACACAGGACAGTCACTGTGCACTTCCTCTTATACTGAGTGCAGGAGGACACATCACACACAGGACAGTCACTGTGTACCACCTCTTATACTGAGTGCAGGAGGACACATCACACACAGGACAGTCACTGTGCACCTCCTCTTATACTGAGTGCAGGAGGAAACATCACACACAGGACAGTCACTGTGTACTTCCTCTTATACTGACTGCAGGAGGACACATCACACACAGGACAGTCACTGTGTACCACCTCTTATACTGAGTGCAGGAGGACACATCACACACAGGACAGTCACTGTGCACCTCCTCTTATACTGAGTGCAGGAGGACACATCACACACAGGACAGTCACTGTGCACTTCCTCTTATACTGACTGCAGGAGGACACATCACACACAGGACAGTCACTGTGTACCACCTCTTATACTGAGTGCAGGAGGACACATCACACACAGGACAGTCACTGTGTACCACCTCTTATACTGACTGCAGGAGGACACATCACACACAGGACAGTCACTGTGCACTTCCTCTTATACTGAGTGCAGGAGGACACATCACACACAGGACAGTCACTGTGCACTTCCTCTTATACTGAGTGCAGGAGGACACATCACACACAGGACAGTCACTGTGCGCTTCCTCTTATACTGACTGCAGGAGGACACATCACACACAGGACAGTCACTGTGTACCACCTCTTATACTGAGTGCAGGAGGACACATCACACACAGGACAGTCACTGTGTACCACCTCTTATACTGACTGCAGGAGGACACATCATACACAGGACAGTCACTGTGCACTTCCTCTTATACTGACTGCAGGAGGAGACATCATACACACAGGACAGTCACTGTGCACTTCCTCTTATACTGACTGCAGGAGGAGACATCATACACAGGACAGTCACTGTGCACTTCCTCTTATACTGAGTGCAGGAGGACACATCACACACAGGACAGTCACTGTGCACTTCCTCTTATACTGACTGCAGGAGGACACATCACACACAGGACAGTCACTGTGCACTTCCTCTTATACTGAGTGCAGGAGGACACATCACACACAGGACAGTCACTGTGCACTTCCTCTTATACTGAGTGCAGGAGGAAACATCACACACAGGACAGTCACTGTGCGCTTCCTCTTATACTGAGTGCAGGAGGACACATCACACACAGGACAGTCACTGTGTACCACCTCTTATACTGACTGCAGGAGGAGACATCACACACAGGACAGTCACTGTGCACCTCCTCTTATACTGAGTGCAGGAGGACACATCACACACAGGACAGTCACTGTGCACTTCCTCTTATACTGAGTGCAGGAGGACACATCACACACAGGACAGTCACTGTGTACCACCTCTTATACTGAGTGCAGGAGGACACATCACACACAGGACAGTCACTGTGCGCTTCCTCTTATACTGAGTGCAGGAGGACACATCACACACAGGACAGTCACTGTGCACTTCCTCTTATACTGACTGCAGGAGGACACATCACACACAGGACAGTCACTGTGTACCACCTCTTATACTGAGTGCAGGAGGACACATCACACACAGGACAGTCACTGTGCGCTTCCTCTTATACTGAGTTCAGGAGGACACATCACACACAGGAAAGTCACTGTGCACTTCCTCTTATACTGAATGCAGGAGGACACATCACACACAGGACAGTCACTGTGTACCACCTCTTATACTGAGTGCAGGAGGACACATCACACACAGGACAGTCACTGTGCACTTCCTCTTATACTGACTGCAGGAGGACACATCACACACAGGACAGTCACTGTGCACTTCCTCTTATACTGACTGCAGGAGGACACATCACACACAGGACAGTCACTGTGCACTTCCTCTTATACTGACTGCAGGAGGACACATCATACACAGGACAGTCACTGTGCGCTTCCTCTTATACTGACTGCAGGAGGACACATCACACACAGGACAGTCACTGTGCGCTTCCTCTTATACTGACTGCAGGAGGACACATCACACACAGGACAGTCACTGTGCACCTCCTCTTATACTGAGTGCAGGAGGACACATCACACACAGGACAGTCACTGTGCGCTTCCTCTTATACTGAGTGCAGGAGGACACATCACACACAGGACAGTCACTGTGCACCTCCTCTTATACTGAGTGCAGGAGGACACATCACACACAGGAAAGTCACTGTGCACTTCCTCTTATACTGAGTGCAGGAGGACACATCACACACAGGACAGTCACTGTGTACCACCTCTTATACTGACTGCAGGAGGAGACATCACACACAGGACAGTCACTGTGCACCTCCTCTTATACTGAGTGCAGGAGGACACATCACACACAGGACAGTCACTGTGCACTTCCTCTTATACTGAGTGCAGGTGGACACATCACACACAGGACAGTCACTGTGTACCACCTCTTATACTGAGTGCAGGAGGACACATCACACACAGGACAGTCACTGTGCACTTCCTCTTATACTGAGTGCAGGAGGACACATCACACACAGGACAGTCACTGTGTACCACCTCTTATACTGAGTGCAGGAGGACACATCACACACAGGACAGTCACTGTGCACCTCCTCTTATACTGAGTGCAGGAGGAAACATCACACACAGGACAGTCACTGTGTACTTCCTCTTATACTGACTGCAGGAGGATACATCACACACAGGACAGTCACTGTGTACCACCTCTTATACTGAGTGCAGGAGGACACATCACACACAGGACAGTCACTGTGCTCCTCCTCTTATACTGAGTGCAGGAGGACACATCACACACAGGACAGTCACTGTGCACTTCCTCTTATACTGACTGCAGGAGGACACATCACACACAGGACAGTCACTGTGTACCACCTCTTATACTGAGTGCAGGAGGACACATCACACACAGGACAGTCACTGTGTACCACCTCTTATACTGACTGCAGGAGGACACATCACACACAGGACAGTCACTGTGCACTTCCTCTTATACTGAGTGCAGGAGGACACATCACACACAGGACAGTCACTGTGCACTTCCTCTTATACTGAGTGCAGGAGGACACATCACACACAGGACAGTCACTGTGCGCTTCCTCTTATACTGACTGCAGGAGGACACATCACACACAGGACAGTCACTGTGTACCACCTCTTATACTGAGTGCAGGAGGACACATCACACACAGGACAGTCACTGTGTACCACCTCTTATACTGACTGCAGGAGGACACATCATACACAGGACAGTCACTGTGCACTTCCTCTTATACTGACTGCAGGAGGAGACATCATACACACAGGACAGTCACTGTGCACTTCCTCTTATACTGACTGCAGGAGGAGACATCATACACAGGACAGTCACTGTGCACTTCCTCTTATACTGAGTGCAGGTGGACACATCACACACAGGACAGTCACTGTGTACCACCTCTTATACTGAGTGCAGGAGGACACATCACACACAGGACAGTCACTGTGCACTTCCTCTTATACTGAGTGCAGGAGGACACATCACACACAGGACAGTCACTGTGTACCACCTCTTATACTGAGTGCAGGAGGACACATCACACACAGGACAGTCACTGTGCACCTCCTCTTATACTGAGTGCAGGAGGAAACATCACACACAGGACAGTCACTGTGTACTTCCTCTTATACTGACTGCAGGAGGATACATCACACACAGGACAGTCACTGTGTACCACCTCTTATACTGAGTGCAGGAGGACACATCACACACAGGACAGTCACTGTGCACCTCCTCTTATACTGAGTGCAGGAGGACACATCACACACAGGACAGTCACTGTGCACTTCCTCTTATACTGACTGCAGGAGGACACATCACACACAGGACAGTCACTGTGTACCACCTCTTATACTGAGTGCAGGAGGAAACATCACACACAGGACAGTCACTGTGTACCACCTCTTATACTGACTGCAGGAGGACACATCACACACAGGACAGTCACTGTGCACTTCCTCTTATACTGAGTGCAGGAGGACACATCACACACAGGACAGTCACTGTGCACTTCCTCTTATACTGAGTGCAGGAGGACACATCACACACAGGACAGTCACTGTGCGCTTCCTCTTATACTGACTGCAGGAGGACACATCACACACAGGACAGTCACTGTGTACCACCTCTTATACTGAGTGCAGGAGGACACATCACACACAGGACAGTCACTGTGTACCACCTCTTATACTGACTGCAGGAGGACACATCATACACAGGACAGTCACTGTGCACTTCCTCTTATACTGACTGCAGGAGGAGACATCATACACACAGGACAGTCACTGTGCACTTCCTCTTATACTGACTGCAGGAGGAGACATCATACACAGGACAGTCACTGTGCACTTCCTCTTATACTGAGTGCAGGAGGACACATCACACACAGGACAGTCACTGTGCACTTCCTCTTATACTGAATGCAGGAGGAAATGTCACACACAGGACAGTCACTGTGCGCTTCCTCTTATACTGACTGCAGGAGGACACATCACACACAGGACAGTCACTGTGTACCACCTCTTATACTGACTGCAGGAGGACACATCACACACAGGACAGTCACTGTGTACCACCTCTTATACTGACTGCAGGAGGACACATCACACACAGGACAGTCACTGTGTACCACCTCTTATACTGACTGCAGGAGGACACATCACACACAGGACAGTCACTGTGCACTTCCTCTTATACTGAGTGCAGGAGGACACATCACACACAGGACAGTCACTGTGTACCACCTCTTATACTGAGTGCAGGAGGACACATCACACACAGGACAGTCACTGTGCACTTCCTCTTATACTGAGTGCAGGAGGACACATCACACACAGGACAGTCACTGTGTACCACCTCTTATACTGAGTGCAGGAGGACACATCACACACAGGACAGTCACTGTGCACCTCCTCTTATACTGAGTGCAGGAGGAAACATCACACACAGGACAGTCACTGTGTACTTCCTCTTATACTGACTGCAGGAGGACACATCACACACAGGACAGTCACTGTGTACCACCTCTTATACTGAGTGCAGGAGGACACATCACACACAGGACAGTCACTGTGCACCTCCTCTTATACTGAGTGCAGGAGGACACATCACACACAGGACAGTCACTGTGCACTTCCTCTTATACTGACTGCAGGAGGACACATCACACACAGGACAGTCACTGTGTACCACCTCTTATACTGAGTGCAGGAGGACACATCACACACAGGACAGTCACTGTGTACCACCTCTTATACTGACTGCAGGAGGACACATCACACACAGGACAGTCACTGTGCACTTCCTCTTATACTGAGTGCAGGAGGACACATCACACACAGGACAGTCACTGTGCACTTCCTCTTATACTGAGTGCAGGAGGACACATCACACACAGGACAGTCACTGTGCGCTTCCTCTTATACTGACTGCAGGAGGACACATCACACACAGGACAGTCACTGTGTACCACCTCTTATACTGAGTGCAGGAGGACACATCACACACAGGACAGTCACTGTGTACCACCTCTTATACTGACTGCAGGAGGACACATCATACACAGGACAGTCACTGTGCACTTCCTCTTATACTGACTGCAGGAGGAGACATCATACACACAGGACAGTCACTGTGCACTTCCTCTTATACTGACTGCAGGAGGAGACATCATACACAGGACAGTCACTGTGCACTTCCTCTTATACTGAGTGCAGGAGGACACATCACACACAGGACAGTCACTGTGCACTTCCTCTTATACTGACTGCAGGAGGACACATCACACACAGGACAGTCACTGTGCACTTCCTCTTATACTGAGTGCAGGAGGACACATCACACACAGGACAGTCACTGTGCACTTCCTCTTATACTGAGTGCAGGAGGAAACATCACACACAGGACAGTCACTGTGCGCTTCCTCTTATACTGAGTGCAGGAGGACACATCACACACAGGACAGTCACTGTGTACCACCTCTTATACTGACTGCAGGAGGAGACATCACACACAGGACAGTCACTGTGCACCTCCTCTTATACTGAGTGCAGGAGGACACATCACACACAGGACAGTCACTGTGCACTTCCTCTTATACTGAGTGCAGGAGGACACATCACACACAGGACAGTCACTGTGTACCACCTCTTATACTGAGTGCAGGAGGACACATCACACACAGGACAGTCACTGTGCGCTTCCTCTTATACTGAGTGCAGGAGGACACATCACACACAGGACAGTCACTGTGCACTTCCTCTTATACTGACTGCAGGAGGACACATCACACACAGGACAGTCACTGTGTACCACCTCTTATACTGAGTGCAGGAGGACACATCACACACAGGACAGTCACTGTGCGCTTCCTCTTATACTGAGTTCAGGAGGACACATCACACACAGGAAAGTCACTGTGCACTTCCTCTTATACTGAATGCAGGAGGACACATCACACACAGGACAGTCACTGTGTACCACCTCTTATACTGAGTGCAGGAGGACACATCACACACAGGACAGTCACTGTGCACTTCCTCTTATACTGACTGCAGGAGGACACATCACACACAGGACAGTCACTGTGCACTTCCTCTTATACTGACTGCAGGAGGACACATCACACACAGGACAGTCACTGTGCACTTCCTCTTATACTGACTGCAGGAGGACACATCATACACAGGACAGTCACTGTGCGCTTCCTCTTATACTGACTGCAGGAGGACACATCACACACAGGACAGTCACTGTGCGCTTCCTCTTATACTGACTGCAGGAGGACACATCACACACAGGACAGTCACTGTGCACCTCCTCTTATACTGAGTGCAGGAGGACACATCACACACAGGACAGTCACTGTGCGCTTCCTCTTATACTGAGTGCAGGAGGACACATCACACACAGGACAGTCACTGTGCACCTCCTCTTATACTGAGTGCAGGAGGACACATCACACACAGGAAAGTCACTGTGCACTTCCTCTTATACTGAGTGCAGGAGGACACATCACACACAGGACAGTCACTGTGTACCACCTCTTATACTGACTGCAGGAGGAGACATCACACACAGGACAGTCACTGTGCACCTCCTCTTATACTGAGTGCAGGAGGACACATCACACACAGGACAGTCACTGTGCACTTCCTCTTATACTGAGTGCAGGTGGACACATCACACACAGGACAGTCACTGTGTACCACCTCTTATACTGAGTGCAGGAGGACACATCACACACAGGACAGTCACTGTGCACTTCCTCTTATACTGAGTGCAGGAGGACACATCACACACAGGACAGTCACTGTGTACCACCTCTTATACTGAGTGCAGGAGGACACATCACACACAGGACAGTCACTGTGCACCTCCTCTTATACTGAGTGCAGGAGGAAACATCACACACAGGACAGTCACTGTGTACTTCCTCTTATACTGACTGCAGGAGGATACATCACACACAGGACAGTCACTGTGTACCACCTCTTATACTGAGTGCAGGAGGACACATCACACACAGGACAGTCACTGTGCTCCTCCTCTTATACTGAGTGCAGGAGGACACATCACACACAGGACAGTCACTGTGCACTTCCTCTTATACTGACTGCAGGAGGACACATCACACACAGGACAGTCACTGTGTACCACCTCTTATACTGAGTGCAGGAGGACACATCACACACAGGACAGTCACTGTGTACCACCTCTTATACTGACTGCAGGAGGACACATCACACACAGGACAGTCACTGTGCACTTCCTCTTATACTGAGTGCAGGAGGACACATCACACACAGGACAGTCACTGTGCACTTCCTCTTATACTGAGTGCAGGAGGACACATCACACACAGGACAGTCACTGTGCGCTTCCTCTTATACTGACTGCAGGAGGACACATCACACACAGGACAGTCACTGTGTACCACCTCTTATACTGAGTGCAGGAGGACACATCACACACAGGACAGTCACTGTGTACCACCTCTTATACTGACTGCAGGAGGACACATCATACACAGGACAGTCACTGTGCACTTCCTCTTATACTGACTGCAGGAGGAGACATCATACACACAGGACAGTCACTGTGCACTTCCTCTTATACTGACTGCAGGAGGAGACATCATACACAGGACAGTCACTGTGCACTTCCTCTTATACTGAGTGCAGGAGGACACATCACACACAGGACAGTCACTGTGCACTTCCTCTTATACTGAGTGCAGGAGGAAATGTCACACACAGGACAGTCACTGTGCGCTTCCTCTTATACTGACTGCAGGAGGACACATCACACACAGGACAGTCACTGTGTACCACCTCTTATACTGACTGCAGGAGGACACATCACACACAGGACAGTCACTGTGTACCACCTCTTATACTGACTGCAGGAGGACACATCACACACAGGACAGTCACTGTGTACCACCTCTTATACTGACTGCAGGAGGACACATCACACACAGGACAGTCACTGTGCACTTCCTCTTATACTGAGTGCAGGAGGACACATCACACACAGGACAGTCACTGTGTACCACCTCTTATACTGAGTGCAGGAGGACACATCACACACAGGACAGTCACTGTGCACTTCCTCTTATACTGAGTGCAGGAGGACACATCACACACAGGACAGTCACTGTGTACCACCTCTTATACTGAGTGCAGGAGGACACATCACACACAGGACAGTCACTGTGCACCTCCTCTTATACTGAGTGCAGGAGGAAACATCACACACAGGACAGTCACTGTGTACTTCCTCTTATACTGACTGCAGGAGGACACATCACACACAGGACAGTCACTGTGTACCACCTCTTATACTGAGTGCAGGAGGACACATCACACACAGGACAGTCACTGTGCACCTCCTCTTATACTGAGTGCAGGAGGACACATCACACACAGGACAGTCACTGTGCACTTCCTCTTATACTGACTGCAGGAGGACACATCACACACAGGACAGTCACTGTGTACCACCTCTTATACTGAGTGCAGGAGGACACATCACACACAGGACAGTCACTGTGTACCACCTCTTATACTGACTGCAGGAGGACACATCACACACAGGACAGTCACTGTGCACTTCCTCTTATACTGAGTGCAGGAGGACACATCACACACAGGACAGTCACTGTGCACTTCCTCTTATACTGAGTGCAGGAGGACACATCACACACAGGACAGTCACTGTGCGCTTCCTCTTATACTGACTGCAGGAGGACACATCACACACAGGACAGTCACTGTGTACCACCTCTTATACTGAGTGCAGGAGGACACATCACACACAGGACAGTCACTGTGTACCACCTCTTATACTGACTGCAGGAGGACACATCATACACAGGACAGTCACTGTGCACTTCCTCTTATACTGACTGCAGGAGGAGACATCATACACACAGGACAGTCACTGTGCACTTCCTCTTATACTGACTGCAGGAGGAGACATCATACACAGGACAGTCACTGTGCACTTCCTCTTATACTGAGTGCAGGAGGACACATCACACACAGGACAGTCACTGTGCACTTCCTCTTATACTGACTGCAGGAGGACACATCACACACAGGACAGTCACTGTGCACTTCCTCTTATACTGAGTGCAGGAGGACACATCACACACAGGACAGTCACTGTGCACTTCCTCTTATACTGAGTGCAGGAGGAAACATCACACACAGGACAGTCACTGTGCGCTTCCTCTTATACTGACTGCAGGAGGACACATCACACACAGGACAGTCACTGTGCACCTCCTCTTATACTGACTGCAGGAGGACACATCACACACAGGACAGTCACTGTGCACTTCCTCTTATACTGACTGCAGGAGGACACATCACACACAGGACAGTCACTGTGCACTTCCTCTTATACTGAGTGCAGGAGGACACATCACACACAGGACAGTCACTGTGCACCTCCTCTTATACTGACTGCAGGAGGACACATCACACACAGGACAGTCACTGTGTACCACCTCTTATACTGACTGCAGGAGGACACATCACACACAGGACAGTCACTGTGCACTTCCTCTTATACTGACTGCAGGAGGACACATCACACACAGGACAGTCACTGTGCACTTCCTCTTATACTGAGTGCAGGAGGACACATCACACACAGGACAGTCACTGTGCACCTCCTCTTATACTGACTGCAGGAGGACACATCACACACAGGACAGTCACTGTGTACCACCTCTTATACTGACTGCAGGAGGACACATCACACACAGGACAGTCACTGTGCACTTCCTCTTATACTGACTGCAGGAGGACACATCACACACAGGACAGTCACTGTGCACTTCCTCTTATACTGAGTGCAGGAGGACACATCACACACAGGACAGTCACTGTGCACCTCCTCTTATACTGACTGCAGGAGGACACATCACACACAGGACAGTCACTGTGTACCACCTCTTATACTGACTGCAGGAGGACACATCACACACAGGACAGTCACTGTGCACCTCCTCTTATACTGACTGCAGGAGGACACATCACACACAGGACAGTCACTGTGCACATCCTCATACTGACTGCAGGAGGACACATCACACACAGGACAGTCACTGTGCGCTTCCTCTTATACTGACTGCAGGAGGACACATCACACACAGGACAGTCACTGTGCACTTCCTCTTATACTGACATGTAGGAGGACACATCACACACAGGACAGTCACTGTGCTCTTCCTCTTATACTGACTGCAGGAGGACACATCACACACAGGACAGTCACTGTGCACCTCCTCTTATACTGACTGCAGGAGGACACATCACACACAGGACAGTCACTGTGCACCTCCTCTTATACTGACTGCAGGAGGACACATCACACACAGGACAGTCACTGTGCACTTCCTCTTATACTGACTGCAGGAGGACACATCACACACAGGACAGTCACTGTGTACCACCTCTTATACTGAGTGCAGGAGGACACATCACACACAGGACAGTCACTGTGCACCACCTCTTATACTGACTGCAGGAGGACACATCACACACAGGACAGTCACTGTGCACTTCCTCTTATACTGACTGCAGGAGGACACATCACACACAGGACAGTCACTGTGCTCTTCCTCTTATACTGACTGCAGGAGGACACATCACACACAGGACAGTCACTGTGCACCTCCTCTTATACTGACTGCAGGAGGACACATCACACACAGGACAGTCACTGTGCACCTCCTCTTATACTGACTGCAGGAGGACACATCACACACAGGACAGTCACTGTGCACTTCCTCTTATACTGACTGCACTAGGAGACATCACACGCAGGACAGTCACTGTGCTCTTCCTCTTATACTGACTGCAGGAGGACACATCACACACAGGACAGTCACTGTGCACTTCCTCTTATACTGACTGCAGGAGGACACATCACACACAGGACAGTCACTGTGCACCTCCTCTTATACTGACTGCAGGAGGACACATCACACACAGGACAGTCACTGTGCACCTCCTCTTATACTGAGTGCAGGAGGACACATCACACACAGGACAGTCACTGTGCGCTTCCTCTTATACTGACTGCAGGAGGACACATCACACACAGGACAGTCACTGTGCGCTTCCTCTTATACTGACTGCAGGAGGACACATCACACACAGGACAGTCACTGTGCACCTCCTCTTATACTGACTGCAGTAGGACACATCACACACAGGACAGTCACTGTGCACCTCCTCTTATACTGAGTGCAGAAGGAAACATCACACACAGGACAGTCACTGTGCGCTTCCTATTATACTGACTGCAGGAGGACACATCACACACAGGACAGTCACTGTGTACCACCTCTTATACTGAGTGCAGAAGGAAACATCACACACAGGACAGTCACTGTGCGCTTCCTCTTATACTGACTGCAGGAGGACACATCACACACAGGACAGTCACTGTGCACTTCCTCTTATACTGACTGCAGGAGGACACATCACACACCGGACAGTCACTGTGCACTTCCTCTTATACTGACTGCAGGAGGACACATCACACACAGGACAGTCACTGTGCACCTCCTCTTATACTGAGTGCAGGAGGACACATCACACACAGGACAGTCACTGTGTACTTCCTCTTATACTGACTGCAGGAGGACACATCACACACAGGACAGTCACTGTGTACCACCTCTTATACTGAGTGCAGGAGGACACATCACACACAGGACAGTCACTGTGCACCTCCTCTTATACTGAGTGCAGGAGGACACATCACACACAGGACAGTCACTGTGTACCACCTCTTATACTGACTGCAGGAGGACACATCACACACAGGACAGTCACTGTGCACCTCCTCTTATACTGACTGCAGGAGGACACATCACACACAGGACAGTCACTGTGCACCTCCTCTTATACTGACTGCAGTAGGACACATCACACACAGGACAGTCACTGTGCACCTCCTCTTATACTGAGTGCAGAAGGAAACATCACACACAGGACAGTCACTGTGCGCTTCCTCTTATACTGACTGCAGGAGGACACATCACACACAGGACAGTCACTGTGTACCACCTCTTATACTGAGTGCAGAAGGAAACATCACACACAGGACAGTCACTGTGCGCTTCCTCTTATACTGACTGCAGGAGGACACATCACACACAGGACAGTCACTGTGCACTTCCTCTTATACTGACTGCAGGAGGACACATCACACACAGGACAGTCACTGTGCACTTTCTCTTATACTGACTGCAGGAGGACACATCATACACAGGACAGTCACTGTGCACCTCCTCTTATACTGACTGCAGGAGGACACATCACACACAGGACAGTCACTGTGCACCTCCTCTTATACTGACTGCAGGAGGACACATCACACACAGGACAGTCACTGTGTACCACCTTTTATACTGAGTGCAGGAGGACACATCACACACAGGACAGTCACTGTGCGCTTCCTCTTATACTGAGTGCAGGAGGAAACATCACACACAGGACAGTCACTGTGCACTTCCTCTTATACTGAGTGCAGGAGGACACATCACACACAGGACAGTCACTGTGTACCACCTCTTATACTGACTGCAGGAGGAGACATCATACACAGGACAGTCACTGTGTACCACCTCTTATACTGACTGCAGGAGGACACATCACACACAGGACAGTCACTGTGCGCTTCCTCTTATACTGACTGCAGGAGGACACATCACACACAGGACAGTCACTGTGTACCACCTCTTATACTGAGTGCAGGAGGACACATCACACACAGGACAGTCACTGTGCGCTTCCTCTTATACTGACTGCAGGAGGACACATCACACACAGGACAGTCACTGTGCACCTCCTCTTATACTGAGTGCAGGAGGACACATCACACACAGGACAGTCACTGTGCACCTCCTCTTATACTGAGTGAAGGAGGACACATCACACACAGGACAGTCACTGTGCACCTCCTCTTATACTGACTGCAGGAGGAGACATCACACACAGGACAGTCACTGTGCACCTCCTCTTATACTGACTGCAGGAGGACACATCACACACAGGACAGTCACTGTGTACCACCTCTTATACTGACTGCAGGAGGAGACATCACACACAGGACAGTCACTGTGCACCTCCTCTTATACTGACTGCAGGAGGAGACATCACACACAGGACAATCACTGTGCACTTCCTCTTATACTGACTGCAGGAGGAAACATCACACACAGGACAGTCACTGTGCACTTCCTCTTATACTGACTGCAGGAGGAAACATCACACACAGGACAGTCACTGTGCACTTCCTCTTATACTGACTGCAGGAGGAAACATAACACACAGGACAGTCACTGTGTACCACCTCTTATACTGACTGCAGGAGGAGACAACACACACAGGACAGTCACTGTGCACCTCCTCTTATACTGACTGCAGGAGGAGACATCACACACAGGACAATCACTGTGCACTTCCTCTTATACTGACTGCAGGAGGACACATCACACACAGGACAGTCACTGTGCACTTCCTCTTATACTGACTGCAGGAGGACACATCACACACAGGACAGTCACTGTGCACCTCCTCATACTGACTGCAGGAGGACACATCACACACAGGACAGTCACTGTGCACTTCCTCTTATACTGACTGCAGGAGGACACATCACACACAGGACAGTCACTGTGCACTTCCTCTTATACTGACTGCAGGAGGACACATCACACACAGGACAGTCACTGTGCGCTTCCTCTTATACTGACTGCAGGAGGACACATCACACACAGGACAGTCACTGTGCACCTCCTCATACTGACTGCAGGAGGACACATCACACACAGGACAGTCACTGTGCGCTTCCTCTTATACTGACTGCAGGAGGACACATCACACACAGGACAGTCACTGTGCGCTTCCTCTTATACTGACTGCAGGAGGACACATCACACACAGGACAGTCACTGTGTACCACCTCTTATACTGAGTGCAGGAGGACACATCACACACAGGACAGTCACTGTGCGCTTCCTCTTATACTGACTGCAGGAGGACACATCACACACAGGACAGTCACTGTGCGCTTCCTTTTATACTGACTGCAGGAGGACACATCACACACAGGACAGTCACTGTGCACTTCCTCTTATACTGACTGCAGGAGGACACATCACACACAGGACAGTCACTGTGCGCTTCCTTTTATACTGACTGCAGGAGGACACATCACACACAGGACAGTCACTGTGCACTTCCTCTTATACTGACTGCAGGAGGACACATCACACACAGGACAGTCACTGTGCGCTTCCTTTTATACTGACTGCAGGAGGACACATCACACACAGGACAGTCACTGTGCACTTCCTCTTATACTGACTGCAGGAGGACACATCACACACAGGACAGTCACTGTGCACCTCCTCTTATACTGACTGCAGGAGGACACATCACACACAGGACAGTCACTGTGTACCACCTCTTATACTGACTGCAGGAGGAGACATCATACACAGGACAGTCACTGTGCACTTCCTCTTATACTGACTGCAGGAGGACACATCACACACAGGACAGTCACTGTGCACCTCCTCTTATACTGACTGCAGGAGGACACATCACACACAGGACAGTCACTGTGTACCACCTCTTATACTGACTGCAGGAGGACACATCACACACAGGACAGTCACTGTGCACTTCCTCTTATACTGACTGCAGGAGGACACATCACACACAGGACAGTCACTGTGCGCTTCCTCTTATACTGAGTGCAGGAGGACACATCACACGGGACAGTCACTGTGCGCTTCCTCTTATACTGACTGCAGGAGGACACATCACACACAGGACAGTCACTGTGTACCACCTCTTATACTGAGTGCAGGAGGACACATCACACACAGGACAGTCACTGTGCGCTTCCTCTTATACTGACTGCAGGAGGACACATCACACACAGGACAGTCACTGTGCGCTTCCTTTTATACTGACTGCAGGAGGACACATCACACACAGGACAGTCACTGTGCACTTCCTCTTATACTGACTGCAGGAGGACACATCACACACAGGACAGTCACTGTGCGCTTCCTTTTATACTGACTGCAGGAGGACACATCACACACAGGACAGTCACTGTGCACTTCCTCTTATACTGACTGCAGGAGGACACATCACACACAGGACAGTCACTGTGTACCACCTCTTATACTGACTGCAGGAGGAGACATCATACACAGGACAGTCACTGTGCACTTCCTCTTATACTGACTGCAGGAGGACACATCACACACAGGACAGTCACTGTGCACTTCCTCTTATACTGAGTGCAGGAGGACACATCACACACAGGACAGTCACTGTGTACTTCCTCTTATACTGACTGCAGGAGGACACATCACACACAGGACAGTCACTGTGCACTTCCTCTTATACTGACTGCAGGAGGACACATCACACACAGGACAGTCACTGTGTACCACCTCTTATACTGACTGCAGGAGGACACATCACACACAGGACAGTCACTGTGCGCTTCCTCTTATACTGACTGCAGGAGGAAACATAACACACAGGACAGTCACTGTGTACCACCTCTTATACTGACTGCAGGAGGAGACAACACACACAGGACAGTCACTGTGCACCTCCTCTTATACTGACTGCAGGAGGAGACATCACACACAGGACAATCACTGTGCACTTCCTCTTATACTGACTGCAGGAGGACACATCACACACAGGACAGTCACTGTGCACTTCCTCTTATACTGACTGCAGGAGGAGACATCATACACAGGACAGTCACTGTGTACCACCTCTTATACTGACTGCAGGAGGACACATCACACACAGGACAGTCACTGTGCGCTTCCTCTTATACTGACTGCAGGAGGACACATCACACACAGGACAGTCACTGTGCACCTCCTCATACTGACTGCAGGAGGACACATCACACACAGGACAGTCACTGTGCGCTTCCTCTTATACTGAGTGCAGGAGGACACATCACACGGGACAGTCACTGTGTGCTTCCTTTTATACTGACTGCAGGAGGACACATCACACACAGGACAGTCACTGTGCACTTCCTCTTATACTGACTGCAGGAGGACACATCACACACAGGACAGTCACTGTGCACCTCCTCTTATACTGACTGCAGGAGGACACATCACACACAGGACAGTCACTGTGTACCACCTCTTATACTGACTGCAGGAGGACACATCACACACAGGACAGTCACTCTGCGCTTCCTCTTATACTGAGTGCAGGAGGACACATCACACACAGGACAGTCACTGTGCACTTCCTCTTATACTGACTGCAGGAGGACACATCACACACAGGACAGTCACTGTGCGCTTCCTCTTATACTGACTGCAGGAGGACACATCACACACAGGACAGTCACTGTGCACCTCCTCATACTGACTGCAGGAGGACACATCACACACAGGACAGTCACTGTGCGCTTCCTCTTATACTGACTGCAGGAGGACACATCACACACAGGACAGTCACTGTGCGCTTCCTCTTATACTGACTGCAGGAGGACACATCACACACAGGACAGTCACTGTGCGCTTCCTCTTATACTGACTGCAGGAGGACACATCACACACAGGACAGTCACTGTGCGCTTCCTTTTATACTGACTGCAGGAGGACACATCACACACAGGACAGTCACTGTGCACTTCCTCTTATACTGACTGCAGGAGGACACATCACACACAGGACAGTCACTGTGCGCTTCCTTTTATACTGACTGCAGGAGGACACATCACACACAGGACAGTCACTGTGCACTTCCTCTTATACTGACTGCAGGAGGACACATCACACACAGGACAGTCACTGTGCGCTTCCTTTTATACTGACTGCAGGAGGACACATCACACACAGGACAGTCACTGTGCACTTCCTCTTATACTGACTGCAGGAGGACACATCACACACAGGACAGTCACTGTGCACCTCCTCTTATACTGACTGCAGGAGGACACATCACACACAGGACAGTCACTGTGTACCACCTCTTATACTGACTGCAGGAGGAGACATCATACACAGGACAGTCACTGTGCACTTCCTCTTATACTGACTGCAGGAGGACACATCACACACAGGACAGTCACTGTGCACCTCCTCTTATACTGACTGCAGGAGGACACATCACACACAGGACAGTCACTGTGTACCACCTCTTATACTGACTGCAGGAGGACACATCACACACAGGACAGTCACTGTGCACTTCCTCTTATACTGACTGCAGGAGGACACATCACACACAGGACAGTCACTGTGCGCTTCCTCTTATACTGAGTGCAGGAGGACACATCACACGGGACAGTCACTGTGCGCTTCCTCTTATACTGACTGCAGGAGGACACATCACACACAGGACAGTCACTGTGTACCACCTCTTATACTGAGTGCAGGAGGACACATCACACACAGGACAGTCACTGTGCGCTTCCTCTTATACTGACTGCAGGAGGACACATCACACACAGGACAGTCACTGTGCGCTTCCTTTTATACTGACTGCAGGAGGACACATCACACACAGGACAGTCACTGTGCACTTCCTCTTATACTGACTGCAGGAGGACACATCTCACACAGGACAGTCACTGTGTACCACCTCTTATACTGACTGCAGGAGGAGACATCATACACACAGGACAGTCACTGTGCACTTCCTCTTATACTGACTGCAGGAGGACACATCACACACAGGACAGTCACTGTGCACTTCCTCTTATACTGAGTGCAGGAGGACACATCACACACAGGACAGTCACTGTGTACTTCCTCTTATACTGACTGCAGGAGGACACATCACACACAGGACAGTCACTGTGCACTTCCTCTTATACTGACTGCAGGAGGACACATCACACACAGGACAGTCACTGTGTACCACCTCTTATACTGACTGCAGGAGGACACATCACACACAGGACAGTCACTGTGCGCTTCCTCTTATACTGACTGCAGGAGGACACATCACACACAGGACAGTCACTGTGCACCTCCTCATACTGACTGCAGGAGGACACATCACACACAGGACAGTCACTGTGCGCTTCCTCTTATACTGACTGCAGGAGGACACATCACACACAGGACAGTCACTGTGCGCTTCCTCTTATACTGACTGCAGGAGGACACATCACACACAGGACAGTCACTGTGCACCTCCTCTTATACTGACTGCAGGAGGACACATCACACACAGGACAGTCACTGTGCGCTTCCTCTTATACTGACTGCAGGAGGACACATCACACACAGGACAGTCACTGTGCACCTCCTCATACTGACTGCAGGAGGACACATCACACACAGGACAGTCACTGTGCACTTCCTCTTATACTGACTGCAGGAGGAAACATCACACACAGGACAGTCACTGTGTACCACCTCTTATACTGACTGCAGGAGGAGACATCATACACAGGACAGTCACTGTGTACCACCTCTTATACTGACTGCAGGAGGACACATCACACACAGGACAGTCACTGTGTACCACCTCTTATACTGACTGCAGGAGGACACATCACACACAGGACAGTCACTGTGTACTTCCTCTTATACTGAGTGCAGGAGGACACATCACACACAGGACAGTCACTGTGCACCTCCTCTTATACTGACTGCAGGAGGACACATCACACACAGGACAGTCACTGTGTACCACCTCTTATACTGAGTGCAGGAGGACACATCACACACAGGACAGTCACTGTGCACTTCCTCTTATACTGAGTGCAGGAGGACACATCACACACAGGACAGTCACTGTGCACTTCCTCTTATACTGACTGCAGGAGGACACATCACACACAGGACAGTCACTGTGCGCTTCCTCTTATACTGACTGCAGGAGGACACATCACACACAGGACAGTCACTGTGCACCTCCTCATACTGACTGCAGGAGGACACATCACACACAGGACAGTCACTGTGCGCTTCCTCTTATACTGAGTGCAGGAGGACACATCACACACAGGACAGTCACTGTGCGCTTCCTCTTATACTGAGTGCAGGAGGACACATCACACGGGACAGTCACTGTGCGCTTCCTTTTATACTGACTGCAGGAGGACACATCACACACAGGACAGTCACTGTGCACCTCCTCTTATACTGACTGCAGGAGGACACATCACACACAGGACAGTCACTGTGCGCTTCCTCTTATACTGAGTGCAGGAGGACACATCACACACAGGACAGTCACTGTGCGCTTCCTCTTATACTGAGTGCAGGAGGACACATCACACGGGACAGTCACTGTGCGCTTCCTTTTATACTGACTGCAGGAGGACACATCACACACAGGACAGTCACTGTGTACCACCTCTTATACTGAGTGCAGGAGGACACATCACACACAGGACAGTCACTGTGCGCTTCCTCTTATACTGAGTGCAGGAGGACACATCACACACAGGACAGTCACTGTGCGCTTCCTCTTATACTGAGTGCAGGAGGACACATCACACGGGACAGTCACTGTGCGCTTCCTTTTATACTGACTGCAGGAGGACACATCACACACAGGACAGTCACTGTGTACCACCTCTTATACTGACTGCAGGAGGACACATCACACACAGGACAGTCACTGTGCACTTCCTCTTATACTGACTGCAGGAGGAAACATCACACACAGGACAGTCACTGTGTACCACCTCTTATACTGACTGCAGGAGGAGACATCATACACAGGACAGTCACTGTGTACCACCTCTTATACTGACTGCAGGAGGACACATCACACACAGGACAGTCACTGTGTACCACCTCTTATACTGACTGCAGGAGGACACATCACACACAGGACAGTCACTGTGTACCACCTCTTATACTGACTGCAGGAGGAAACATCACACACAGGACAGTCACTGTGCGCTTCCTCTTATACTGACTGCAGGAGGACACATCACACACAGGACAGTCACTGTGCACTTCCTCTTATACTGACTGCAGGAGGACACATCACACACAGGACAGTCACTGTGTACTTCCTCTTATACTGACTGCAGGAGGACACATCACACACAGGACAGTCACTGTGCGCTTCCTCTTATACTGACTGCAGGAGGACACATCACACACAGGACAGTCACTGTGTACCACCTCTTATACTGAGTGCAGGAGGACACATCACACACGGGACAGTCACTGTGTACCACCTCTTATACTGAATGCAGGAGGACACATCACACACAGGACAGTCACTGTGCACTTCCTCTTATACTGACTGCAGGAGGACACATCACACACAGGACAGTCACTGTGCGCTTCCTCTTATACTGACTGCAGGAGGACACATCACACACAGGACAGTCACTGTGCACTTCCTCTTATACTGACTGCAGGAGGACACATCACACACAGGACAGTCACTGTGCGCTTCCTCTTATACTGACTGCAGGAGGACACATCACACGGGACAGTCACTGTGCGCTTCCTTTTATACTGACTGCAGGAGGACACATCACACACAGGACAGTCACTGTGCACTTCCTCTTATACTGACTACAGGAGGACACATCACACACAGGACAGTCACTGTGCACTTCCTCTTATACTGACTGCAAGAGGAAACATCACACACAGGACAGTCACTGTGCACTTCCTCTTATACTGACTGCAGGAGGAAACATCACACACAGGACAGTCACTGTGCACTTCCTCTTATACTGAGTGCAGGAGGACACATCACACACAGGACAGTCACTGTGCACTTCCTCTTATACTGACTGCAGGAGGAAACATCACACACAGGACAGTCACTGTGCACCTCCTCTTATACTGACTGCAGGAGGAGACATCATACACAGGACAGTCACTGTGTACCACCTCTTATACTGACTGCAGGAGGAGACATCATACACAGGACAGTCACTGTGTACCACCTCTTATACTGACTGCAGGAGGACACATCACACACAGGACAGTCACTGTGCGCTTCCTCTTATACTGACTGCAGGTGGACACATCACACACAGGACAGTCACTGTGCACTTCCTCTTATACTGACTGCAGGAGGACACATCACATACAGGACAGTCACTGTGCACTTCCTCTTATACTGACTGCAGGAGGACACATCACACACAGGACAGTCACTGTGTACCACCTCTTATACTGAGTGCAGGAGGACACATCACACACAGGACAGTCACTGTGCACTTCATCTTATACTGAGTGCAGGAGGACACATCACACACAGGACAGTCACTGTGCACCTCCTCTTATACTGACTGCAGGAGGAGACATCACACACAGGACAGTCACTGTGTACCACCTCTTATACTGAGTGCAGGAGGACACATCACATACAGGACAGTCACTGTGCACTTCCTCTTATACTCACTGCAGGAGGACACATCACACACAGGACAGTCACTGTGCACCTCCTCTTATACTGAGTGCAGGAGGAGACATCACACACAGGACAGTCACTGTGCGCTTCCTCTTATACTGAGTGCAGGAGGACACATCACACACAGGACAGTCACTGTGCACCTCCTCTTATACTGAGTGCAGGAGGACACATCACACACAGGACAGTCACTGTGCACTTCCTCTTATACTGACTGCAGGAGGACACATCACACACAGGACAGTCACTGTGCACTTCCTCTTATACTGACTGCAGGAGGACACATCACACACACACACAGGACAGTCACTGTGCGCTTCCTCTTATACTGAGTGCAGGAGGACACATCACACACAGTACAGTCACTGTGTACTTCCTCTTATACTGACTGCAGGAGGACACATCACACACAGGACAGTCACTGTGCACTTCCTCTTATACTGACTGCAGGAGGACACATCACACACAGGACAGTCACTGTGCACTTCCTCTTATACTGACTGCAGGAGGACACATCACACACAGGACAGTCACTGTGCACTTCCTCTTATACTGACTGCAGGAGGACACATCACACACAGGACAGTCACTGTGCACTTCCTCTTATACTGACTGCAGGAGGAGACATCACACACAGGACAGTCACTGTGCACTTCCTCTTATACTGACTGCAGGAGGACACATCACACACAGGGCAGTCACTGTGCACTTCCTCTTATACTGAGTGCAGGAGGACACATCACACACAGGACAGTCACTGTGCACCTCCTCTTATACTGAGTGCAGGAGGACACATCACACACAGGACAGTCACTGTGTACCACCTCTTATACTGAGTGCAGGAGGAAACATCACACACAGGACAGTCACTGTGCACTTCCTCTTATACTGACTGCAGGAGGACACATCACACACAGGACAGTCACTGTGCACTTCCTCTTATACTGACTGCAGGAGGACACATCACACACAGGACAATCACTGTGCACCTCCTCTTATACTGACTGCAGGAGGAGACAACACACACAGGACAGTCACTGTGCACTTCCTCTTATACTGACTGCAGGAGGAGACATCACACACAGGACAGTCACTGTGCGCTTCCTCTTATACTGAGTGCAGGAGGAAACATCACACACAGGACAGTCACTGTGCACCTCCTCTTATACTGAGTGCAGGAGGACACATCACACACAGGACAGTCACTGTGTACCACCTCTTATACTGACTGTAGGAGGACACATCACACACAGGACAGTCACTGTGCACCTCCTCTTATACTGACTGCAGGAGGACACATCACACACAGGACAGTCACTGTGCACTTCCTCTTATACTGACTGCAGGAGGACACATCACACACAGGACAGTCACTGTGCGCTTCCTCTTATACTGAGTGCAGGAGGAAACATCACACACAGGACAGTCACTGTGTACCACCTCTTATACTGAGTGCAGGAGGAAACATCACACACAGGACAGTCACTGTGTACCACCTCTTATACTGAGTGCAGGAGGACACATCATACACAGGACAGTCACTGTGCACCTCCTCTTATACTGACTGCAGGAGGACACATCATACACAGGACAGTCACTGTGCACCTCCTCATACTGACTGCAGGAGGACACATCACACACAGGACAGTCACTGTGCACCTCCTCTTATACTGAGTGCAGGAGGACACATCACACACAGGACAGTCACTGTGCACCTCCTCTTATACTGAGTGCAGGAGGACACATCACACACAGGACAGTCACTGTGCACCTCCTCTTATACTGAGTGCAGGAGGACACATCACACACAGGACAGTCACTGTGTACTTCCTCTTATACTGACTGCAGGAGGACACATCACACACAGGACAGTCACTGTGCACTTCCTCTTATACTGACTGCAGGAGGACACATCACACACAGGACAGTCACTGTGCACCTCCTCTTATACTGAGTGCAGGAGGACACATCACACACAGGACAGTCACTGTGTACCACCTCTTATACTGAGTGCAGGAGGAAACATCACACACAGGACAGTCACTGTGCACTTCCTCTTATACTGACTGCAGGAGGACACATCACACACAGGACAGTCACTGTGCACCTCCTCTTATACTTAGTGCAGGAAGACACATCACACACAGGACAGTCACTGTGTACCACCTCTTATACTGAGTGCAGGAGGACACATCACACACAGGACAGTCACTGTGTACCACCTCTTATACTGACTGCAGGAGGACACATCACACACAGGACAGTCACTGTGTACCACCTCTTATACTGAGTGCAGGAGGACACATCACACACAGGACAGTCACTGTGTACCACCTCTTATACTGAGTGCAGGAGGAAACATCACACACAGGACAGTCACTGTGCACTTCCTCTTATACTGACTGCAGGAGGACACATCACACACAGGACAGTCACTGTGCACCTCCTCTTATACTGAGTGCAGGAGGACACATCACACACAGGACAGTCACTGTGCACTTCCTCTTATACTGACTGCAGGAGGACACATCACACACAGGACAGTCACTGTGTACCACCTCTTATACTGAGTGCAGGAGGAAACATCACACACAGGACAGTCACTGTGCACTTCCTCTTATACTGACTGCAGGAGGACACATCACACACAGGACAGTCACTGTGCACCTCCTCTTATACTGAGTGCAGGAGGACACATCACACACAGGACAGTCACTGTGTACCACCTCTTATACTGAGTGCAGGAGGAAACATCACACACAGGACAGTCAATGTGCACTTCCTCTTATACTGACTGCAGGAGGACACATCACACACACAGGACAGTCACTGTGCACCTCCTCTTATACTGAGTGCAGGAGGACACATCACACACAGGACAGTCACTGTGTACCACCTCTTATACTGACTGCAGGAGGACACATCATGCACAGGACAGTCACTGTGTACCACCTCTTATACTGACTGCAGGAGGACACATCACACACAGGACAGTCACTGTGCACCTCCTCATACTGACTGCAGGAGGACACATCACACACAGGACAGTCACTGTGCGCTTCCTCTTATACTGAGTGCAGGAGGACACATCACACACAGGACAGTCACTGTGCACTTCCTCTTATACTGACTGCAAGAGGAAACATCACACACAGGACAGTCACTGTGCACTTCCTCTTATACTGACTGCAGGAGGAAACATCACACACAGGACAGTCACTGTGCACTTCCTCTTATACTGAGTGCAGGAGGACACATCACACACAGGACAGTCACTGTGCACTTCCTCTTATACTGACTGCAGGAGGAAACATCACACACAGGACAGTCACTGTGCACCTCCTCTTATACTGACTGCAGGAGGAGACATCATACACAGGACAGTCACTGTGTACCACCTCTTATACTGACTGCAGGAGGAGACATCATACACAGGACAGTCACTGTGTACCACCTCTTATACTGACTGCAGGAGGACACATCACACACAGGACAGTCACTGTGCGCTTCTCTTATACTGACTGCAGGTGGACACATCACACACAGGACAGTCACTGTGCACTTCCTCTTATACTGACTGCAGGAGGACACATCACATACAGGACAGTCACTGTGCACTTCCTCTTATACTGACTGCAGGAGGACACATCACACACAGGACAGTCACTGTGTACCACCTCTTATACTGAGTGCAGGAGGACACATCACACACAGGACAGTCACTGTGCACTTCATCTTATACTGAGTGCAGGAGGACACATCACACACAGGACAGTCACTGTGCACCTCCTCTTATACTGACTGCAGGAGGAGACATCACACACAGGACAGTCACTGTGTACCACCTCTTATACTGAGTGCAGGAGGACACATCACATACAGGACAGTCACTGTGCACTTCCTCTTATACTCACTGCAGGAGGACACATCACACACAGGACAGTCACTGTGCACCTCCTCTTATACTGAGTGCAGGAGGAGACATCACACACAGGACAGTCACTGTGCGCTTCCTCTTATACTGAGTGCAGGAGGACACATCACACACAGGACAGTCACTGTGCACCTCCTCTTATACTGAGTGCAGGAGGACACATCACACACAGGACAGTCACTGTGCACTTCCTCTTATACTGACTGCAGGAGGACACATCACACACAGGACAGTCACTGTGCACTTCCTCTTATACTGACTGCAGGAGGACACATCACACACACACACACAGGACAGTCACTGTGCGCTTCCTCTTATACTGAGTGCAGGAGGACACATCACACACAGGACAGTCACTGTGTACTTCCTCTTATACTGACTGCAGGAGGACACATCACACACAGGACAGTCACTGTGCACTTCCTCTTATACTGACTGCAGGAGGACACATCACACACAGGACAGTCACTGTGCACTTCCTCTTATACTGACTGCAGGAGGACACATCACACACAGGACAGTCACTGTGCACTTCCTCTTATACTGACTGCAGGAGGACACATCACACACAGGACAGTCACTGTGCACTTCCTCTTATACTGACTGCAGGAGGAGACATCACACACAGGACAGTCACTGTGCACTTCCTCTTATACTGACTGCAGGAGGACACATCACACACAGGGCAGTCACTGTGCACTTCCTCTTATACTGAGTGCAGGAGGACACATCACACACAGGACAGTCACTGTGCACCTCCTCTTATACTGAGTGCAGGAGGACACATCACACACAGTACAGTCACCTGTGTACCACCTCTTATACTGAGTGCAGGAGGAAACATCACACACAGGACAGTCACTGTGCACTTCCTCTTATACTGACTGCAGGAGGACACATCACACACAGGACAGTCACTGTGCACTTCCTCTTATACTGACTGCAGGAGGACACATCACACACAGGACAATCACTGTGCACCTCCTCTTATACTGACTGCAGGAGGAGACAACACACACAGGACAGTCACTGTGCACTTCCTCTTATACTGACTGCAGGAGGAGACATCACACACAGGACAGTCACTGTGCGCTTCCTCTTATACTGAGTGCAGGAGGAAACATCACACACAGGACAGTCACTGTGCACCTCCTCTTATACTGAGTGCAGGAGGACACATCACACACAGGACAGTCACTGTGTACCACCTCTTATACTGACTGTAGGAGGACACATCACACACAGGACAGTCACTGTGCACCTCCTCTTATACTGACTGCAGGAGGACACATCACACACAGGACAGTCACTGTGCACTTCCTCTTATACTGACTGCAGGAGGACACATCACACACAGGACAGTCACTGTGCGCTTCCTCTTATACTGAGTGCAGGAGGAAACATCACACACAGGACAGTCACTGTGTACCACCTCTTATACTGAGTGCAGGAGGAAACATCACACACAGGACAGTCACTGTGTACCACCTCTTATACTGAGTGCAGGAGGACACATCATACACAGGACAGTCACTGTGCACCTCCTCTTATACTGACTGCAGGAGGACACATCATACACAGGACAGTCACTGTGCACCTCCTCATACTGACTGCAGGAGGACACATCACACACAGGACAGTCACTGTGCACCTCCTCTTATACTGAGTGCAGGAGGACACATCACACACAGGACAGTCACTGTGCACCTCCTCTTATACTGAGTGCAGGAGGACACATCACACACAGGACAGTCACTGTGCACCTCCTCTTATACTGAGTGCAGGAGGACACATCACACACAGGACAGTCACTGTGTACTTCCTCTTATACTGACTGCAGGAGGACACATCACACACAGGACAGTCACTGTGCACTTCCTCTTATACTGACTGCAGGAGGACACATCACACACAGGACAGTCACTGTGCACCTCCTCTTATACTGAGTGCAGGAGGACACATCACACACAGGACAGTCACTGTGTACCACCTCTTATACTGACTGCAGGAGGACACATCACACACAGGACAGTCACTGTGTACCACCTCTTATACTGAGTGCAGGAGGACACATCACACACAGGACAGTCACTGTGTACCACCTCTTATACTGAGTGCAGGAGGAAACATCACACACAGGACAGTCACTGTGCACTTCCTCTTATACTGACTGCAGGAGGACACATCACACACAGGACAGTCACTGTGCACCTCCTCTTATACTGAGTGCAGGAGGACACATCACACACAGGACAGTCACTGTGCACTTCCTCTTATACTGACTGCAGGAGGACACATCACACACAGGACAGTCACTGTGTACCACCTCTTATACTGAGTGCAGGAGGAAACATCACACACAGGACAGTCACTGTGCACTTCCTCTTATACTGACTGCAGGAGGACACATCACACACAGGACAGTCACTGTGCACCTCCTCTTATACTGAGTGCAGGAGGACACATCACACACAGGACAGTCACTGTGTACCACCTCTTATACTGAGTGCAGGAGGAAACATCACACACAGGACAGTCAATGTGCACTTCCTCTTATACTGACTGCAGGAGGACACATCACACACACAGGACAGTCACTGTGCACCTCCTCTTATACTGAGTGCAGGAGGACACATCACACACAGGACAGTCACTGTGTACCACCTCTTATACTGACTGCAGGAGGACACATCATGCACAGGACAGTCACTGTGTACCACCTCTTATACTGACTGCAGGAGGACACATCACACACAGGACAGTCACTGTGCACCTCCTCATACTGACTGCAGGAGGACACATCACACACAGGACAGTCACTGTGCGCTTCCTCTTATACTGAGTGCAGGAGGACACATCACACACAGGACAGTCACTGTGTACTTCCTCTTATACTGACTGCAGGAGGACACATCACACACAGGACAGTCACTGTGCACCTCCTCATACTGACTGCAGGAGGACACATCACACACAGGACAGTCACTGTGCGCTTCCTCTTATACTGAGTGCAGGAGGACACATCACACAGGACAGTCACTGTGCGCTTCCTTTTATACTGACTGCAGGAGGACACATCACACACAGGACAGTCACTGTGCACTTCCTCTTATACTGACTGCAGGAGGAAACATCACACACAGGACAGTCACTGTGTACCACCTCTTATACTGAGTGCAGGAGGACACATCACACACAGGACAGTCACTGTGCACTTCCTCTTATACTGAGTGCAGGAGGACACATCACACACAGGACAGTCACTGTGCACTTCCTCTTATACTGAGTGCAGGAGGACACATCACACACAGGACAGTCACTGTGCACTTCCTCTTATACTGACTGCAGGAGGAAACATCACACACAGGACAGTCACTGTGCACCTCCTCTTATACTGACTGCAGGAGGAGACATCATACACAGGACAGTCACTGTGTACCACCTCTTATACTGACTGCAGGAGGAGACATCATACACAGGACAGTCACTGTGTACCACCTCTTATACTGACTGCAGGAGGACACATCACACACAGGACAGTCACTGTGCGCTTCCTCTTATACTGACTGCAGGAGGACACATCACACACAGGACAGTCACTGTGCACTTCCTCTTATACTGACTGCAGGAGGACACATCACATACAGGACAGTCACTGTGCGCTTCCTCTTACACTGAGTGCAGGAGGACACATCACACGGGACAGTCACTGTGCGCTTCCTTTTATACTGACTGCAGTAGGACACATCATACACAGGACAGTCACTGTGTGCCACCTCTTATACTGAGTGCAGGAGGACACATCACACACAGGACAGTCACTGTGTACCACCTCTTATACTGACTGCAGGAGGACACATCACACACAGGACAGTCACTGTGCACTTCCTCTTATACTGACTGCAGGAGGACACATCACACACAGGACAGTCACTGTGCACCTCCTCATACTGACTGCAGGAGGACACATCACACACAGGACAGTCACTGTGCACCTCCTCTTATACTGACTGCAGGAGGAAACATCACACACAGGACAGTCACTGTGCGCTTCCTCTTATACTGACTGCAGGAGGACACATCACACACAGGACAGTCACTGTGCACTTCCTCTTATACTGACTGCAGGAGGACACATCACACACAGGACAGTCACTGTGCACTTCATCTTATACGGACTGCAGGAGGAGACATCACACACAGGACAGTCACTGTGTACCACCTCTTATACTGACTGCAGGAGGACACATCACACACAGGACAGTCACTGTGCGCTTCCTCTTATACTGACTGCAGGAGGACACATCACACACAGGACAGTCACTGTGCACTTCCTCTTATACTGACTGCAGGAGGAAACATCACACACAGGACAGTCACTGTGCGCTTCCTCTTATACTGACTGCAGGAGGACACATCACACACAGGACAGTCACTGTGCGCTTCCTCTTATACTGACTGCAGGAGGAGACATCACACACAGGACAGTCACTGTGCGCTTCCTCTTATACTGACTGCAGGAGGACACATCACACACAGGACAGTCACTGTGCGCTTCCTCTTATACTGACTGCAGGAGGAAACATCACACACAGGACAGTCACTGTGCGCTTCCTCTTATACTGACTGCAGGAGGACACATCACACACAGGACAGTCACTGGTGTGCACTTCCTCTTATACTGACTGCAGGAGGACACATCACACACAGGACAGTCACTGTGCGCTTCCTCTTATACTGACTGCAGGAGGACACATCACACACAGGACAGTCACTGTGCACTTCCTCTTATACTGACTGCAGGAGGACACATCACACACAGGACAGTCACTGTGCACTTCCTCTTATACTGACTGCAGGAGGACACATCACACACAGGACAGTCACTGTGCACTTCCTCTTATACTGACTGCAGGAGGACACATCACACACAGGACAGTCACTGTGCACTTCCTCTTATACTGACTGCAGGAGTACACATCACACACAGGACAGTCACTGTGTACTTCCTCTTATACTGACTGCAGGAGGAGACATCACACACAGGACAGTCACTGTGCACTTCCTCTTATACTGACTGCAGGAGGACACATCACACACAGGGCAGTCACTGTGCACTTCCTCTTATACTGACTGCAGGAGGACACATCACACACAGGACAGTCACTGTGCACCTCCTCTTATACTGAGTGCAGGAGGACACATCACACACAGGACAGTCACTGTGTACCACCTCTTATACTGAGTGCAGGAGGAAACATCACACACAGGACAGTCACTGTGCGCTTCCTCTTATACTAACTGCAGGAGGACACATCACACACAGGACAGTCACTGTGCGCTTCCTCTTATACTGACTGCAGGAGGACACATCACACACAGGACAGTCACTGTGCACTTCCTCTTATACTGACTGCAGGAGGACACATCACACACAGGACAGTCACTGTGCGCTTCCTCTTATACTGACTGCAGGAGGACACATCACACGGGACAGTCACTGTGCGCTTCCTTTTATACTGACTGCAGGAGGACACATCACACACAGGACAGTCACTGTGCACTTCCTCTTATACTGACTACAGGAGGACACATCACACACAGGACAGTCACTGTGCACTTCCTCTTATACTGACTGCAAGAGGAAACATCACACACAGGACAGTCACTGTGCACTTCCTCTTATACTGACTGCAGGAGGAAACATCACACACAGGACAGTCACTGTGCACTTCCTCTTATACTGAGTGCAGGAGGACACATCACACACAGGACAGTCACTGTGCACTTCCTCTTATACTGACTGCAGGAGGAAACATCACACACAGGACAGTCACTGTGCACCTCCTCTTATACTGACTGCAGGAGGAGACATCATACACAGGACAGTCACTGTGTACCACCTCTTATACTGACTGCAGGAGGAGACATCATACACAGGACAGTCACTGTGTACCACCTCTTATACTGACTGCAGGAGGACACATCACACACAGGACAGTCACTGTGCGCTTCCTCTTATACTGACTGCAGGTGGACACATCACACACAGGACAGTCACTGTGCACTTCCTCTTATACTGACTGCAGGAGGACACATCACATACAGGACAGTCACTGTGCACTTCCTCTTATACTGACTGCAGGAGGACACATCACACACAGGACAGTCACTGTGTACCACCTCTTATACTGAGTGCAGGAGGACACATCACACACAGGACAGTCACTGTGCACTTCATCTTATACTGAGTGCAGGAGGACACATCACACACAGGACAGTCACTGTGCACCTCCTCTTATACTGACTGCAGGAGGAGACATCACACACAGGACAGTCACTGTGTACCACCTCTTATACTGAGTGCAGGAGGACACATCACATACAGGACAGTCACTGTGCACTTCCTCTTATACTCACTGCAGGAGGACACATCACACACAGGACAGTCACTGTGCACCTCCTCTTATACTGAGTGCAGGAGGAGACATCACACACAGGACAGTCACTGTGCGCTTCCTCTTATACTGAGTGCAGGAGGACACATCACACACAGGACAGTCACTGTGCACCTCCTCTTATACTGAGTGCAGGAGGACACATCACACACAGGACAGTCACTGTGCACTTCCTCTTATACTGACTGCAGGAGGACACATCACACACAGGACAGTCACTGTGCACTTCCTCTTATACTGACTGCAGGAGGACACATCACACACACACACAGGACAGTCACTGTGCGCTTCCTCTTATACTGAGTGCAGGAGGACACATCACACACAGGACAGTCACTGTGTACTTCCTCTTATACTGACTGCAGGAGGACACATCACACACAGGACAGTCACTGTGCACTTCCTCTTATACTGACTGCAGGAGGACACATCACACACAGGACAGTCACTGTGCACTTCCTCTTATACTGACTGCAGGAGGACACATCACACACAGGACAGTCACTGTGCACTTCCTCTTATACTGACTGCAGGAGGACACATCACACACAGGACAGTCACTGTGCACTTCCTCTTATACTGACTGCAGGAGGAGACATCACACACAGGACAGTCACTGTGCACTTCCTCTTATACTGACTGCAGGAGGACACATCACACACAGGGCAGTCACTGTGCACTTCCTCTTATACTGAGTGCAGGAGGACACATCACACACAGGACAGTCACTGTGCACCTCCTCTTATACTGAGTGCAGGAGGACACATCACACACAGGACAGTCACTGTGTACCACCTCTTATACTGAGTGCAGGAGGAAACATCACACACAGGACAGTCACTGTGCACTTCCTCTTATACTGACTGCAGGAGGACACATCACACACAGGACAGTCACTGTGCACTTCCTCTTATACTGACTGCAGGAGGACACATCACACACAGGACAATCACTGTGCACCTCCTCTTATACTGACTGCAGGAGGAGACAACACACACAGGACAGTCACTGTGCACTTCCTCTTATACTGACTGCAGGAGGAGACATCACACACAGGACAGTCACTGTGCGCTTCCTCTAATACTGAGTGCAGGAGGAAACATCACACACAGGACAGTCACTGTGCACCTCCTCTTATACTGAGTGCAGGAGGACACATCACACACAGGACAGTCACTGTGTACCACCTCTTATACTGACTGTAGGAGGACACATCACACACAGGACAGTCACTGTGCACCTCCTCTTATACTGACTGCAGGAGGACACATCACACACAGGACAGTCACTGTGCACTTCCTCTTATACTGACTGCAGGAGGACACATCACACACAGGACAGTCACTGTGCGCTTCCTCTTATACTGAGTGCAGGAGGAAACATCACACACAGGACAGTCACTGTGTACCACCTCTTATACTGAGTGCAGGAGGAAACATCACACACAGGACAGTCACTGTGTACCACCTCTTATACTGAGTGCAGGAGGACACATCATACACAGGACAGTCACTGTGCACCTCCTCTTATACTGACTGCAGGAGGACACATCATACACAGGACAGTCACTGTGCACCTCCTCATACTGACTGCAGGAGGACACATCACACACAGGACAGTCACTGTGCACCTCCTCTTATACTGAGTGCAGGAGGACACATCACACACAGGACAGTCACTGTGCACCTCCTCTTATACTGAGTGCAGGAGGACACATCACACACAGGACAGTCACTGTGCACCTCCTCTTATACTGAGTGCAGGAGGACACATCACACACAGGACAGTCACTGTGTACTTCCTCTTATACTGACTGCAGGAGGACACATCACACACAGGACAGTCACTGTGCACTTCCTCTTATACTGACTGCAGGAGGACACATCACACACAGGACAGTCACTGTGCACCTCCTCTTATACTGAGTGCAGGAGGACACATCACACACAGGACAGTCACTGTGTACCACCTCTTATACTGAGTGCAGGAGGAAACATCACACACAGGACAGTCACTGTGCACTTCCTCTTATACTGACTGCAGGAGGACACATCACACACAGGACAGTCACTGTGCACCTCCTCTTATACTGAGTGCAGGAAGACACATCACACACAGGACAGTCACTGTGTACCACCTCTTATACTGAGTGCAGGAGGACACATCACACACAGGACAGTCACTGTGTACCACCTCTTATACTGACTGCAGGAGGACACATCACACACAGGACAGTCACTGTGTACCACCTCTTATTCTGAGTGCAGGAGGACACATCACACACAGGACAGTCACTGTGTACCACCTCTTATACTGAGTGCAGGAGGAAACATCACACACAGGACAGTCACTGTGCACTTCCTCTTATACTGACTGCAGGAGGACACATCACACACAGGACAGTCACTGTGCACCTCCTCTTATACTGAGTGCAGGAGGACACATCACACACAGGACAGTCACTGTGCACTTCCTCTTATACTGACTGCAGGAGGACACATCACACACAGGACAGTCACTGTGTACCACCTCTTATACTGAGTGCAGGAGGAAACATCACACACAGGACAGTCACTGTGCACTTCCTCTTATACTGACTGCAGGAGGACACATCACACACAGGACAGTCACTGTGCACCTCCTCTTATACTGAGTGCAGGAGGACACATCACACACAGGACAGTCACTGTGTACCACCTCTTATACTGAGTGCAGGAGGAAACATCACACACAGGACAGTCAATGTGCACTTCCTCTTATACTGACTGCAGGAGGACACATCACACACACAGGACAGTCACTGTGCACCTCCTCTTATACTGAGTGCAGGAGGACACATCACACACAGGACAGTCACTGTGTACCACCTCTTATACTGACTGCAGGAGGACACATCATGCACAGGACAGTCACTGTGTACCACCTCTTATACTGACTGCAGGAGGACACATCACACACAGGACAGTCACTGTGCACCTCCTCATACTGACTGCAGGAGGACACATCACACACAGGACAGTCACTGTGCGCTTCCTCTTATACTGAGTGCAGGAGGACACATCACACACAGGACAGTCACTGTGTACTTCCTCTTATACTGACTGCAGGAGGACACATCACACACAGGACAGTCACTGTGCACCTCCTCATACTGACTGCAGGAGGACACATCACACACAGGACAGTCACTGTGCGCTTCCTCTTATACTGAGTGCAGGAGGACACATCACACGGGACAGTCACTGTGCGCTTCCTTTTATACTGACTGCAGGAGGACACATCACACACAGGACAGTCACTGTGCACTTCCTCTTATACTGACTGCAGGAGGAAACATCACACACAGGACAGTCACTGTGTACCACCTCTTATACTGAGTGCAGGAGGACACATCACACACAGGACAGTCACTGTGCACTTCCTCTTATACTGAGTGCAGGAGGACACATCACACACAGGACAGTCACTGTGCACTTCCTCTTATACTGAGTGCAGGAGGACACATCACACACAGGACAGTCACTGTGCACTTCCTCTTATACTGACTGCAGGAGGAAACATCACACACAGGACAGTCACTGTGCACCTCCTCTTATACTGACTGCAGGAGGAGACATCATACACAGGACAGTCACTGTGTACCACCTCTTATACTGACTGCAGGAGGAGACATCATACACAGGACAGTCACTGTGTACCACCTCTTATACTGACTGCAGGAGGACACATCACACACAGGACAGTCACTGTGCGCTTCCTCTTATACTGACTGCAGGAGGACACATCACACACAGGACAGTCACTGTGCACTTCCTCTTATACTGACTGCAGGAGGACACATCACATACAGGACAGTCACTGTGCGCTTCCTCTTACACTGAGTGCAGGAGGACACATCACACGGGACAGTCACTGTGCGCTTCCTTTTATACTGACTGCAGTAGGACACATCATACACAGGACAGTCACTGTGTGCCACCTCTTATACTGAGTGCAGGAGGACACATCACACACAGGACAGTCACTGTGTACCACCTCTTATACTGACTGCAGGAGGACACATCACACACAGGACAGTCACTGTGCACTTCCTCTTATACTGACTGCAGGAGGACACATCACACACAGGACAGTCACTGTGCACCTCCTCATACTGACTGCAGGAGGACACATCACACACAGGACAGTCACTGTGCACCTCCTCTTATACTGACTGCAGGAGGAAACATCACACACAGGACAGTCACTGTGCGCTTCCTCTTATACTGACTGCAGGAGGACACATCACACACAGGACAGTCACTGTGCACTTCCTCTTATACTGACTGCAGGAGGACACATCACACACAGGACAGTCACTGTGCACTTCATCTTATACGGACTGCAGGAGGAGACATCACACACAGGACAGTCACTGTGTACCACCTCTTATACTGACTGCAGGAGGACACATCACACACAGGACAGTCACTGTGCGCTTCCTCTTATACTGACTGCAGGAGGACACATCACACACAGGACAGTCACTGTGCACTTCCTCTTATACTGACTGCAGGAGGAAACATCACACACAGGACAGTCACTGTGCGCTTCCTCTTATACTGACTGCAGGAGGACACATCACACACAGGACAGTCACTGTGCGCTTCCTCTTATACTGACTGCAGGAGGAGACATCACACACAGGACAGTCACTGTGCGCTTCCTCTTATACTGACTGCAGGAGGACACATCACACACAGGACAGTCACTGTGCGCTTCCTCTTATACTGACTGCAGGAGGAAACATCACACACAGGACAGTCACTGTGCGCTTCCTCTTATACTGACTGCAGGAGGACACATCACACACAGGACAGTCACTGGTGTGCACTTCCTCTTATACTGACTGCAGGAGGACACATCACACACAGGACAGTCACTGTGCGCTTCCTCTTATACTGACTGCAGGAGGACACATCACACACAGGACAGTCACTGTGCACTTCCTCTTATACTGACTGCAGGAGGACACATCACACACAGGACAGTCACTGTGCACTTCCTCTTATACTGACTGCAGGAGGACACATCACACACAGGACAGTCACTGTGCACTTCCTCTTATACTGACTGCAGGAGGACACATCACACACAGGACAGTCACTGTGCACTTCCTCTTATACTGACTGCAGGAGTACACATCACACACAGGACAGTCACTGTGTACTTCCTCTTATACTGACTGCAGGAGGAGACATCACACACAGGACAGTCACTGTGCACTTCCTCTTATACTGACTGCAGGAGGACACATCACACACAGGGCAGTCACTGTGCACTTCCTCTTATACTGACTGTAGGAGGACACATCACACACAGGACAGTCACTGTGCACCTCCTCTTATACTGAGTGCAGGAGGACACATCACACACAGGACAGTCACTGTGCACTTCCTCTTATACTGACTGCAGGAGGACACATCACACACAGGACAGTCACTGTGCACTTCCTCTTATACTGACTGCAGGAGGACACATCACACACAGGACAATCACTGTGCACCTCCTCTTATACTGAGTGCAGGAGGACACATCACACACAGGACAGTCACTGTGCACTTCCTCTTATACTGACTGCAGGAGGACACATCACACACAGGACAGTCACTGTGCACCTCCTCTTATACTGAGTGCAGGAGGACACATCACACACAGGACAGTCACTGTGCACTTCCTCTTATACTGACTGCAGGAGGACACATCACACACAGGACAGTCACTGTGCACTTCCTCTTATACTGACTGCAGGAGGACACATCACACACAGGACAATCACTGTGCACTTCCTCTTATACTGAGTGCAGGAGGACACATCACACACAGGACAGTCACTGTGCACTTCCTCTTATACTGACTGCAGGAGGACACATCACACACAGGACAGTCACTGTGCACTTCCTCTTATACTGACTGCAGGAGGACACATCACACACAGGACAGTCACTGTGTACTTCCTCTTATACTGACTGCAGGAGGAGACATCACACACAGGACAGTCACTGTGCACTTCCTCTTATACTGACTGCAGGAGGACACATCACACACAGGGCAGTCACTGTGCACTTCCTCTTATACTGAGTGCAGGAGGACACATCACACACAGGACAGTCACTGTGCACCTCCTCTTATACTGAGTGCAGGAGGACACATCACACACAGGACAGTCACTGTGTACCACCTCTTATACTGAGTGCAGGAGGAAACATCACACACAGGACAGTCACTGTGCACTTCCTCTTATACTGACTGCAGGAGGACACATCACACACAGGACAGTCACTGTGCGCTTCCTCTTATACTGACTGCAGGAGGACACATCACACACAGGACAATCACTGTGCACCTCCTCTTATACTGACTGCAGGAGGAGACAACACACACAGGACAGTCACTGTGCACTTCCTCTTATACTGACTGCAGGAGGAGACATCACACACAGGACAGTCACTGTGCGCTTCCTCTTATACTGACTGCAGGAGGAAACATCACACACAGGACAGTCACTGTGCACCTCCTCTTATACTGAGTGCAGGAGGACACATCACACACAGGACAGTCACTGTGCACTTCCTCTTATACTGAGTGCAGGAGGACACATCACACACAGGACAGTCACTGTGCACTTCCTCTTATACTGACTGCAGGAGGACACATCACACACAGGACAGTCACTGTGCACTTCCTCTTATACTGACTGCAGGAGGACACATCACACACAGGACAGTCACTGTGTACTTCCTCTTATACTGACTGCAGGAGGAGACATCACACACAGGACAGTCACTGTGCACTTCCTCTTATACTGACTGCAGGAGGACACATCACACACAGGGCAGTCACTGTGCACTTCCTCTTATACTGAGTGCAGGAGGACACATCACACACAGGACAGTCACTGTGCACCTCCTCTTATACTGAGTGCAGGAGGACACATCACACACAGGACAGTCACTGTGTACCACCTCTTATACTGACTGCAGGAGGACACATCACACACAGGACAGTCACTGTGCGCTTCCTCTTATACTGACTGCAGGAGGACACATCACACACAGGACAATCACTGTGCACCTCCTCTTATACTGAGTGCAGGAGGACACATCACACACAGGACAGTCACTGTGCACCTCCTCTTATACTGAGTGCAGGAGGACACATCACACACAGGACAGTCACTGTGTACTTCCTCTTATACTGACTGCAGGAGGACACATCACACACAGGACAGTCACTGTGTACTTCCTCTTATACTGACTGCAGGAGGACACATCACACACAGGACAGTCACTGTGCACTTCCTCTTATACTGTCTGCAGGAGGACACATCACACACAGGACAGTCACTGTGCACCTCCTCTTATACTGAGTGCAGGAGGACACATCACACACAGGACAGTCACTGTGTACCACCTCTTATACTGAGTGCAGGAGGAAACATCACACACAGGACAGTCACTGTGCACTTCCTCTTATACTGACTGCAGGAGGACACATCACACACAGGACAGTCACTGTGCACCTCCTCTTATACTGAGTGCAGGAAGACACATCACACACAGGACAGTCACTGTGTACCACCTCTTATACTGACTGCAGGAGGACACATCATACACAGGACAGTCACTGTGTACCACCTCTTATACTGAGTGCAGGAGGACACATCACACACAGGACAGTCACTGTGTACCACCTCTTATACTGAGTGCAGGAGGAAACATCACACACAGGACAGTCACTGTGCACTTCCTCTTATACTGAGTGCAGGAGGACACATCACACACAGGACAGTCACTGTGCACTTCCTCTTATACTGACTGCAGGAGGACACATCATACACAGGACAGTCACTGTGTACTACCTCTTATACTGAGTGCAGGAGGAAACATCACACACAGGACAGTCACTGTGCACTTCCTCTTATACTGACTGCAGGAGGACACATCACACACAGGACAGTCACTGTGCACCTCCTCTTATACTGAGTGCAGGAGGACACATCACACACAGGACAGTCACTGTGTACCACCTCTTATACTGACTGCAGGAGGACACATCACACACAGGACAGTCACTGTGTACCACCTCTTATACTGACTGCAGGAGGACACATCACACACAGGACAGTCACTGTGTACCACCTCTTATACTGACTGCAGGAGGACACATCACACACAGGACAGTCACTGTGCACTTCCTCTTATACTGACTGCAGGAGGACACATCACACACACAGGACAGTCACTGTGCACCTCCTCTTATACTGAGTGCAGGAGGACACATCACACACAGGACAGTCACTGTGTACCACCTCTTATACTGACTGCAGGAGGACACATCATGCACAGGACAGTCACTGTGTACCACCTCTTATACTGAGTGCAGGAGGACACATCACACACAGGACAGTCACTGTGTACCACCTCTTATACTGAGTGCAGGAGGAAACATCACACACAGGACAGTCACTGTGCACTTCCTCTTATACTGACTGCAGGAGGACACATCACACACAGGACAGTCACTGTGCACCTCCTCTTATACTGAGTGCAGGAGGACACATCACACAGAGGACAGTCACTGTGCACCTCCTCTTATACGGAGTGCAGGAGGACACATCACACACAGGACAGTCACTGTGTACTTCCTCTTATACTGACTGCAGGAGGACACATCACACACAGGACAGTCACTGTGCACTTCCTCTTATACTGACTGCAGGAGGACACATCACACACAGGACAGTCACTGTGTACCACCTCTTATACTGAGTGCAGGAGGAAACATCACACACAGGACAGTCACTGTGCACTTCCTCTTATACTGACTGCAGGAGGACACATCACACACAGGACAGTCACTGTGCACCTCCTCTTATACTGAGTGCAGGAAGACACATCACACACAGGACAGTCACTGTGTACCACCTCTTATACTGAGTGCAGGAGGACACATCACACACAGGACAGTCACTGTGTACCACCTCTTATACTGAGTGCAGGAGGACACATCACACACAGGACAGTCACTGTGTACCACCTCTTATACTGACTGCAGGAGGACACATCACACACAGGACAGTCACTGTGCACCACCTCTTATACTGACTGCAGGAGGACACATCATACACAGGACAGTCACTGTGTACCACCTCTTATACTGAGTGCAGGAGGACACATCACACACAGGACAGTCACTGTGTACCACCTCTTATACTGAGTGCAGGAGGAAACATCACACACAGGACAGTCACTGTGCACTTCCTCTTATACTGAGTGCAGGAGGACACATCACACACAGGACAGTCACTGTGTACCACCTCTTATACTGACTGCAGGAGGACACATCACACACAGGACAGTCACTGTGCGCTTCCTCTTATACTGACTGCAGGAGGACACATCACACACAGGACAGTCACTGTGCACTTCCTCTTATACTGACTGCAGGAGGACACATCACATACAGGACAGTCACTGTGCGCTTCCTCTTACACTGAGTGCAGGAGGACACATCACACGGGACAGTCACTGTGCGCTTCCTTTTATACTGACTGCAGTAGGACACATCATACACAGGACAGTCACTGTGTGCCACCTCTTATACTGAGTGCAGGAGGACACATCACACACAGGACAGTCACTGTGTACCACCTCTTATACTGACTGCAGGAGGACACATCACACACAGGACAGTCACTGTGCACTTCCTCTTATACTGACTGCAGGAGGACACATCACACACAGGACAGTCACTGTGCACCTCCTCATACTGACTGCAGGAGGACACATCACACACAGGACAGTCACTGTGCACCTCCTCTTATACTGACTGCAGGAGGAAACATCACACACAGGACAGTCACTGTGCGCTTCCTCTTATACTGACTGCAGGAGGACACATCACACACAGGACAGTCACTGTGCACTTCCTCTTATACTGACTGCAGGAGGACACATCACACACAGGACAGTCACTGTGCACTTCATCTTATACGGACTGCAGGAGGAGACATCACACACAGGACAGTCACTGTGTACCACCTCTTATACTGACTGCAGGAGGACACATCACACACAGGACAGTCACTGTGCGCTTCCTCTTATACTGACTGCAGGAGGACACATCACACACAGGACAGTCACTGTGCACTTCCTCTTATACTGACTGCAGGAGGAAACATCACACACAGGACAGTCACTGTGCGCTTCCTCTTATACTGACTGCAGGAGGACACATCACACACAGGACAGTCACTGTGCGCTTCCTCTTATACTGACTGCAGGAGGAGACATCACACACAGGACAGTCACTGTGCGCTTCCTCTTATACTGACTGCAGGAGGACACATCACACACAGGACAGTCACTGTGCGCTTCCTCTTATACTGACTGCAGGAGGAAACATCACACACAGGACAGTCACTGTGCGCTTCCTCTTATACTGACTGCAGGAGGACACATCACACACAGGACAGTCACTGGTGTGCACTTCCTCTTATACTGACTGCAGGAGGACACATCACACACAGGACAGTCACTGTGCGCTTCCTCTTATACTGACTGCAGGAGGACACATCACACACAGGACAGTCACTGTGCACTTCCTCTTATACTGACTGCAGGAGGACACATCACACACAGGACAGTCACTGTGCACTTCCTCTTATACTGACTGCAGGAGGACACATCACACACAGGACAGTCACTGTGCACTTCCTCTTATACTGACTGCAGGAGGACACATCACACACAGGACAGTCACTGTGCACTTCCTCTTATACTGACTGCAGGAGTACACATCACACACAGGACAGTCACTGTGTACTTCCTCTTATACTGACTGCAGGAGGAGACATCACACACAGGACAGTCACTGTGCACTTCCTCTTATACTGACTGCAGGAGGACACATCACACACAGGGCAGTCACTGTGCACTTCCTCTTATACTGACTGTAGGAGGACACATCACACACAGGACAGTCACTGTGCACCTCCTCTTATACTGAGTGCAGGAGGACACATCACACACAGGACAGTCACTGTGCACTTCCTCTTATACTGACTGCAGGAGGACACATCACACACAGGACAGTCACTGTGCACTTCCTCTTATACTGACTGCAGGAGGACACATCACACACAGGACAATCACTGTGCACCTCCTCTTATACTGAGTGCAGGAGGACACATCACACACAGGACAGTCACTGTGCACTTCCTCTTATACTGACTGCAGGAGGACACATCACACACAGGACAGTCACTGTGCACCTCCTCTTATACTGAGTGCAGGAGGACACATCACACACAGGACAGTCACTGTGCACTTCCTCTTATACTGACTGCAGGAGGACACATCACACACAGGACAGTCACTGTGCACTTCCTCTTATACTGACTGCAGGAGGACACATCACACACAGGACAATCACTGTGCACTTCCTCTTATACTGAGTGCAGGAGGACACATCACACACAGGACAGTCACTGTGCACTTCCTCTTATACTGACTGCAGGAGGACACATCACACACAGGACAGTCACTGTGCACTTCCTCTTATACTGACTGCAGGAGGACACATCACACACAGGACAGTCACTGTGTACTTCCTCTTATACTGACTGCAGGAGGAGACATCACACACAGGACAGTCACTGTGCACTTCCTCTTATACTGACTGCAGGAGGACACATCACACACAGGGCAGTCACTGTGCACTTCCTCTTATACTGAGTGCAGGAGGACACATCACACACAGGACAGTCACTGTGCACCTCCTCTTATACTGAGTGCAGGAGGACACATCACACACAGGACAGTCACTGTGTACCACCTCTTATACTGAGTGCAGGAGGAAACATCACACACAGGACAGTCACTGTGCACTTCCTCTTATACTGACTGCAGGAGGACACATCACACACAGGACAGTCACTGTGCGCTTCCTCTTATACTGACTGCAGGAGGACACATCACACACAGGACAATCACTGTGCACCTCCTCTTATACTGACTGCAGGAGGAGACAACACACACAGGACAGTCACTGTGCACTTCCTCTTATACTGACTGCAGGAGGAGACATCACACACAGGACAGTCACTGTGCGCTTCCTCTTATACTGACTGCAGGAGGAAACATCACACACAGGACAGTCACTGTGCACCTCCTCTTATACTGAGTGCAGGAGGACACATCACACACAGGACAGTCACTGTGCACTTCCTCTTATACTGAGTGCAGGAGGACACATCACACACAGGACAGTCACTGTGCACTTCCTCTTATACTGACTGCAGGAGGACACATCACACACAGGACAGTCACTGTGCACTTCCTCTTATACTGACTGCAGGAGGACACATCACACACAGGACAGTCACTGTGTACTTCCTCTTATACTGACTGCAGGAGGAGACATCACACACAGGACAGTCACTGTGCACTTCCTCTTATACTGACTGTAGGAGGACACATCACACACAGGACAGTCACTGTGCACCTCCTCTTATACTGAGTGCAGGAGGACACATCACACACAGGACAGTCACTGTGCACTTCCTCTTATACTGACTGCAGGAGGACACATCACACACAGGACAGTCACTGTGCACTTCCTCTTATACTGACTGCAGGAGGACACATCACACACAGGACAATCACTGTGCACCTCCTCTTATACTGAGTGCAGGAGGACACATCACACACAGGACAGTCACTGTGCACTTCCTCTTATACTGACTGCAGGAGGACACATCACACACAGGACAGTCACTGTGCACCTCCTCTTATACTGAGTGCAGGAGGACACATCACACACAGGACAGTCACTGTGCACTTCCTCTTATACTGACTGCAGGAGGACACATCACACACAGGACAGTCACTGTGCACTTCCTCTTATACTGACTGCAGGAGGACACATCACACACAGGACAATCACTGTGCACTTCCTCTTATACTGAGTGCAGGAGGACACATCACACACAGGACAGTCACTGTGCACTTCCTCTTATACTGACTGCAGGAGGACACATCACACACAGGACAGTCACTGTGCACTTCCTCTTATACTGACTGCAGGAGGACACATCACACACAGGACAGTCACTGTGTACTTCCTCTTATACTGACTGCAGGAGGAGACATCACACACAGGACAGTCACTGTGCACTTCCTCTTATACTGACTGCAGGAGGACACATCACACACAGGGCAGTCACTGTGCACTTCCTCTTATACTGAGTGCAGGAGGACACATCACACACAGGACAGTCACTGTGCACCTCCTCTTATACTGAGTGCAGGAGGACACATCACACACAGGACAGTCACTGTGTACCACCTCTTATACTGAGTGCAGGAGGAAACATCACACACAGGACAGTCACTGTGCACTTCCTCTTATACTGACTGCAGGAGGACACATCACACACAGGACAGTCACTGTGCGCTTCCTCTTATACTGACTGCAGGAGGACACATCACACACAGGACAATCACTGTGCACCTCCTCTTATACTGACTGCAGGAGGAGACAACACACACAGGACAGTCACTGTGCACTTCCTCTTATACTGACTGCAGGAGGAGACATCACACACAGGACAGTCACTGTGCGCTTCCTCTTATACTGACTGCAGGAGGAAACATCACACACAGGACAGTCACTGTGCACCTCCTCTTATACTGAGTGCAGGAGGACACATCACACACAGGACAGTCACTGTGCACTTCCTCTTATACTGAGTGCAGGAGGACACATCACACACAGGACAGTCACTGTGCACTTCCTCTTATACTGACTGCAGGAGGACACATCACACACAGGACAGTCACTGTGCACTTCCTCTTATACTGACTGCAGGAGGACACATCACACACAGGACAGTCACTGTGTACTTCCTCTTATACTGACTGCAGGAGGAGACATCACACACAGGACAGTCACTGTGCACTTCCTCTTATACTGACTGCAGGAGGACACATCACACACAGGGCAGTCACTGTGCACTTCCTCTTATACTGAGTGCAGGAGGACACATCACACACAGGACAGTCACTGTGCACCTCCTCTTATACTGAGTGCAGGAGGACACATCACACACAGGACAGTCACTGTGTACCACCTCTTATACTGACTGCAGGAGGACACATCACACACAGGACAGTCACTGTGCGCTTCCTCTTATACTGACTGCAGGAGGACACATCACACACAGGACAATCACTGTGCACCTCCTCTTATACTGAGTGCAGGAGGACACATCACACACAGGACAGTCACTGTGCACCTCCTCTTATACTGAGTGCAGGAGGACACATCACACACAGGACAGTCACTGTGTACTTCCTCTTATACTGACTGCAGGAGGACACATCACACACAGGACAGTCACTGTGTACTTCCTCTTATACTGACTGCAGGAGGACACATCACACACAGGACAGTCACTGTGCACTTCCTCTTATACTGTCTGCAGGAGGACACATCACACACAGGACAGTCACTGTGCACCTCCTCTTATACTGAGTGCAGGAGGACACATCACACACAGGACAGTCACTGTGTACCACCTCTTATACTGAGTGCAGGAGGAAACATCACACACAGGACAGTCACTGTGCACTTCCTCTTATACTGACTGCAGGAGGACACATCACACACAGGACAGTCACTGTGCACCTCCTCTTATACTGAGTGCAGGAAGACACATCACACACAGGACAGTCACTGTGTACCACCTCTTATACTGACTGCAGGAGGACACATCATACACAGGACAGTCACTGTGTACCACCTCTTATACTGAGTGCAGGAGGACACATCACACACAGGACAGTCACTGTGTACCACCTCTTATACTGAGTGCAGGAGGAAACATCACACACAGGACAGTCACTGTGCACTTCCTCTTATACTGAGTGCAGGAGGACACATCACACACAGGACAGTCACTGTGCACTTCCTCTTATACTGACTGCAGGAGGACACATCATACACAGGACAGTCACTGTGTACCACCTCTTATACTGAGTGCAGGAGGAAACATCACACACAGGACAGTCACTGTGCACTTCCTCTTATACTGACTGCAGGAGGACACATCACACACAGGACAGTCACTGTGCACCTCCTCTTATACTGAGTGCAGGAGGACACATCACACACAGGACAGTCACTGTGTACCACCTCTTATACTGACTGCAGGAGGACACATCACACACAGGACAGTCACTGTGTACCACCTCTTATACTGACTGCAGGAGGACACATCACACACAGGACAGTCACTGTGTACCACCTCTTATACTGACTGCAGGAGGACACATCACACACAGGACAGTCACTGTGCACTTCCTCTTATACTGACTGCAGGAGGACACATCACACACACAGGACAGTCACTGTGCACCTCCTCTTATACTGAGTGCAGGAGGACACATCACACACAGGACAGTCACTGTGTACCACCTCTTATACTGACTGCAGGAGGACACATCATGCACAGGACAGTCACTGTGTACCACCTCTTATACTGAGTGCAGGAGGACACATCACACACAGGACAGTCACTGTGTACCACCTCTTATACTGAGTGCAGGAGGAAACATCACACACAGGACAGTCACTGTGCACTTCCTCTTATACTGACTGCAGGAGGACACATCACACACAGGACAGTCACTGTGCACCTCCTCTTATACTGAGTGCAGGAGGACACATCACACAGAGGACAGTCACTGTGCACCTCCTCTTATACGGAGTGCAGGAGGACACATCACACACAGGACAGTCACTGTGTACTTCCTCTTATACTGACTGCAGGAGGACACATCACACACAGGACAGTCACTGTGCACTTCCTCTTATACTGACTGCAGGAGGACACATCACACACAGGACAGTCACTGTGTACCACCTCTTATACTGAGTGCAGGAGGAAACATCACACACAGGACAGTCACTGTGCACTTCCTCTTATACTGACTGCAGGAGGACACATCACACACAGGACAGTCACTGTGCACCTCCTCTTATACTGAGTGCAGGAAGACACATCACACACAGGACAGTCACTGTGTACCACCTCTTATACTGAGTGCAGGAGGACACATCACACACAGGACAGTCACTGTGTACCACCTCTTATACTGAGTGCAGGAGGACACATCACACACAGGACAGTCACTGTGTACCACCTCTTATACTGACTGCAGGAGGACACATCACACACAGGACAGTCACTGTGCACCACCTCTTATACTGACTGCAGGAGGACACATCATACACAGGACAGTCACTGTGTACCACCTCTTATACTGAGTGCAGGAGGACACATCACACACAGGACAGTCACTGTGTACCACCTCTTATACTGAGTGCAGGAGGAAACATCACACACAGGACAGTCACTGTGCACTTCCTCTTATACTGAGTGCAGGAGGACACATCACACACAGGACAGTCACTGTGTACCACCTCTTATACTGACTGCAGGAGGACACATCACACACAGGACAGTCACTGTGTACTTCCTCTTATACTGAGTGCAGGAGGACACATCACACACAGGACAGTCACTGTGCACCACCTCTTATACTGACTGCAGGAGGACACATCACACACAGGACAGTCACTGTGTACCACCTCTTATACTGAGTGCAGGAGGAAACATCACACACAGGACAGTCACTGTGCACTTCCTCTTATACTGACTGCAGGAGGACACATCATACACAGGACAGTCACTGTGTACCACCTCTTATACTGAGTGCAGAAGGAAACATCACACACAGGACAGTCACTGTGCACTTCCTCTTATACTGAGTGCAGGAGGACACATCACACACAGGACAGTCACTGTGTACCACCTCTTATACTGACTGCAGGAGGACACATCACACACAGGACAGTCACTGTGTACTTCCGCTTATACTGAGTGCAGGAGGACACATCACACACAGGACAGTCACTGTGCACCACCTCTTATACTGACTGCAGGAGGACACATCATACACAGGACAGTCACTGTGTACCACCTCTTACACTGAGTGCAGGAGGACACATCACACACAGGACAGTCACTGTGTACCACCTCTTATACTGAGTGCAGGAGGAAACATCACACACAGGACAGTCACTGTGCACTTCCTCTTATACTGACTGCAGGAGGACACATCATACACAGGACAGTCACTGTGTACCACCTCTTATACTGAGTGCAGAAGGAAACATCACACACAGGACAGTCACTGTGCACTTCCTCTTATACTGACTGCAGGAGGACACATCACACACAGGACAGTCACTGTGCGCTTCCTCTTATACTGACTGCAGGAGGACACATCACATACAGGACAGTCACTGTGCACCTCCTCTTATACTGAGTGCAGGAGGACACATCACACACAGGACAGTCACTGTGCACTTCCTCTTATACTGACTGCAGGAGGAGACATCATACACAGGACAGTCACTGTGCACTTCCTCTTATACTGACTGCAGGAGGACACATCACACACAGGACAGTCACTGTGCACTTCCTCTTATACTGAGTGCAGGAGGACACATCACACACAGGACAGTCACTGTGCACTTCCTCTTATACTGACTGCAGGAGGAGACATCATACACAGGACAGTCACTGTGCACTTCCTCTTATACTGAGTGCAGGAGGACACATCACACACAGGACAGTCACTGTGCACTTCCTCTTATACTGACTGCAGGAGGACACATCACACACAGGACAGTCACTGTGCACTTCCTCTTATACTGAGTGCAGGAGGACACATCACACACAGGACAGTCACTGTGCACTTCCTCTTATACTGACTGCAGGAGGACACATCACACACAGGACAGTCACTGTGCACCTCCTCTTATACTGAGTGCAGGAGGACACATCACACACAGGACAGTCACTGTGTACCACCTCTTATACTGACTGCAGGAGGAGACATCATACACACAGGACAGTCACTGTGCACTTCCTCTTATACTGACTGCAGGAGGAGACATCATACACAGGACAGTCACTGTGCACTTCCTCTTATACTGAGTGCAGGAGGACACATCACACACAGGACAGTCACTGTGCACTTCCTCTTATACTGAGTGCAGGAGGACACATCACACACAGGACAGTCACTGTGCACTTCCTCTTATACTGACTGCAGGAGGACACATCACACACAGGACAGTCACTGTGCACTTCCTCTTATACTGAGTGCAGGAGGACACATCACACACAGGACAGTCACTGTGCACTTCCTCTTATACTGAGTGCAGGAGGAAACATCACACACAGGACAGTCACTGTGCGCTTCCTCTTATACTGACTGCAGGAGGACACATCACACACAGGACAGTCACTGTGCACCTCCTCTTATACTGACTGCAGGAGGACACATCACACACAGGACAGTCACTGTGCACTTCCTCTTATACTGACTGCAGGAGGACACATCACACACAGGACAGTCACTGTGCACTTCCTCTTATACTGAGTGCAGGAGGACACATCACACACAGGACAGTCACTGTGCACCTCCTCTTATACTGACTGCAGGAGGACACATCACACACAGGACAGTCACTGTGTACTTCCTCTTATACTGACTGCAGGAGGACACATCACACACAGGACAGTCACTGTGTACCACCTCTTATACTGACTGCAGGAGGACACATCACACACAGGACAGTCACTGTGCACTTCCTCTTATACTGACTGCAGGAGGACACATCACACACAGGACAGTCACTGTGCACTTCCTCTTATACTGACTGCAGGAGGACACATCACACAGGACAGTCACTGTGCACATCCTCATACTGACTGCAGGAGGACACATCACACACAGGACAGTCACTGTGCGCTTCCTCTTATACTGACTGCAGGAGGACACATCACACACAGGACAGTCACTGTGTACCACCTCTTATACTGACTGCAGGAGGACACATCACACACAGGACAGTCACTGTGCGCTTCCTCTTATACTGAGTGCAGGAGGACACATCACACACAGGACAGTCACTGTGCACTTTCTCTTATACTGACTGCAGGAGGACACATCACACACAGGACAGTCACTGTGTACCACCTCTTATACTGACTGCAGGAGGACACATCACACACAGGACAGTCACTGTGCACCACCTCTTATACTGACTGCAGGAGGACACATCACACACAGGACAGTCACTGTGCACTTCCTCTTATACTGACTGCAGGAGGACACATCACACACAGGACAGTCACTGTGCGCTTCCTCTTATACTGACTGCAGGAGGACACATCACACACAGGACAGTCACTGTGCACTTCCTCTTATACTGACTGCAGGAGGACACATCACACACAGGACAGTCACTGTGCACCTCCTCTTATACTGACTGCAGGAGGAGACAACACACACAGGACAGTCACTGTGCACCTCCTCATACTGACTGCAGGAGGACACATCACACACAGGACAGTCACTGTGCACTTCCTCTTATACTGACTGCAGGAGGACACATCACACACAGGACAGTCACTGTGCACTTCCTCTTATACTGACTGCAGGAGGACACATCACACACAGGACAGTCACTGTGCACTTCCTCTTATACTGACTGCAGGAGGACACATCACACACAGGACAGTCACTGTGCACCTCCTCTTATACTGACTGCAGGAGGACACATCACACACAGGACAGTCACTGTGCACTTCCTCTTATAATGACTGCAGGAGGACACATCACACACAGGACAGTCACTGTGCACTTCCTCTTATAATGACTGCAGGAGGACACATCACACACAGGACAGTCACTGTGCGCTTCCTCTTATACTGACTGCAGGAGGACACATCACACACAGGACAGTCACTGTGCGCTTCCTCTTATACTGACTGCAGGAGGACACATCACACACAGGACAGTCAATGTGTACCACCTCTTATACTGAGTGCAGGAGGAAACATCACACACAGGACAGTCACTGTGCACTTCCTCTTATACTGACTGCAGGAGGACACATCACACACAGGACAGTCACTGTGCACCTCCTCTTATACTGAGTGCAGGAGGACACATCACACACAGGACAGTCACTGTGCACCACCTCTTATACTGACTGCAGGAGGACACATCACACACAGGACAGTCACTGTGTACCACCTCTTATACTGAGTGCAGGAGGAAATGTCACACACAGGACAGTCACTGTGCACTTCCTCTTGAATAATACTGGTGCTGTAAAGGAAGGAGAGTGTTTGGTATAATCCATACAAATGTGTGTCAGTTTTGCATTTATAAAGCGGGGGGTGTTTTATTTACAGACATTGGGAATTAATTTACAGTTTCTGGGGTGTAATAGCTGTTCTGTCAAATTGCTAATAAATTGTACATGTATATCTTATTACCCAATGCAGTAATCACGTTACTATATGTACAGTATAACACACAATTGTTATTTCTATGTATAAACTGAAGATCATCTTTCTGTATAGCTTATAACTAACAGTAGGGAACACATAGTGCCATTTATAAATGATTGTGGTGTCTCTATAAATAATAAGTGATAAGTTATAACTATTACCTATGCTGGTTACATTCACCTTCTACATTTATCTTTTCAGTGATATTACAGGCGATGTCATCAGCTATAACACTTGAAGGTCAGTAAAATGTTTTCTATAATGCTCTAAGAAGGAGCGTGGTGCGGTTTATTCATTCATGGGGGACACTGGTCCCCTGGAGGTTTAGTGGGCAGTTGCAACATTTTGAGTACTGTAAATTTACTAAGCTCCTCACCCTCTATGTCCCTATTGGCTGCCTGGGTTTCAGTCTTTTTGTCCTTTTAGGCTCCGACTGCAGTTTGGTGCTTTATCTATGGCTGCCTGAGGAAGCCACTTTGCTTTTATGTTTTATTTAGTTTATTCATATTACTGTTGGATCAGCATCCCACAGCCGCACTTTCCCATGCCTTCTTCTGCCTTCAGCACTCGGGGCCTGGACTGGTTTACCAAAAGTATTTTTTATAGCGGCAATCATTTACAAAGCAAAACCAGTTTGGAAATGATTGCCGTTTTAAAAAATACGGGAAGACTCCAACAAAGTCCAACCAAGTCCCGCACCTCCAGCAGCTCGCAGACTATTACTGTACTTGTAGCCCAAGATGTTTTCAGAGGTCCTTCCTTCACCAAGGTTTACCTCAGCTGGCTTTAAGGACGTGGATGTTGAAGCCATGATTTTTAGAGTTAAGGTTTTTTTTTCTGCAAATGAGGTTCAAACCATGCACCAGTCTGTTTTAGTCAAGAATTACGACAGGACGTGCATGATCTTTGGGCCTGTTTCTAATTTGTATGGCATTGCACAGCCACAAGGAGGCGTCCCGGATGACTCCACCAAAAAGCTGCAGTATGACTATCATGCTGCGGCTAAGGGGATATTGTGAGATTTTGTGCGTACATATATCTGATCAGTCACAAAGTTCAAAAGAAGAGGGAAAGTGTCCTCAATGTGGTGCACAAAAATTGTATAGATTGGTATATATATTATATCTATTTTTGTACCATAAGGATGGAGGATAATGGGTAGTTCCCAGATCTCAGATTAAGCTAGTACACTGAAGGAGAAAAGTGTTGTGAATAAAATAGCAATGGGTACCCTCCTTATAAATGGAGTTATAAATGGAGTTATGCATATGTGAAAATGACTTGTTCTATGTTGTAACTGCATTGCATATATTATCATGGATCATGTGTAAATATACTTAGACCCACAGTTCCGACTTATCTGGTGCATATCTGCCCCACAGTGGTAGGAAGTGAAAGTGTTTAGCATACAGGAATTATATATGCATTTCCCATAATTCCTGGTACCAATACAGTTTGGTCATAAGGGAAACATAAGTGATAGTATTCTCCTAGATTACTGTATTAGGTAATTGAACAGAGAATTTGTACACTCTATATATATTCCATTTCTTTATACCAATTAACTCCATGTATAAGGAGGGTACCCATTGCTATTTTATTCACAACACTTTTCTCCTTCGGTGTACTAGGCTTTTTATCTCCTAATATGAAGTGAAGCGTTTAATAAACTCCTTTTATTTATTGGGCATCTTACTACTTTTCGTTACGCATATTCTATAAGGGAGTTTGACCTGTCTTTCTTTACTAAAGTGTAAATCTTCCTTGAAAAAGTGATGCCAATGTAGCCTCCAGACATATCCACAGTAGCTTTTGGTGTCTCAATCTGGTGTGGACAGCCTTACATCTTTTGAGACATTGGATTTGGCAGCCTGCCCTATTGTGCGTGCAGCCAGGAAAACTGGTCACTTTTTTTTGTGTAGGCCTCATTACCCCATCTTCCTTACAGGAGGTCTCCTAGTTCCATTGTGATACCAGCCTGAGACCATGATAAATCTCCAGCATAAGAGGGCCATCTTCTCTTTCTGGATGTTGTAAGGGCATTGTGAATGTATGACCATAGGACCCAGAAGTCTGCAGGATGGATGAACCTTTGTCCCATTATGATGTCCATAAAAGATGGTGGCCTGCATCTTAACAGATCATTGTCAGGTTGATTACTTTGGTAGTTTGTCAGGCTAACATTGGAGCAGAACAACCTGTCCTGAAAATTTGAGGGTAATTTCCACCAGATTGGTGGAAGCTTCTTTGATGGGGCAGCAGATGGCCTCAGATGGGCAGCTGGGCCTACTGGTCTTCAGTGCACACCTTCGCAAATGTCTACTGATACAATACTTTAGTGTCCAAGGATGCAGCAACAACTTCTGCATGTACCCTTTTAAGGACAGCTTTGGTCCCTTCCGTGTGTTCCAATGTTCTCCATGGATGAATGAGAGTATGGAATGTTTAATTAAATCTCTTTTAGTAAATTCATTGGGGGCACTGTGTACCTTCCCTTTATGTTCTTTTGTCCTTTTTCTGTTCTTGTTTGTTCAATATCTTGTTCATTATCTGTTTGGATTGTTCTTGTTGGAAAATATTCACTCCTCTTCATTTTGCCCAAGCTCCGGCCACTCCATCTATACCCCAGTATACCAGTGTCCCCCAGAGGAATCAGAAAAAGAAAGAAAATTCAACTTAACTACCAAAAATACAGCTTTCTTCACACACAGATTCCTATCAAGAGTTAACAACCAGTGTTTCCTTCTTTTCCTCTGGTTATCTAGTCATTCAACACTCACCTTCTCAAACAGGGCCCTCTCCTGTACTGTCCTATGCTGACCTCACTGTCAGAATACTGGGGCAACTACATGCTATTTGTTACTCCGACCAGTATAGACAGTACCTGGAGTTGCTAGTGATTTCTGCACCAAGTCAGCACTGTACTGCTAACCTTTTAGCCAATTACTAGCCCCCCCCTACTGTTGAAGTGGTGAAGTACATTCTCACCTAGGCAAGTATCTGAATATAGCAGAGCTGTAGTGCTTTTAGAAATTAATTAAAGCAGCCAAACAATATTTGATTATAGGAAACAATATAATAAGATATCAGTCTTTTTATAGAAAATGACCGGGGCATCTGCTCCATTTTTACTTCCCATGTGGTCTATATATAATCCCCTCAGCATAGTATCGATAGTAAGAGATTACGACCTTAAATCTGCCACCATAGATCTGCTAACAGTAAGTTATATATGCCAGCTGTATTATTTTACACTGCCACTGTATCTTGTAATTGCATTCTATTGTTTGTATGTACATTTTTAGCATTTCCCTCTACTGTATAATACACACCATTCTTTGATCATTACATCTGATTGGATTATTGGAAAGTAGAGGTGGTTATGCTGTCTGTCTAAATCTGATCAAGGAAGATCTTAGTGAGGGCAGAACAATGTACCACACTTTCTGAGAATGTAAGAGACAGGACATGCTTTGTAGTATTAGTATAGGTATAGGGATGATTTTGTGAACTTATATCAGCAAGGTTTTTTTATTTAAATGGATATGAAAAGGGTTGGGTAGAGAATGCCGGCACTGGGGATGCCGGTGGTCAGGATACTGACCACGGCATCCCGATGTTCGTGATCCTGACAGGGGAAGGTAAGTATACTTCCCTTCCCCAAATGTCCCCCTGATTCTCCCTCCCCGCAGCCAGAACCTAACCTCCCCCACCCCGCAGTTTAACCCTAACCTCCCCCCGGTGATTCCTGAACCTAACACCCCTTACCACAGCCTAACCCTAACCCTCCCCCCTGCAGCCTAAACCTCCGGGTGGGATGCCTAACCCCCCCCCCCTGCAGCCTAACCCTAACCTCCTGATCCCCAGCCCAACCCTAACCCTTCACCTGCAGCCTAACCCTAACATCCCCCCGATGATGCCTGAACCTAACCCCGCCTTACTGCAGCCTAACCCTCCCCCCTGCAGCCTAACCCTAACTGGGTGGAGTGACTAACCCCCCGATCCGTAGCCCAACCCTAATCCACCCCCCGCAGCCTAAACCTAACCCCTGCGGCTTACCTCCGCAGGTTCTCGTTGCATCCTCATTCGAGATTCCGGTGGTCTGCATTCCGTCGCTGGATCCTGTTGGTATTCCAGTGTTGGTATGTAGACTGCCAGGATCCGAACTGCGGTTTCGTGACCGTATCCCCATGAAAAGGGGGAAATTATCAACCAGCTGTGTTTGATGGATAAAGTGTACTTCTGTCATAGTCCATTTAATGTGGAAAATGTAGTACATAAGAAATAGAGCATCTCTTATATTGCAATACCCACGCTTTCAACAAAAGAATCACCAGGAACCCTATAGCATTATTACAGATGTGGACAAATCTATCGGTACCCTTCCACAAAAGAAGAAGAACCCATATTTTTTTCTGAGATAACTTCAAGCTGACAAAAGTAATTGGCATCAATTATTGTTTACTCCAGAGGTTCTCAAACGTGGTCCTCAAAGCACCCCAATGGCCCAGGTTTTAAGTTTATCCATGCTTGGCCACATGTGACTTAATTAGCACCTCAGTCAAAGTTGATTTAACCATCTTTGCTGAGCCATGGATATACCTAAAACCTGGACAGTTGGGGTGCCTTGAGGACCGCATTTGTGAACATCTGGTTTACTCCATATTTAATAGAAATAAGACTTTGCTTTAGATGTTTGATTCAATAGACTATTAAAAAAAAACACAAATCGGTGTGGACAAAATGATGGGACCCTTATCCTATCATGATGTTGCAAAACCCTTAGAGGCAATCATTGCAGTCATGCAATTTCTGTAGCTCTCTATGAAACCCCTGCACCTGTCAACAGATAGTTTGGCCCATTCTGCCTTAGCAAACTGCTCCAACAGTCTCAGGTGCCTTCTCCATACTGGTCTCCATAATGTTAACATTAAGCTCCTGTCAGTAGAAGCAAAGTTACGATCCTAACAAAACATCAATACAGGGTGATTCAAAAGTCACAGTACATCCTTTTGTTTCAAAAACTGTGCAGGAAATGGGAAAACTGAATACTCCAGTAAGGTATGGATGAGGTAGGCTATCTTTTAGGGTATGTACCGAACATGGGTGCCATCTTGAAATCAGCCATCTTGAATCTAAGTCAGTTTTTTCAAATGGCTGAAAAGTTTATTGCTGCAAACAGATTTGAAATAGCAGTTACGGTCCAAAAGTTACAACACTTTTTTGGGGAAATTACAGGCTGAACTGTTCTCCATAAAGGACAGTCATTTAATGTGTGGGCATTGTGCTGTGTTGTGGGCTCTTCACAAAGGATGCCAAAACCATTGTTGAGGTTGTTTCATCAGTAGCACTTTCTGGACGACCACTCCGTGACTTGTCAACCACAGTCCCAGTTTCTCGGAATTTGGAAACTGGGACTGTGGTTGAAAATCAAATAAGGCACCTGACAGTGTTATGTGAAATTTGAGGTCTTTCTGGGTGCCGGTTGTTAAAATCTGCAGCTATGACAAGGAAACTTTGTTCTCCAGACATGAAAATGACCTCAATTCTCTCATCTTTTGTCAAGGCCATCTTCAGTTACCTGCAACAAAAAAAGTGTTGTAACTTTTGAACCATAACTGCTATTTCAAATCTGTTTGCAGCAATACACTTTTCAGCTAATTCTGATGGTGTTTGACATGTTACATGACCTCCTTTCCATTTGAAGAAACTGACTTAGATTCAAGATGACCGATTTAAAGATGTTCGGTACATACCATAAAAGATAGCCCTCCTCACCCATACCTTACCAGAGTATTCTCTTTTCCCATTTCCTGCACAGTTTTTGAAACAAAAGGGTGTACTGCGACTTTTGAATCACCCTGTACATAAACTAAAAATAAAACATTAAAAAAAATGGTCATATGTTGCAAAATCCTAATCAGAAAAGAGCACAGCCAAAAGAAACTCTGCATCTAATCAGGTATTAGGTTTATGATAAACGAGTAGAAGCAATTAAGTCTGTTGAGTGACTACAAATTGTGTAATCAGACAGTCCATCCTGGAATCAGTTGGATTTATAAGCAAATAAGCTGTACGTTGCTGTAATCAGATAAATGTGCACCAACATAATGGTGCACCAACATAATGGGGTCAGAATCTGGAAGCCAGAGGGCATAATTAGTATGTGCTGATCAGCCTATTTCGGGGACCAATGTCAAGGACATAACTAGGGGTTATGACTTCATGGGCCAAATGTAATAGAGTGAGAGTTTCAAAAAGTGAGAGATTTGGTAAGGTTTTGCAGGTTTCTTTTAAAGTGGCAATCATTTATACAGCAAGATCAACCTGGTTTTGTAGTGTAAATGATTGCCACTTTAAAAAAACCTGAAAAACCTTACCAAATCTCTCACTTTCTGAAACTATTACATTTGGCCTCATATGTTTGAGGACCGTGGCCACCACAGAACACGTTACAGCCATGCCCAGCATGCCTCATAACAATATTTAACACTATAAAGGGACTGTTATCTGGTAACAAATACAAAGCCACAGCTTATTTTTCATTTTTGTCATTGACACAACTTTCATGGAATGAGCTATTTATATAAAAGCCAAAGTCTGATTGAAGCTGAAGAGCTGTACTAAGGTTGTGAGTTTACAATTATATAAACATATATCTCTATGGTTTTTCAGAGTATTTAGAATTTATTAATACATACATTTATATTCCCAACAGACTGGCGGATAAAATATGCAAATGACATGGTAAATGAATACCAACGCATTGAAGATAGTAATGCAAGGATTGGGGAAGCTTTCAATATGAAGAAACGATACACAAGTCTTTTTCTGGTCAAGAATCACAGGGATGAAGCGGAAAGACAGCATGAGATAACATCTACAGGCCAGAGGCATCTACAGCTTATGGCTAAAAGGTCATCAGAGGACTATTCTCCAACCACTGTACAGGCTCTGTTTCAGCCACATGATAATGGGATTATTCCCAAGATTGTGGTGCTACAAGGACCTGCCGGGATAGGAAAAACGATGACCTCCCAGAAGATCATGCTAGACTGGGCCTCCGGGAATCTCTATAAAGACAAGTTTCATTTTGCGTTTTATGTTAACTGTAGAGAAGTCAACACCATTACTTGCAAAATAAGCCTGGCCGGATATTTATCCAGATTTTGCGGACTGAAGTGTTCATCTGATCTGTTGCAGTCAATTTTCAGTGACTCTGAGAGAATACTTCTTATTGTTGATGGTTTTGATGAATTAAAATTGGCTTCAATGAAAGATACGGAGGTTTGTGATGATCCGTTTCAGGAGGTCTCTAAAGAAGTCCTTCTAAACAGTCTGTTTAGGAAAAAGTTGCTTGTGGACAGTTCTCTGATCATCACCACAAGATCATCTTCATTGATGAAGTTGAAGGGCTTTGTTCAAAGCCCACGATATGTGGAAATTCTGGGGTTTACAAGGACTCAGCGTGAGGAATATTTCTACAATTTCTTTGAAACCAAAGAACAAGCGGACCTGGCACTTAGTGCCATTAAGGACAATAATACTCTGTTCACCTTGTGCATTGTCCCTGTAACTTGCTGGATTATATGTACTATAATCAAACAGCAACTAAGAGGCGGATCACATGTTATTAATTCCAGGACAACCACTTCCATTTACCTGTTGTACCTAAAGGGTCTAATAAAGTATCATGGAAGGAACTCTGCCCAGCCTATAAGTGCATGTATAAGGAAGCTGTGTGCTTTGGCCAATGAAGGTGTTTGGGACCGGACAATTCTGTTTGAAGAATCAGATCTTGAGAGACATGGACTCTCTATGTCAGAGCTGGAGTCTGTGTTTCTGAATGAGAGCATCTTCCACAGGGACGTCGATATCCACACCTGCTACAGCTTCATCCACCTGAGTGTGCAGGAGTTCTTTGCTGCTCTCTACTATGTCCTGGATGAGAAATCGGAAACAGCTACGAAAGTGACAGAGTTACTGAAGGCATCAGAAGATCAGGCCCATCTAACATTAACTGTACGGTTCTTATTTGGCCTTTCCAGTGAGAAACAGATTCAGGAGGCTCAGAGAACCATTGGCTGTCCCTTGTCTTTTGGAGACAAATCCATCTTGGAGGAATGGCTAAAGATACGTCCATCATTCTTCCACAATGAGACACTAAGCTGCCTGTACGAGACTCAGGATGAGGACTATGTGGGAAGAATGATGTCTCACTTCCCTGATGTGGAAATCAAAGGTCTTTATGGAGAAGAAAGTGACCAGGAGAACATTGGTTACCGGGCTGTAGCCTACTGTCTGGGGAGAAGCACAAACAAATACACTGTATCTTTTCATGACTACATAATAGGGCCAAACGCTCGGGACGTTTTAGCTCCAGCACTTTCTAAGTCTTCAAAACTCCGGTAAGTGTTTGCTGTATTACCCGATAACAGAGGAGTCTTAATGCACAGACAATGGGGCTCATCCGCTGATCTGCTCATGGTGTCTGGCGGAGGAGAACATGTGGTACAATTGCTTGAGCTGGGTCAAGGTAGGTTGGTCCAAGGTATTAAGTGCACTCACTGGAGAGAGCTCCTCCCGACCCGGGACCCAACTGGAGTTAGCATATAAATTCCATCAGTTTGGTTACATGAAATATTATTTTGAATGTTATATGCTTTAGCGGGTCATGTGATTCTCTGCAGTAAGAGCAGTTTGTGTTTCTGTGTGTTCTGCAGTTTCGCCAGATGCAGATTTCCCGATAAGGAGGAGGACGGATTTGAGGCAGGATCCAACTTTTCCGGTTTGTTTAAACAGTGTCAGATTGAGGAACTGGAGTAAGTAGATTACATTGTAAAACAAGAGGAACGAAGAATCACTTACAGTAGGCCTAGTAACTTAGTGAGGTCCTATATAGCACTGTCCTATATACAGTATGCCTGTATGCCTATGCCCACAGATCAGAGCCTTCTGTTATCTGACTTGTGGCCCTATTTATCACGATGCACATTTCTCTTACGTCCTAGAGGATGCTGGGGCCCACATTAGTACCATGGGGTATAGACGGGTCCACCAGGAGCCATTGGCACTTTAAGAGTTTGAGAGTGTGGGCTGGCTCCTCCCTCTATGCCTCTCCTACCAGACTCAGTCTAGAAAATGTGCCCGGAGGAGCCGGTCACAGCTAGGGGAGCTCTACAGAGCTTCTTTAGTAAAATTTTATTTCAAAGTTTATTATTTTACAGGGAGGCTGCTGGCAACAGCCTCCGTGCTTCGTGGGACTAAGGAAGGGGAGTAGTGGCCGCCCTGCGGGGTCTGAGCCACTATCTCTGCTGACAGGACACTGAGTTCCTGAGGAGATCGATCATTCCCAGCCACAGGCGATCGCTCACCCCAGCAGCATGCCGCCACACCCTTACAGAGCCAGAAGATTGGTGGCGAGTGAGTCACCGACCTCCCTAGCAAGCGGGGGGCCATTGTGAAGATGGCGGCAACAGGGTATGGAGCGCAATACTAACTGTGCTCCGGGGCTCAGCGGTACATAGTGCGGCGCTGTGAGGGGCGCCCTGAGCCAGCGCCTATACCCTACACTGGTCACACAGCCTGTCTGAGTCCCGGGATCTCAGCCAGCATAATTCATCAGGCCAGTATAATCCTATGAAGAGCGGGAATACAGCGCCATTTTGGGGGCGAGTATAATCCTATGAAGAGCGGGAATACAGCGCCATTTTGGGGGCGCAGCTTCTCCTTAGAGCGGACCCAGCAGCGTTCAGTGCCATTTTCCTGCCTGCACAATGCTGTCAGTGAAGAGCAAGTCCCTCCAGAACAACTCCAGCTATCTCTCAGGGTACCAGGGGGTTGTAGAAGGGGGGAGGCTGTATACAGGCTGTGTAACCTATTAAGATGCACAGTCAGCGCTGGTTAGGGTCTCCCTATACCTAAAAAGCACTGTGTGTGGGTTGGCTCCAATCTCTGTGTCTCTCTTGCCATTCTTGGGGGTGAAACTCTGTCTGCCCTCCCGTGTGTGTGTGTGTGTGTGTGTGTGTGTGTGTGTGTGTGTGTGTGTGTGTGTGTGTGTGTGGAATGTCTGTGGTCTCCATTAAGCTATGTCCAGGGACTCTGTGTCATATGCTGCAGAGGATATGTCCTCTCAGGATGATCTCATTCCATGTAATCAGGATTGCACTGTTTTAGCACAGATACCAGCAAGGAAGCCAGAAGCCTGAGTGGTTATCCTCTATCAAATCTATGATTTCTCAGATATCTACTAGGGTTGCACAAAATGAGTCTGCAACTCAGGCTTTATAGAGCTCTATGGCAGTCTGGCCCAGGTCTGTTACCTCAGCCCCCCCCCCCCCCTGCTGTATATTCCCAAAAACGTGCTCTTGCACAAATTATGCAAGATGACACGGATACGGATTTTGACACTGAGGACGATGATGGGGATGTGTTGAGGGGTGCAGCATCTCTTGCAAAGGGGGTGCAGTTGATGATAGAGGCCATAGGGATGTGTTAAATATTTCTGATACAACTGAGCAGGTTGAGGAGGCTTTTTGCCGCTAACCTTCCCTGCATGAAAATAATTAAATGCTATTTTTGAAAAAGCATGGGAAAACCCTGAGAAAATATTCCAGATCCCTAAAAGGGTCCTGGTGGCGTTTCCTTTCCCTGTGGAGGATAGAAAAAGATGGGAAAACCCACCCATTGTTGACGCGTCTGTATCCAGACTCTCAAAAAAGGTGGTTTTACCTGTTCCAGGATCCACCGCCTTGAAAGAGCCGGCTGATCGTAAAATTGATAATATGCTCAAATCCATGTACACGGCTTCAGGGGCTATATTACGTCCCACTATTGCCAGTGCTTGGATTGCCAAAGCTATAGTAAAGTGGTCAGGCACGTTACTTGAAGATTTGGATACTATGGATAAATCTGATGTTGAATTGTTTTTGCGTAATATTCAGGATTCGGCAGGATTTCTGGTAGAATCCATGAAAGACCTGGGTTCGATGGCTGCGGGAATTTCTTCCATGTCTGTCTCAGCTCGTTGAGGACTGTGGCTGCGACAGTGGTCTGCCGACGTAGAATCCAGGAGAAGTGTGGAGACCCTACCCTACACAGGTCAGGCTCTCTTTGGGGAAACGTTAGATGCGTGGATATCCACGGCTACAGCGGGTAAGTCACCTTTTCTTCCCTCAGCTGCACCTGCTACGAAGAAACCCTTTTCTTTAACTGCATCATAGCCCTTTCGGGCTGCCAAGCCACGAAAGGCCAGACCGTCCAACACCTTCTTTAGGGGAGGCCAAGAAACCGGCTGCGACCGGTTCCCAGGAACAGAAACCTGCTTCAGGTACGCCGAAGTCCTCCGCATGCCAGTGCACTGCACGCCCCGAAGGTGGGGCCGGTGGGAGCGAGACTCAGGCTTTTCTGTCACGTCTGGGTGTCGTCCGGCCTGGACCCCTGGGTGCAAGATATCGTGTCCCAGGGGTACAGGTTGGAATTTCAAGATCTCCCTCCTCACCGATTCTTCAATTCAGGCTTGCCAGCTTAGCTGGCAGACAGGGCTGTCCTGCAGGCAGCCGTCCAGAAGTTGGTGGAGGCACAGGTTATTGTACCGGTCCCTCCTCATCTGCAAAACAAAGGTTACTATTTGAACCTTTTCGTGGTACCGAAACCGGATGGTTCGGGTCAGGCCCATTCTGAACCTAAAATCGCTAAACCCCTTTCTGAAGGAGTTCAAGTTCAAAATGGAATCTCTAAGGGCGGTGATATAAAGTCTGGAGGAGGGTGAATTCATGGTATCCCTGGATATCAAGGATGCGTACCTCCACTTTCCGTTTTGGCTGCCGCATCAGGCTTATCTCCGATTCACACTGTTGGACTGTCACTATCAGTTCCAGGCTCTGCCATTTGGCCTCTCCACAGCACCGAGGGTTTTCACCAAGGTCATGGTGGAAATGATGGTTCTCCTCTGCAGACAGGGGGTGAACGTAATTCCATATCTGGACGATCTGCTGATAAAGGCACCGTCCAAGGAGAAGCTGGTACATTCCATCCTAGTCATGACCCACCTGCTCAGGGAACACCGTTGGATCCTGAATCTTCCAAAATCAAATTTGGAACCAACCAGGAGGTTGTCCTTTCTGGGAATGATCCTTGACATGCGAGTGCAGAGGGTGTTTCTTCCAGAGGAAAAAGCGTTGGTGATACAAACAATGGTCCGGGATGTCCTGAAGCCAGCCCTGGTGTCGGTTCATCAGTGCATTCGCCTTCTGGGGAAGATGGTAGCCTCTTACGAGGCTCTTCAGTATGGGAGGTTTCATGCTCGTCCTTCCAACTGGATCTCCTGGACAGGTGGTCGGGATCCCATCTACATATGCACCAGCGGATACGTCTGTGGCCAAAGGCCAGGATTTCACTCCTCTGGTGGTTGCAACTGCCTCACCTTCTGGAGGCCCGCAGGTTTGGGATTCAGGACTGGATCCTTCTAACCACGGATGCAAGTCTCCAAGGCTGGGGCGCAGTCACTCAAGGGGAGACCTTCCAAGGAAGGTGGTCAAGTCTGGAAGCCGGCCTGCCGATAAATATTCTAGAACTAAGAGTCGTATACAACGGTCTTCTCCAAGAGGCCCATCTTCTGAGAAATTGGGCCATTCAAGTGCAGTCGGACAATGTAACGACAGTGACTTACATCAACCGACAGGGCGGAACGAAGAGCAGAGCTGCAATGTCAGAGGTGACAGGAATCATCCTCTGGGCAGAAAAACACGTTGGCGCTGTCAGCAATCTTCATTCCGGGAGTAGACAACTGGGAAGCGGACTTCCTCAGCAGAAACGATCTCCGTCCAGGGGAGAGGGGACTCCATCCGGAGGTGTTCATGGAGGTGACAAATCTTTGGGGTATACCTCAAATAGACATGATGGCCTCTCGTCTCAACAAGAAGCTTTGGCGGTATTGTTCCAGGTCGAGGGACCCGCAAGCCGTGGCAGTGTACTCCCTAGTGTCTCCGTGGGTGTTCCAGTCAGTGTACGTGTTTCCTCCACTTCCACTCATTCCAAGAGTGCTAAAGATCATAAGGAGAACAAGGGTTCAAGCGATCCTCATTGCTCCAGATTGGCCAAGAAGGTCTTGGTACGCGGATCTTTCTGGATCTACTGGTAGAAGAGCCGAGGCCTCTTCCTCTTTGGGAGGACCTGCTGCAGCGGGGGCCATTTACCTATCAAGACTTACCGCGGCTGCGTATGACAGCATGGCGGTTGAACGCCAGATACTAGCTCGGAAGGGCATTCCGAACAAGGTTATTCCTACCCTGATACAGGCTAGGAAAGGAGTAACGTCTACACATTACAATCATGTTTGGAAAAAATATGTCTCTCGGTGTGAGTCCAAGGGGTTTCCTACGGTGGAGTTTCAACTGGGACATTTTCTCCTCTTCCTGCAAGCAGGTGTGGATATGGGCCGAAGGTTGGGATCCATAAAGTTACAAATTTCGTCCCTATCCATTTTCTTCTGTTACGATCCCTGGCGCTCAGAACATGGAAGATGTTATGAAGTGAGTTCAGAGCACCAGGACGCAATGCTGGATTTGGTGAAATAGAACGGGAATAGCCCCTGGCACCCTACCTCCGTTGTTTTACCCGTGTTGTCAATTCACTCTTGCAGGACTATGGTTTCTTGGGCCCATGGCAGCCGCGTTTGAAGGGCGGATTAGGTCTGCCCAACTCCGATGCCCCCTCAGGTCTTAAAGAGAGACAAAGCGTGAACTAAGACAGGGTAATAACAAGGGGCCCTCTAACTGAAACAACAAAAGCCAGGGGCTACTGACTAGCCTAAAACTAAATGTATGCACGGCTTGCCGCCAAAGGAAAAGAACAACCAAAAAGATACCACTGTCCACTCCCCTACACGGCACCACCGAGTTCCGGGGGGAACAGTGGAAGCGGAAACCTCCGCAAATGCACCAGTACAAAATAATGCAATACTAAAGCGGGCTAGGCCGCAACACGCGGCAAAGCCGCCACTCACGAAACCGGGCGAGAACCCCAAACGACAGTCACAGGTTCACGAGGACCAGAAGGATTCCCGGGACCGGCTAAAGAATTCCTGGATACAAGGACACAGGGAGCAGGACGGACCGGATACAGCAGACCAGGAACAGACGTTCACCAGACATAAACAGCAAACAGGAAGCTATCATCGGCGTTTGTGTGAGGCACTGGGGAGGCATATAACAGGGAACCCTCCAATAGGAATACAGAGCCTAATTAACAAATGTCGTGCAGCTGCCTTGCTGCACGAGCAGGGGAAAAACAGGTGTGAATGCTTCATTAATGCAACGGGGAACGCGGTCTGCCTGTGGCGTCCCCGTTGCTATGGACCCGGCGGCCCTGAACGCATGGCGTCCTAGCGTTGCCAGGGAGCCGGCGGCTATCGCGCGCCCGGCGTCCCGGCATTGCTAGGCCCCGTGCGGAGACAGACAGGGAGAGAGGCGCGGCGGCCGTGACTGCTGCTCTGTCAGAGAGCGGACGAGCACCGCCGCGCCTAACATCTTCTAGAAACAGTTGGCTGCCCTCCCTAAGGTTCAGACTTTTTTGAAGGGAGTTCTGCACATCCAACCTCCCTTTGTGCCACCTATGGCGCCCTGGGATCTTAACGTGGTGTTGCAGTTCCTCCAGTCGGACTGGTTTGAGCCTCTACAGGAGGTTGAGGTCAAGTTTCTCACGTGGAATGCTGTCACTTTGTTGGCCTTAGCTTCTGCTAGACGTATGTCGGTGTTGGGGGCTTTTTACTGTAGAACCCCATACTTGATCTTCCATGAAGATAGGGCTGAGCTTCGGACATGTCAGCAGTTTCTTCCGAAGGTTGTGTCGGCATTTCATATCAACCAACCTATTGTGGTGCCAGTTGCTACTGACTCCTCAATTTCTTCAAAGTCCTTGGATGTTGTAAGGGCTCTGAAAATCTATGTGAAGAGGAGCTCGTCACAGAAAATCTGACTCTTTGTTTGTCCTGTATGATCCCAAGAAAATTGGGTGTCCTGCTTCTAAGCAGACAATCTCTCGCTGGATTAGGTTCACTATCCAGCATGTGTATTCTATGGCAGGATTGCCGTGTCCTACGTCTGTTAAGGCCCACTCTACTTGTAAGGTGGGTTCTTCCTAGGCGGCTGCCCGGAGTGTCTCAGCTTTACAGATTTGCAGAGTGGCTACTTGTTCTGGGTCGAACACGTTTGCAAAGTTCTACAAGTTCGATACTTTGGCCGTTCAGGACCTGAAGTTTGGTCAATCAGTTCTGGGAGCTTTGGTACATCCCCATGGTACTAATGTGGACCCCAGCATCCTCTAGGACGTAAAAGAAAATAGGATTTTGGTTACCTACCGGTAAATCCTTTTCTCGTAGTCCGTAGAGGATGCTGGGTGCCCGCCCAGAGCTTTTTTTTCCTCCTATCGTTATTTGGTTCAGTACAACTTTGTTTAGTTGAGTACTGCGTTGTTACTTGGTAAGTAATGTTTCAGCGGTTGCTGCGTTTCAAGCTAGTTAGCTTGATGTGCATTGTATGTGTGAGTTGGTGTGAATCTCTCCACTATCTGTGTAAAATCCTTCTCTCGAAGATGTCCGTCTCCTCGGGCACAGTTTCTAGACTGACTCTGGTAGGAGGGGCATAGAGGGAGGAGCCAGCCCACACTCTCAAACTCTTAAAGTGCCAAAGGCTCCTGGTGGACCCGTCTATACCCCATGGTACTAATGTGGATCCCAGCATCCTCTACAGACTACGAGAAAAGGATTTACCCATAGGTAATTAAAATCCTATGATTTCAATTTATTCTATATCTGGCATGATTCTCCTTGCCGCTGGCCACCCCTTCAGCCTATACCTGGGTCTGCGGGCCTCCTTCACTGGCACCCTTCAGCTCCCCTCGAGGTGGAGCACCCAGGGGGGTTCTGCACCCACTTACCAAAGACAAAATATTTTTCCCCCTCCTTTTATTAACCATTTATTACCACCCATACCCACGGGCAATTGGAAATGGAGGAGAGCCCAAGTGCTATTGGCGCGAGGGCTGGTTATACCCAGGAAGGGGTAACACATGGTTTGTGCAAGGCCAACCCACCCAGTGTTGGTTTAAAACCATGATGGGAGTACCAGGGCTGATATAAAAAGTGGGGGACCTCCACTCATTTATTTTTAAGCATGTGGGTGAGTCCCCCCTACTTCTGACAGTGGGGGAAATAAGGTGTAACTTTCCCCCTACACTGGAACAATTATGGTTCCAACTAACTGGTGAAATCAGGTTTGATCTTACTCACATGTTTTACTAACAAACAGGTTTTAGCCTTGTAGTTGGCAACAAATGCCTGATTATCAATGTTTTCCCCTACATCCTATCCAATTATCGTTCCAACCGGCCATGGTGTTGGAACGATATTTGGTTAGTCTGTGGCCAGTTTTACACTAGGGTCTGGTAGTGGGGTCATACTACAGCAACATTTTCCAACATGTCCATTATTGATCAGAGCAATTTCCCTCTGATTCTTATTGAACATTGTGTTAGATTTGTCGCAACAGTCGAAGCGATATTGTATAATGGTATCGCAACGACTGTCACCAGCCGTAAGCTACCCGCATATGGGCGGGGACAAAGCCGATGACCTCTTACAGGATGACCTTGTATAAAACGACATGTGACAAGCAATAAACGTCAATAAAGGAGTACCGTATGAAAGATGATGTAGTTTTCCGACAATTGATGTGTCAGTATTAATAAAGCCTCATAACCTGTTAGTAAACACCTCCACTATCTGTGTGACTGTAAAGTGACCGCACTCTGCTGTAATGACTGACAATTAAGGCCCAATGAGTATGAGATCAACAACAACTTGGACTCCTGCATCCACCATGGACTTCTTCTGTACCTCATAGATTGGAAGGGATAAGGTTCTGAGAGAAGAGCTTGGAGTAACGCTTCCGATGCACACAAACCAGGACTGGGCATAATGCTTCATCGGAAATTTCATTCAAAACCTCACCAGTGCCCACTTGTAACAGGTGGGGGGTGGGAGGGGATACTGTCACACATCTGGGACCATGTCCCCCTTACTGGGTCTGGAGGTGTCATGGAATCTATGAGGGATGTTCTGACCAACCTGATTCCAGCAATTGTGGTCTCATGATCCACTCAGCCTATCGGCGCTAAGAAAGCCCTACTTAAACATGAACCTGCAATGTGTTCATGGCCAGAACCAACTTCTCTCCACGGTCACCAGTCTCCTGCTTTGCTAACCAGCATACTGGAGGAGCCTGCCCCTTCCAGCACTCACTCCACTGGAACTCCACATGTTCCAGATTTGCTGGAACATGCTCTATACTCAGTTATTTAATATCATCAGTGACGTCTATAGCCTAATAGCTGATATTTATTTACTTTTCACTTATGCTCTCAGTAATTACTCTGTGCTGCATGTGAGGCTGGAAATGGTGAACAATGGAATAATGCCCATATCTCATGTCTCATCAGGATACACGATTGTGGTCTGACCTCATCCTGCTGTGACAATCTCTCCTCCATCCTTACTACTAACCGGTGTCTGGTCAGAATGGAACTGACCTGGAACAATCTGGAGGATGGAGTGAAGCCTCTGTGTGACGGACTGAGACACCCGGACTGCAACCTACAGACACTTGCGTAAGCACTGCCTCTGTATCCATATAACTGTCCTCTCAGAAAGATAAAGAACAGAGGGCCCAGATTCAGCATGGACTGTAGATGTGTGAAAAATCACACATCAACAATGGGCGGCCATGCTTTCGCATGTTTAGGGTAGCCCTCTGCCTACGCAGCCTAGCTGAGAAGGCAGATGGCTACCCGCCGTGTTTCGGGTTGCAGCGGCTCTGTGCAAGGTTTGGTACATCTCCCCCAAAATATTTTATGCGACAACCATTGTTTGGTTTTATTATAATTTTCATAATAACACGTTTGTTGCCTTTCGTTATTTGTATTACTATTTAAATTATAGTTCAGAACAGTTTACACTCTTATTAGGTATTTGGAGAAACAGGGACCCATTTATTAATTAGACCTGATAATTAGAATTTCTTATCACCTCTACTGGCAGCAATAAGAAATTCTGTACCAGCCGGTTGTATGAAGAACCACATTCAGGAAAAGGGGCTCTGATAGGACCCCATCCCTGTGATGTGTAATGCATAGTGATTGCTGATATGATCCTTGTACCTTCTGCTGAAGGACCAGTGGTGGCCTACTACACATGAGAGGTCATCAGACCGCTGTCATCAGGTATCTCCAATATCTGCTGTGGAGCCTCTGTAACACATCCGAGGCATACTTCCACATCTTGTTTAATAAATAGGCCCCAAAGACAGAAGGATGGGAGATACTTGCATTACTCATATATAGCCATTCTTACATTTATGCCCGTAGCCAGTGGTGTGGACTAGGAAGGCATAGGGTGGCCACTCTTTGGACAAAACCCATTCGTTAATAGTTAATACTGGACGTGTGTGTGTGGCGGGCGGGTAGGGGTTGATGCAGTTTGCCACATGCCCTTGGGAGCTGAGTAGTGTCCCTCCCTCCTGTTTCCCTCTGTGGCTGTCATGAGGAACATCTTGTCCACCAGGTCCCTATTGAATTACCACTGCAGCTCCTTCCTGAACTTGCCATTGAGGAACTTCATGGAGAGTGATAATTTCTTTGGCATGATGAGCCAGGAGGAATTGCAGGGAATGCAAGCAGTCGTGACACGTTCTGTGTCCGCCAACATGGAAGGCCAGAAGCTTCGTATACCAGGTGCCTCTAATGAACCAGAGTGGTATAGAAACTCTACAGAGTATGGGGAATGACCCATACTCCCCATTGGTGTATATACATCACACCATTTTATTCGTTCAGTAGGAATGTCATTCTGTTCAAGGCTGGAAATAAGTAATTACCGGTAACTAATGGAGATGCCTCTTCCATCAGGTTACGGGAGTGTGATCTGACCTCATCCTGCTGTGATGATCTCCACTCTCTTATTATTACAAAGCAGTCTTTGGTGTCACTGGACCTATCGTGGAATAACCTGCTGGACTGCGGAATAACATTTCTGTGTGACGGACTAAGACATCCGGACTGTGCCCTACAAGAACTAAGGTGAGATCTGTACTGGTACTGTACTGTACTATCCACTCTGCACAAGGCAATACAACATAGGGTGTCATTCAGACCTGATTGCACGCTACGTTTTTTTGCAGCGCTGCGATCAGGTCTGAACTGCGCATGAGTATGCTATGCAATGCGCAGGCGCGTCACCCCCCAGCGACAGGGATCGCCGGACAGCGACGGGATTAACAAAGAAAGCGATCGCACTGGCGATCGCAAGAAGATTGACAGGAAGAGGCCGTTTGTGGGTGTTACCTGACCGTTTCCAGGGAGTGTCCGGAAAAACGCAGGCATGTCCAGCTGTTGGAAGGGAGGGTTCCTGACGTCAGCTCCGGGCCGGATGATCTGAGCTGTGCAGAGACTGCACAAACTTCTGTGTGCAGAAGTTTGTCCAGCTCTCCGCACATGCGATCGCACCCCTGCACTGCGACTACCCCCTCTCCCTGTAGGCGGCGACTACCAGATCGCAGGGATGCAAAAAACGCACCCTAGCGATCAGGTCTGAATTAGGCCTATAGACTGCACAAAGGAAAAATATAATGTTTTCGTTGTTAAGTTACAACCATTCTTTTGTTTTATTATGTTTTTTTTTCTTAAGAACCAGTTTTCTACTTTAATTACCGAATTAGCAAAATAAGTCCAAGACAGCACATGCCAGGTCCATTTACTAATACATCTACAGTACTGTGCAAAAGTTTTAGGCAGGTGTGGAAAAAATGCTGCAAAGTAAGACTTCTTTCACAAATAGAAGGCTGCTGAGGCTACAGGGAGAAGTCACAGGGAAAATGTATCATTAGATATACATTGCCTGGTCTGACGGATCTGAAGTTCTACTGTGGCATTGAGGTAGTATGGTCAGAGTTCTTAATACCAATGGAGCGTATTGTTGTTATGTTCATCCCTTTATGGTCAAGCTTACCGATCTTCAAAGCAGGAGACAACCGGACCAAGTCACATAAGGACACGTCCTCTCATGCTTGTTCCACAGACATGACAATGACTTTGGTGTCCATCAATGGCCTCCACAGGCCCTAGATACCTAACCAACAGAGCAGCTTTGGGATGCAGTGGAATGTGAGATCCACAGGGCAAATCTTCTGCAGCTCTGTGATGCAGTCCTGCCACCACAAACCAGGACCTTAAAGGCTCCATAAAGATTTCAGACTGTTCTGGCGGCAAAGGGTGAAGGGGTGGAGGAACCAGGACCTCTGATGGATTCATAAAGAATTCAGACTGTTCTGGCGGCAAAGGTGAGGGGGTGGAGGAACCAGGACCTCTATGAAGTGATGGATTCATAAAGAATTCAGACTGTTCTGGTGGCAAAGGGTGAGGGATCCAGGACCTCTACGGAGTGATGGCTCCATAAAGAATTCAGACTGTTCTGTTGGCAAAGGATGAGGGGATGGGGGAACCAGGACCTCTACAGAGTGATGACTCCATAATAAATTCAGACTGTTCTGTTGGCAAAGGATGAGGAGGGGGTGGGGCTGGGATGTATTAGTGAGGTATTCTGAGGCCACAGGATCTTTTTACTGATCAAAATTCTAAGCAGACATGAACAGGCTACAGATTCATCTACCCTGATCCGTACTCAGCGAATCAATAACCTTATCAGTGACATACACCGGGTTAGGTATGGGTTATCCAGACGCCGGGATCCTGGCTGCAGGATGCCGGTGGGGGGTTGGGGGAAATGTAGGTGCTGGTAATGTGACTGGCGGTCTCCTGACCACCGGTCACATAACTACATCCCCATACACCTACCGCCTAATAGCTGATATATACATCCTCTGCTATATCTATGTAATAGGTTTATTCTTTCATCTATGATGTCAGGCTGAGTGTGGGGCTGGTAATGACACGTAATGGCCTAATCTAGATCCCTCATCTCCCATCAGGTTACAGAGCTGTGATCTGACCTCGTCCTCCTGTTATACTCTCCACTCTGCTATTGCAACAAACCGGACCCTGATCACACTGGACCTGACCGAGAACAATCTGCAGGACTCGGGAATGAGACTTCTGTGTGAGGGACTAAGACACCCGGACTGTATCCTGCAGGAGCTTAGGTAAGAGCAGTCTTGAGTCTTCATGGCATAGCCTCCGAGTTCTGGTGTTCCAGGACTTTTGTGCGAGCCTGCCCGTTTTTTAAAACCAGCAATCACTTACAAGGCAAATCCAACCTTGACTGGTGAATACTCAGGCAAATACCATTGATTATATCACATTATATATTATATATCATATTATATTTTTAGATCCTTAGTATATATTTTATATTTATTGCTTAACGGGGGCTTGTCGCCCCTATTTTAAAAGCGTGATGGGTCCAGGCTTCCTGGACCCCGGTGTCTGGATTCTAGGGCCAGCCTGAGTAAGCTTCAGATGTAGCACTTGGATCTCTCAAATGCAAACAGGAGTTATCTATCTCCTACCGACGCCTCCTTCTGCAGTTGTGCAATTCCACACAACCATGATTCAGGCCCATTATCCGGCCATACAGCCACCTACCATAATCTATATGCAGTATGTCGATAACACTATCAGCGTCATACGTCAACAGCTTAATAGATGAAATATACAACGACAATTATATCAACTTTATACAGATTCATTGATGACGTCCTTCTGAATGTGAGGCTGTAAGAGATAAGAAATGACCTCATGCAGATCCCTCATCTTCCATCAGGTTAGGGAACTGTGATCTGACCTCCTCCTGCTGTGCTGATCTCCGCTCTGTCCTCATTACACATCACTCTCTGATCACGCTGGACCTGTCAAATAACGATTTGGAGGACTCGGGAATTAAGCTTCTGTGTGAGGGACTAAGACATCCGGCCTGTAACCTACGAGAAATTTGGTAAGAACTACATAGATGACATAAGTTACAATCACAGAAACGTATCTGTCATCTCATTTATGTCATCTATATACTGTATATAAAAGCGAAAGCCCTCACTTACTCACTGACTGACTGACTGATCACTAATTCTCTCACTTCCCGATATGTGAGGAAGCTGAAATGTAACATAGATATTCTTCAGGTGGGAAATAGGAAAACTACGTGATTAGAATTTTAATAAACCTCCCCTAAGGGGATGAAAAGAGGCTTGACATAATGACGTCATTACCGATGCGTGGCTTGCGTAGCGTGAACAATAACGCCCAAACGGACTATCGGATAAATGGTCCTGTCACCTTTTCCTGTATCTGCTACGGGTGCTCCTCGGGTAATGCAAGAACCATGGATTAATATTTACTTACATTAACACGTCTCTAATTTACATCTCTTTAGATTTACCAAATTTTTGCACTCATTTATATTTACAACCGTGAAAATCAGAAACTCCCGTGCGAAGAACAGGTAGAACAGCTAGTCTGAGTATATATTTAAGTAACTCTTTTTTATTTATTGTTAAGTTACAGCCATACTGTAGGTTGTTATATATTTTTTTGTAAATTGCACTTATCGAGAGGATAATGGTGATACATGTAATAATCAAATATCATATTAGTAGCCAAAAACTGATTATGCAGATGGTAAAAGTATTACAATCAGATACTCATCGTAGTGTAAATCACATATATCAAATAATAAAAAAGAGGAAATGCTGGAGGGCACAATATAAGTGGCATAAGTCATCAAAGCCATCAAGTAATAAAGGGTAGAACCATCAGCCGTTCATTCTGGCCTTAAGTTGAGAACCGTAGATAGAACTTGGAATAAACAGAAAAAAAAGGGGGGGGGGGGGCTGTAAAAAAAGAAAGAGAAAGGGGGAAGCAGTTAGCTTAATGACATACGGTATCCCGGCGGTCAATATACTGATGCTGGGATCCCGAGGGAGGGCGCATTGCCGGCATCAAGATACTGACACAGCTCGGTGTGCTGGTGTCATATTACTGACAGCCAGCATCCCAATCGTCCTCACAGTGGGACGCACTGCCGTCCTGGGGGGGGGGGGGGGGAGGTAGTTAGGTTTAGGCTGCAGAAGGGGGGTTGGGGGTTAGGCTGCAGCGCCGGGAGGTTTAGGAACCGGGGAGGGAGGGTTAGGCACATAGAAGGAGGTTAGGGTTAGGCATCAACCGGTGAGGGTTAGGTTTAGGCAGTGGGGAAGGGTTAAGGTTAGGCACCACTGGGGAGGGTTAGGTTCCCCGAAGAGAGGGTTAGGGGAAGAGGAGGTTTAGGGGCCTTAATGGGGGGCTGTCAGGATTTTGATGGACGGGATACCGCTGTCGGTATACTGACTGCCGGCATCCCATCCATCGGTAAATCATACTGATCCCGAGAAAGGAGGAAGGGAACAAGGGAAAGGGTAAGAAGCAAACAGGGAACCCAGGAGAGAAAATCTAAGATAACCAACTAACCACATCTAAGAAGGTGATGGTAGAGAGAATGGAGGAGGTGGATAAAACATCCCCACCACAGGGAAGAGCTAAAGGAGGAGATTGAAGGAGGCCACAGAGACCCCTCTAAGCAAAGAGGTCCAATAAAAGGACACAGCATGGACATTTCCAATCGGGGGGTCATTCAGTAATATTCGAGTCTCATGGGGAATCCCAGAAACAGTGGTACTACGTGGCAGGAGAAGTGGCATTGGCAATCAATACAATTGTGCATGTTCTAGATGGAGACAAATAACCCTTATAGAATATTTTATATAGCATCTGTCTATAAGCCCTTGCTGTTAACGTGCAGAGCAAAAAAGAAAGTGAGATGAAGGGGTGCAAAGTCCTCCTGCCATACCGTAATCCTTGTCCAGCGATCCTGAGAGAAGAGGGAAACATGGACGGTATGCGAGTGTAGAAAATGGAAATGGTTTTTGATGTCTGTTGTCTGACCTGAAATGCATTATCTAGTACATTAATAGTCACATGTAGGGAGGTTAGAAATAATCGTACAGACGATGTTGAGGGTGAAGGTAGGTGAATACAAGGTGGTGCAGTAATTCTAATTTGTCAGTGGCCTTGGCAAAGGTCAAGGGTCTACAAGTCCCACTATCTACCAACATCATGATGGAAGGTAAACCCCCAGCCAACCATAACTAAAAAGGAAATGCCTGACCTCTCTGAAAGTCCAGATTACCCAGCAGAGGGAGGAATAAAGGAGAGTAGGCATTGACCAGTAGGCTGGGACAACGGGCAACCTTGCCTCATGCTCTTAGACATTCTGACAAGATCCCCTCTCAAATAAATAATGAGTCGATCTGTAGGGTCAGTGTAGAAGAACCTTATTAAACAGGTTAATAAAAATCCAAATTCTCGTTCCAGAAGAACGCAATGTAGATGTGCTCAAGACAGCTTGTTGAATGCCTTCACTATATTGAGGCTCAACATGGAACTATAGCAGGAATTAGAAGTTTTTGACGTGGCAATAGCAGACCACCCAGGAATAGTGGTAAAACCAAATTGGTGGTGGGTTAGGAGAGATGGCATCAGGGGCATCAAGAGTTTAAAATCCTGGTTGAAAAGTACAATTGGAAGATATGAGTCAACCAATTCAATGTTTTTTAATTAGGTCTAGGGATCTAAGAGTTGTAGGCATCATTTAAGGCAGGGTAACACACATCTCCTTTAAAAAGACTTTGAAAAAGCTTATATTCTCAGTACATCTTTGGCGATACGGACAGTCTGACAACTGTATTCTCTAAAATAGACAAGCTTTTCTAGGTGTTTAGAGAGGGTGTAAATCTGTTCTGGTCCAATACTAATAGCAAGATGCATTTCTGCCTTCCGGCCACCACTTTTGTTGAAACGTGCATTTCTAGGCTCCCTAGATACTATGCAATACAAATTTTTAGACATTCAGGAGTGACACATCTGATGCAAACAATCCTGATGTCCCCATCACTTTCGTGATTAATGTAAGACATAAATGAAAAAGAAAAAACAATTGAGCGACAAACAGGAAAAAGACAAATGAGGAGGTGGTAACAGAGTGTTAATGAATTGAGCATTATGAAATCTTTCCTGTAATTCATGGAAAGTCATTCTAAGGTATTCAGAGACCACGTAATCTTTTATTGAACAATACTACAGTATAAGGAGACACTGGGCTAATTTTACCATGCATCATTTTTCAAAGCCATCAAGTCTTCATCCGTTTTGTCCATTGGATTTAAAAGGGCAATTATATGGGTTGGGTATGCGTGACCGGCCTTGAAAAGTTTTCCATAGTAGATTTATTCCATTATCCGTCTATGCATCCACTTTTCCTCATCCATAATCAGTAAATCAATTTCAGTGACGTATACCTACAGCCTAAAAGCTGAAATGTGCACCAACAATTGTATCTACTTTATACTTGTATTCTTTCAGTTATGACTACTTCTGAGTTTGTGAAGTTAAAAATTATAAGAAATGATACAATCCTCATCTTCCCCCAGGTTATGTGGCTGTGGTCTGACCTCCTCCGGCTGCGATGATCTCCACTCTGTTATTACTACAAGCCGTTCTCTGATCTCGCTGAACCTGTCCGTGAACGATCTGCAGGACTGTGGAATGAAATATCTGTGTAAGGGACTAAGACATCCGGACTGTATCTTACAAGAACTTGCGTAAGAACCATAGCCTTTTATTTTTGTCATGAAGTCTAACTTAATATGTCCTGGAGGGAGAGGCGCCATTTCAGCACATAAAAACCTACAGAAAACAATAGCTTTCATTCATGTTGCCGAAACCTTGTTGAATAGTGTTATACAGTATTTAAAGACTAGTTACCAGACCGCTTTACAATTGGAACAACAGTAATAAAACAAAACTGGGTAAAAAGAGAAAGACATAGAGGTAGGAAGGCCCTGCTCACAAGCTTACAATCTATAGGGAAATAGGCATTGATACACAAGGATAGGTGCTACCTATCGCACAATGGTCCACCAGATTGCAGTAGTTCTTAAAGGTCTGTATGATATGATCACCCAGCAATGTTGGCCAAGGGTCAGGAGGGTGTGAAAGTGAAGAAAGACAACATATGTGAGGTTATGTGTGGACTGTTCAGAGGGGATGTAATTAGATAAGGAGGCACTGAAGGTTATGTGAGCTGTTTTGGAATGTGATAAGCTTTTCTGAAGAGGTGAGTTTTCAGGGAACGTTTGGAGACTAGAGGTGAGTCTTATTGTGCATGGGAGGGCATTCCACAGAGTAGGTGCAGAACGAGATAATTATATACGATAATAATTAATTAGAATAAATGTCAGGTCCCTTCCGTCTATCAGAAGACCACTCTGGTGAGATTTTATAATTAACAAGACCTTGGCACCATATCACTACTATAAGACTACCCTCGCGAAACAGACAATAAATCTTCTTGCACATACTATATGTTATACATTAATACAAAAACCCGCAACACTGTAGTTTCGTTACTTGTGGTTGGATTATACTTAACTTCAATTGAAAGTGAGATATATTAGAAGCGCCGCCTGATGAAGTCATTCAGAGGCATGTAGTGGTTTTTCTGAGACCAACTGATCAATACTGTATGGAGGCATCATCTGGCCACACATCCACCTACCTTCATCTACATTCAGTAACTCTCTAGTCACATTATCAGTTACATACACCTACAATATAATAGATTAACTATACACCAACATTACACAGTGTCATTCTCTCCGTTATGAAAGTCTGGAAATGGTAAGACATTAACTCATCCAGATAACTCATTGTCCTCCAGGTTATGGGGCTGTGGCCTGACCGTGTCCTGCTGCGATGATCTCCTCTCTACTCTCCTTACCAACCGCTCCCTGATCAGACTGGACCTGAGGGGGAACCACTTGGAGGAGGCTGAAGGGAAACTGGCGGAGGGTGTGAGGCCGCCTCTGCAGCTTGTGTTACATGACTGAGTTGCAGTCACTGAATGTGTTATATTCAGAAGTGTGTTTATGTTTGTACAGAACTTTCAAATCTATGTAAGTAGACATTAAGAGACTATAAACAATCTCATATTAATTAGGACTGACTGTAAAATAAAGCTGCAATATACACCTGGCAAATGTCTCTCTCCAGACTCTTGTTTTAGTTCTAGTCTGAAAACAAATGGAAATGTAAAACCTCCGGGTTCTTTATATGAAAGTGTTTCCAATAAGGCTCAAATGTCCGTACACCATAGGGGTGTAGTATGGCTGACCGGCGGTCTCCTGACCACCGGTCAGCGTTACCAACGCCGGGATCCCGGCAGCATACCGACACCGGGATCCCGGCGGGGAGGGGCGAGTGCAGCAAGCCCCTTGCGGGCTCGCTGTACTCGCCACGCTGCGGGCTCGGTGGCAACCTGCGGTCGCCATGGGTTCTATTCCCACTCTATGGGTGTCGTGGACACCCACGAGTGGAAATAGTCCCTGTTGGTCGGCATGCCGACCATCGGGATACTGAGCCGGCGGGATGGTGGAGGTCATGTGACTGTCGGTCAGCAGACCGGCGGTCACATGAATACCACCCCACCATGGGTGTAGTATGGCTGACCGGCGGTCTCCTGACCGCCGGTCAGCTTACCGACGCCGGCATCCCGGTGGGGAGGGGCGAGTGCAACAAGCCCCTTGCGGGCTCGCGCCACGGTTTTATTCCCACTCTTTGGGTGTCGTGGACACCCACGAGTGGAAATAGTCCCTGTTGGTCGGCATGCCAGCAGTCCCGGAAATAGGTTATCCCCTCATAGTACATCTACTATAATGATATGATCTGAGGTAATCTGTTTGGGTATATCAGTGAATAGTACCTCTCACCATGTAGACTTCATGGCCATCCGGTAGCCACTTTATCCAGGTCTGAAATCTTTCAGTAAGCATAGCACTTCAGATGCATCCAAAGTGGTGGCAGTGTGTGTCTATTGCTGGGGACTGGGAGCTAGCTCCTGGCGCCCCATCACTATGGAGAGCCTGGCCTATTTGGATGAACGTTGGGGGCTAGGAAGAGCCAGCTCCCTGTACCCCCGAGCGCTTAGAGTACCATAAGGAGCACCTGCAGCCCAAACTGAGTTCCGTGGCTGGGGAGCTCTGGGGGCAGTATGGCTGTTAACCCATGGCATGTGGTGCTGCACGGGGGAGATTACATGGTGCTGTCCACCAGGGGGACCAGGAAAGTTGGCTCCCAGTGCGGCACTTAAAGCTGTTAACCCTCTGTGAACCGAAGGAGAGCCCCAGCAGTCCCAGACTGTGCCTAAAAAAAGGCAAATACATAAATATGTACAAATATATTTTACAATGCTACAAATGTATGTGCAGCACTGAGCTGGGTCCGCAGGCCCTGAACTGCAGTGCTGTAGTGTAAAGCACACAAAATAATTATTTGTTTAAAGTGTATTTGAATGTATTTAAAGAGAAAATGCATTTACTCTTTTTTTTCCCCTGGTGGTCTAGAGGTAATCCGGAGCTCTATGTGGGTTGCTGGGTTACCCCCAGCCACCTCTCAGGATAATGAAATGCCTTCCCAAGGAGCCTCCTAAATGAGAGTAGCATGGGAAGACTGGGGAAAAGCTGGCCAACCCAGCTAATTTTTTTTTCAGGGAGCCCCATTAGTCGGCAGGATACTGCCTGGGGACCCTGGTTGACCATCTCTGGAGCTTGGATTCATGCTACATGTGGCAGGTTTGAACCCTTTGCAGATTTCGTGCAGGGACTTGTCCAGGTCAGTGACCAGTGGGGGTCAACCAACACCAGTCAGGAGGTGTGGCAGCAGCATGTCTACACATACACAGCAGCAAGTGGTATCGGGTGCCGGTGGTAGAAGCCTGAGTAGAAACGTGACTCCAAGCTTTGTTGAAGGAACCTGGTGGTGGCAGCAAAATATCCACTCACTGAGCAGTGGGTGGAGCCAGTGACAGGAAGTTGCTGACGGTAGGAGGTCCCCTTTTGGCCCAGGTCCCATGAGAACCTAAACCAATCTGTGATTGCTTGGTGCAGGCAGCGAGGCGTATCCAGTCATAGGAGGGTACATGAGGGAAGCGTCAAGTCTATAAGGGATGGGCAGTGACATGAGTGACAGACGTCCTGGCACGACGCACAAACACAACGCAGTGTCTGGACACGATGCACAGAGGCCCCATTCTGATGTGCACTGACACCCCTGCATGATGCACAGATGTCCGGACACGACACACAGACACCTGGAAATGATGCATGTATGATGTACAGACGTCAGGACATGGTGCACAAATGCCCAATGCCCGGACATGGTGTGCGGATGCCCTGGCATGACGCACAGACACAGTGCTCAGAAATCTATGCATGAAGCACAGATGTCTGGATATGACGCACAGACGCCCAAACATGTTGCACAGATGCCCGCACACTGCGCACAGGCAGCCGGACGTGGTGCAGTGGGGGGGGCGATTGGTGCATTCACCCTCCCCCCAGCACACGGTCCATCTGACTCCTTTATCACATCTCTCCGCACGTCCCTGCTCTGTACTGCAGTGATCCTGTACTGAACAGGCTAAGATCCGCCCCTCCCGTTATCTGTACAGCCCCGTTCAGCCGATGTGTATGATGAGGCTGTGTTGTGATCAGAGGTCGGGTGCCTGGCAGCCTGAGAGGGTTGAAGAATGTGGCAAATTATTCAGGTTTCTTGTGTGGACTGCAGGCAGCTCTCCGTCTAAGGTGCACCGCTCCTGCAGAAAAGCCAGGTACATAGGGGCTAATTCAGACCTGATCGTAGCAGCAAACTTGCAAGCAGGGAGTTGCAGATATAACATTTGCAGAGAGATTTAACATGTAACAAGTATTGCGTTTTTCTTGACCATGAGATACTCAGAAAATTATACCAAGGGCTGGGAGTCTTGCAGTATACCAGTGCCAGGCACCTCTGCGCTCATCTCATCCCTATTGTAGGACTTTGTATAGATGTATTGGGTGGGGATATACTACACATTGCATTGTTGATGCAATACATGCCGCCACTTATTGGGTACATATCGGTGGGTACATATTAGACTCCACATAACACCTTTGATAAAAACTGTAAAGGGGAGGAGTTGGCACCAGAAGCAGAAGGTGCAAGAACTGGAAAGAGGCGGAGTCAGTATTAATCATTAATTAGCCCCCCCCCCCCCCAAAAAAAAAGAGTAGCGTGGACACGCCCCTGCGGTGCACAGATGTCCAGATATGATGACCAGACACCCGGCAACATGAGAACAGCACCCTTTCCCTCCCTCCCTGCAGATGTGCCGGCGCCCTGTACATCTATCTCTGGATATACACACAGAAAGCATTGCACCTATGCAGCCCTTGCTCTGTGTCCTGCAGCAGCTGCACGGGTACCCGCCCTCTCTCACACCTCCCTGCCTGCCCCCAGCGCCTGTCACACTGCCATGTGCGGGACCCGCGCCCTCTCCCTGTGCTGAGGCCGGGGGCGGGGCTGGAGGAGGGGCCGGGGGCGGGGCTGGAGGAGGGGCCGGGGGCGGGGATACGAACGTCAGTGTGGCCGGTCACTAAGGATGAAGCAGCTTGTGTTCCCCTGCCAATCACACCTCACTTCCGGCCTGTGCGTTTCAACCCGTTTTCGGATTTTGCGTTCCACTTCACTTTCGGCCTGTGCGTTCCACATACAGGAAGAGAGTTTTCTTCTATCGCTGCAACTTCCGGTTTTCGCTCGATCGGGAGTCAGTCGTCCGGCAACTGGTAATGGAGTCCGTCTATACAGGTGGAGCGGCCTGTGGTGTCCCGTTATTATTATTATTATTATTATTATTATACAGGGGGAGCAGCCTGTGGTGTCCTGTTGTTATTATTATACAGGGGGAGCGGTCTGTGGTGTCCTGTTATTATTATGTTATTATTATTATTATTATTATAATAATAATACAAGGAGAGCAGCCTGTGTTGTCCTGTTATTCTTATTCTTATTATTATACAGGGAACAGCCTGTGGTGTCCAGTCATTATTATGATAGATGGAGAGCAGCCTGCGGTGTCCTGTTATTATTATTATACAGGGGAGCAGCCTGTGGTGTCCTGTTATTATTATTATACAGGGAGAGCAGCCTATGGTGTCCTGTCAGTATTATTATACAGGGGGAGCAGCCTGTGGTGTCCTGTTACTACTGTTATACAGGGGGAGCAGCCTGTGGTGTCCTGTTACTACTATTATACAGGGGGAGTAGCCTGTGGTGTACTGTTATTATTTCTCTGGCATTCATAAAGGATATTGGGGACAGATTAGTACGATGGGGTATAGATGGGGTCCAAATGAGCCAGTGCACTTTAAATTCCTTCAACTGGGTGTGCTGGCTCCTCCCCACTATGCCCCCTCCCCCAGGCAGTTTAGAAAAAAGTGCCCTCAGGAGAGGATGCACATCTCTGCAGCTCCAGAGTTTTTCTTCAATTTCATTTAAACTTTTACGTATTTCGTTATGCCATGTGGGCAACAGCACACCTGCGCCGTGGGAGTTGGGGAGGAGGAGGGGGGGTAGACGGTCACCGGCCTCATGAGGTGCAGAGCCGCTTCTCCTTTGCAGGACCAAGGTCCTAAGGTGCTGTTTGTTCAGCGGTCACAGGGTCACTGCATCTCATGTGCTCCTATTGTGAGGGAACCGTACATCATACAAACACTGCAGGGTCACTGCATCTCATGTGCTACTATTGTGAGGGGAGCGTACATCGGAGGTCATTCCGAGTTGTTCGCTCGCAAGGCGATTTTAGCAGAGTTACACACGCTAAGCCGCCGCCTACTGGGAGTGAATCTTAGCTTCTTAAAATTGCGAACGATGTATTCGCAATATTGCGATTACAAACTTCTTAGCAGTTTCAGAGTAGCTTCAGACTTACTCGGCATCTGCGATCAGTTCAGTGCTTGTCGTTCCTGGTTTGACGTCACAAACACACCCAGCGTTCGCCCAGACACTCCCCCGTTTCTCCAGCCACTCCTGCGTTTTTTCCGGAAACGGTAGCGTTTTTTCCCACACGCCCATAAAACGGCCTGTTTCCGCCCAGAAACACCCATTTCCTGTCAATCACACTACGATCGCATGAGCGATGAAAAAGCCGTGAGTAAAAATACTAACTTCATAGCAAAATTACTTGGCGCAGTCGCAGTGCGGACATTGCGCATGCGCACTAAGCGGAAAATCGCTGCGATGCGATGAAATTTACCGAGCGAACGACTCGGAATGACCACCGATGTACGCTCCCCTCACAATAGTAGCACATGAGATGCAGTGACCCTGCAGTGTCTGTATGATGTACAGTCCCCTCACAATAGGAGCACATGAGATGCAGTGACCCTGCAGTGTCTGTATGATGTACGGTCCCCTCACAATAGGAGCACATGAGATGCAGTGACCCTGCAGTGTCTGTATGATGTACGCTCCCCTCACAATAGTAGCACATGAGATGCAGTGACCCTGCAGTGTTTGTATGATGTACGGTCCCCTTACAATAAGAGCACATGACAGGTAGTGACCCTGCAGTGTCTGTATGATGTACGGTCCCTCACAATAGGAGCACATGAGATGCAGTGACCCTGCAGTGTCTGTATGATGTACGGTCCCTCACAATAGGAGCACATGAGATGTAGTGACCCTGCAGCGTCTGTATGATGTACGGTCCCCTCACAATAGGAGCACATGAGATGTAGTGACCCTGCAGCGTCTGTATGTTGTGCGGTCTCCTCGCAATGGGGGCACATGAGATGCAGTGACCCTGCAGTGTCTGTATGATGTACGGTCCCTCACAATAGGAGCACATGAGATGCAGTGACCCTGCAGTGTCTGTATGATGTACGGTCCCCTCACAATAGGAGCACATGAGATGTAGTGACCCTGCAGCGTCTGTATGTTGTGCGGTCTCCTCGCAATGGGGGCACATGAGATGCAGTGACCCTGCAGCGTCTGTATGATGTACGCTCCCCTCACAATAGGAGCACATAAGATGCAGTGTATGTATGATGTACGGTCCCCTCACAATAGGAGCACATGAGATGCAGTGACCCTGCAGCGTCTGTATGATGTACGATCCCCTCACAATAGGAGCACATGAGATGCAGTGACCCTGCAGTGTTTGTATGATGTACGGTCCCCTTACAATAAGAGCACATGACAGGTAGTGACCCTGCAGTGTCTGTATGATGTACGGTCCCCTCACAATAGGAGCACATGAGATGCAGTCACCCTGCAGCGTCTGTGTGATGTACGGTCCCCTCACAATGGGAGCACATGAGATGCAGTGACCCTGCAGCTTCTTTATGATGTACGGTCCCCTCACAATAGGAGCACATGAGATGCAGTGACCCTGCAGCGTCTGTATGTTGTGCGGTCTCCTCGCAATGGGGGCACATGAGATGCAGTGACCCTGCAGCGTCTGTATGATGTACGATCGCCTCACAATAGGAGCACATGAGATGCAGTGACCCTGCAGTGTCTGTATGATGTACGGTCCCCTCACAATAGGAGCACATGAGATGCAGTGACCCTGCAGTGTCTGTATGATGTACGGTCCCCTCACAATAGGAGCACATGAGATGTAGTGACCCTGCAGCGTCTGTATGTTGTGCGGTCTCCTCGCAATGGGGGCACATGAGATGCAGTGACCCTGCAGCGTCTGTATGATGTACGCTCCCCTCACAATAGGAGCACATAAGATGCAGTGTATGTATGATGTACGGTCCCCTCACAATAGGAGCACATGAGATGCAGTGACCCTGCAGCGTCTGTATGATGTACGATCCCCTCACAATAGGAGCACATGAGATGCAGTGACCCTGCAAAGTTTGTATGATGTACGGTCCCCTTACAATAAGAGCACATGACAGGTAGTGACCCTGCAGTGTCTGTATGATGTACGGTCCCCTCACAATAGGAGCACATGAGATGCAGTCACCCTGCAGTGTCTGTATGATGTACGGTCCCCTCACAATAGGAGCACATGAGATGCAGTGACCCTGCAGTGTCTGTATGATGTACGGTCCCCTCACAATAGGAGCACATGAGATGTAGTGACCCTGCAGCGTCTGTATGTTGTGCGGTCTCCTCGCAATGGGGGCACATGAGATGCAGTGACCCTGCAGCGTCTGTATGATGTACGCTCCCCTCACAATAGGAGCACATAAGATGCAGTGTATGTATGATGTACGGTCCCCTCACAATAGGAGCACATGAGATGCAGTGACCCTGCAGCGTCTGTATGATGTACGATCCCCTCACAATAGGAGCACATGAGATGCAGTGACCCTGCAGTGTTTGTATGATGTACGGTCCCCTTACAATAAGAGCACATGACAGGTAGTGACCCTGCAGTGTCTGTATGATGTACGGTCCCCTCACAATAGGAGCACATGAGATGCAGTCACCCTGCAGCGTCTGTGTGATGTACGGTCCCCTCACAATGGGAGCACATGAGATGCAGTGACCCTGCAGCTTCTTTATGATGTACGGTCCCCTCACAATAGGAGCACATGAGATGCAGTGACCCTGCAGCGTCTGTATGTTGTGCGGTCTCCTCGCAATGGGGGCACATGAGATGCAGTGACCCTGCAGCGTCTGTATGATGTACGATCGCCTCACAATAGGAGCACATGAGATGCAGTGACCCTGCAGTGTCTGTATGATGTACGGTCCCCTCACAATAGGAGCACATGAGATGCAGTGACCCTGCAGTGTATGTATGATGTACTGTCCCCTCACAATAGGAGCACATGAGATGCAGTGATCCTGCAGTGTCTATGATGTACGGTCCCCTCACAATAGGAGCACATGAGGTGTAGTGACCCTGCAGCGTCTGTATGATATACGGTCCCCTCACAATAGGAGCACATGAGATGCAGTGCCCCTGCAGTGTCTGTATGATGTACACTCCCCTCACAATAGGAGCACATGAGATGCAGTGACCCTGCAGTGTCTGTATGATGAATGGTCCCCTCACAATAGGAGCACATGAGATGCAGTGACCCTGCAGTGTCTGTATGATGTACCGTCCCTACGTGTATATCATGTTTAGGTGAGTGATGCAGTCAGTACAAGTGGTATAAGTAAGTGTAGAGCTCCCACATAGTGACATTATATACTGCTGTCTTATTGTAATCACTATTTCTCTGACGTCCTAAGTGGATGCTGGGACTCTGTAAGGACCATTCGGAATAGCGGCTCCACAGGAGACTGGGCACAATTAAAGAAAGCTTTGGTGTGCACTGGCTCCTCCCCCTATGACCCTCCTCCAGACCTCAGTTAGATTTGTGTGCCCGGCTGAGCTGGATGCACATTAGGGGCTCTCCTGAGCTCCTAGAAAGAAAGTAATAGTTTAGGTTTTTTTAGTTTCAGTGAGATCTGCTGGCAACAGACTCACTGCTACGAGGGACTAAGGGGAGAAGAAGCGAACCTACCTGCTTGCAGCTAGCTTGGGCTTCTTAGGCTACTGGACACCATCAGCTCTAGATGGATCGAACACAGGGCCCGGCCTCGATCGTCCGGTCCCGGAGCCGCTCCGCCGTCCCCCTTAGAGAGCCAGAAGCAAGAAGTTGGTCCAGAAAATCGGCGGCAGAAGACTTCGGTCTTCAACAAGGTAGCGCACAGCACTGCAGCTGTGCGCCATTGCTCCTCATGCACACCTCACACTCCGGTCACTGATGGGTGCAGGGCGCTGGGGGGGGGGGGGCCCTGAGCAGCAATATAAGACACCTTGGCTGTCAAATCTACACCATATATAATCAGGAAGGCTATATAGGTGTAAAAATACCCCTGCCAGAGATCCAGAAAAAGCGGGAGAAAGTCAGCCGAAAAAGGGGCGGGGCTATCTCCCTTAGCACACTGGCGCCATTTTTCCCTCACAGCTCCGCTGGAAGGATCGCTCCCAGGCTCTCCCCTGCAGTCCTGACTACAGAAGGGTTATATAGCGCTCTGGTGTGTGCTGGCATACTCTCCCTCTGTCTCCCCAAAGGGCTTTGTGGGGTCCTGTCCTCTGTCAGAGCATTCCCTGTGTGTATGCGGTGTGTCGGTACGACTGTGTCGACATGTATGATGAGGAGAATTATGTGGAGGCGGAGCAGATGCCGGTAAATGTGATGTCACCCCCTGCGGGGCCGACATCTGAGTGGATGGACTTATGGAAGGAATTACGTGAAAGTGTCAACTTCTTACATAAAAGGTTTGACGACATGGGACAGCCGGCTACTCAGCTTGTGCCTGCCCAGGCGTCTCAAAGGCCATCAGGGGCTCTAAAACGCCCGCTACCTCAGATGGCAGACACAGACGTCGACACGGATACAGACTCCAGTGTCGACGACGATGAGACTAATGTAACTTCCAATAGGGCCACACGTTACATGATTGAGGCTATGGAAAATGTTTTACATATTTCTGATAATACCAGTACCACTAAAAAGGGTATTATGTTGGGTGAGAAAAAACTGCCTGTAGTTTTTCCTGCATCTGAGGAATTAAATGAAGTGTGTGATGATGCGTGGGTTTCCCCCAATAAAAACTGTTAATTCCTAAAAAAGTTATTAGCATCATACCCCTTCCCGCCAGAGGATAGGGCACGTTGGGAAACACCCCTTAGGGTCACACGCTTGTCTAAACAGGTGGCACTACCGTCCCCGGATACGGCCGCCCTTAAGGAACCTGCTGACAGAAAGCAGGAAAATATCCTAAAATGTATATACACTCACACGGGTGTGATACTGCGACCAGCAATCGCCTCAGCCTGGATGTGCAGTGCTGGGGTGGCTTGGTCGGGTTCCCTGACTGACAATATTGATACCCTAGATAGGGACAGTATATTACTGACTATAGGGCATTTAAAAGATGCATTTCTATATATGCGTGATGCACAGAGGGATATTTGCCGACTGGCATCAAGAGTAAATGCGCTGTCCATTTCTGCCAGAAGAGGGTTATGGACAAGACAGTGGTCAGATGATGCTGATTCCAAAAGGCATATGGAAGTATCGCCTTATAAAAGGGAGGAATTATTTGGGGTAGGTCTAACAGACCTGGTGGCCACGGCAACGGCTGGGAAATCCACATTTTTACCCCAGGTAGCCTCTCAACATAAGAAGACGCCGTATTATCAGGCGCAGTCCTTTCGTTCCCATAAGGGCAAGCGGGCAAAAGGCTCCTCATTTCTGCCCCGTGGCAGAGGGAGAGGAAAAAGGCTGCAGCAAACAGCCAGTTCCCAGGAACAGAAGCCCTCTCCCGTTTCTGCCAAGTCCTCAGCATGACGCTGGGGCTTTACAAGCGGACTCAGGCACGGTGGGGGCCCGTCTCAAAAATGTCAGCGTGCAGTGGGCTCACTCACAGGTGGACCCCTGGATCCTTCAGGTGGTATCTCAGGGGTACAAATTGGAATTCGAGACGTCTCCCCTTCGCCGTTTCCTAAAGTCTGCTTTACCGACGTCTCCCTCCGACAGGGAGGCGGTATTGGAAGCCATTCACAAGCTGTATTCCCAGCAGGTTATAATCAAGGTACCCCTCCTACAACAGGGAAAGGGGTATTATTCCACGCTATTTGTGGTACCGAAGCCGGACGGCTCGGTGAGACCTATTTAAAATCTGAAATCCTTGAACACTTACATACAAAGGTTCAAATTCAAGATGGAGTCACTCAGAGCGGTGATTGCGAACCTGGAAGAAGGGGATTATATGGTGTCTCGGGACATCAAGGATGCTTATCTCCATGTCCCAATTTACCCTTCACACCAAGGGTACCCCAGGTTTGTGGTACAGAACTGTCGCTATCAGTTTCAGACGCTGCCGTTTGGTTTGTCCACGGCACCCCGGGTCTTTACCAAAGTAATGGCCGAAATGATGATACTCCTTCGAAGGAAGGGAGTTTTAGTTATCCCTTACTTGGACAATCTCCTGATAAGGGCAAGATCCAGGGAACAGTTGGTAGTTGGGGTAGCACTATCTCAAGTAGTGTTGCGGCAGCACGGTTGGATTCTCAGTATTCCAAAATCGCAGCTGAACCCGACGACACGTCTTCTATTCCTAGGGATGATCCTGGACACAGTCCAGAAAAAGGTGTTTCTCCCGGAGGAGAAAGCCAGGGAGTTATCCGAACTAGTCAGAAACTGTTATGCACACCAGTGCCTGCAGGAAAGTACTGGTGTCAGAACTGTTATGCACTCCAGTGTCTGCAGGAATGTACTGGTGTTTGAACTGTTATGCAAAACAAATGGACTCACAGACAAACTGGGGAATATGACATAACGTACACAGAAGGTGATAGGGTAACAAAATACACACAAAGTGAAAAGAGAAGCCCAGAGGCTAAGGAACTGGGTATCTCCCTTGTATTAGAACTGCACAGATGGAAAAAGCAAGATGTTGTGTTTTAATACGTAGAGAACCCGAAATGCTGTTGCTAAGGGCAACAGCAAAACCCTAAAGGGTTACCAACGGGTGTGGCAGTAAACTCCTTGGTCAGAGATGGAATGATAGACACAAGGAGAGTCTCCACAATCCTGATTCTCACTTGCAGTGCACAGGTTTTAGCTTACTGCCACTAAACTGACCCCTGACACCTAGCACAGTGAGACAGGATTAGACAGGCAAGTCTTAGAATACAGCCGCAAACTTGCTAAGTTCACAGAGTAGTACAGAACCCCAGCAAGCTAAACGACTGACTCCAGTCTTACTGCTAGGTCTGGATTGGCAGAGTGTAATACCAAATCCCCAGGCCTATTTGCAGTAAGCAACAAACAAATACAAAGCTACACAGTACTGGCTAACTTTCATGAACTGACTAACCAACAAAGATTCAGCAGCATCTGCTTACCCTGAAAAGAGGCCTTATAAAGCAGGTGCTGTCCACGCCCCACTCAGACCTCACAGACTGTGAGCACAAAAACCAGCACCGGATCCCCTGCCGTGCACAGAGCCTATAACCACTGCACAGCAAAAGACCTGAACCGGAGTATCAGTTGCGCTCAGGTTACTCCACTAGCACTTGTCCCCCGGTTGCCATGACGACGTGGCAGCACAGGGCAGGAGACCCCAACAGTACAACCCCTCAAAGAACCCCTACCACCGGGTTTATCGGGGAACTGCGAGAAGAAAGAGCGTATCAGTCTGGGGGCATGAAGATCACAACTGCGCACCCACGACCGCTCCTCCGGGCCATACCCCTTCCAATGCACCAAAAATGACAGCCGACCCCGAACCACCTTGGAGTCAAGAATCCTTTCAACAACAAACTCCCTCTGGCCACGTATCAGAAGAGGGGAAGGTCTTCCACTGGAAGAAGGATTACTAATCGCCCGTTTTAAAAGGGAACAATGAAATGTTTTATTGATACCCAAAGAACGGGGCAGATCTAACTGAAATGCCACCGGATTGATAACCCTGGTGATCTTATAAGGGCCGATGAACCGGGGCCCTAACTTATGAGATGGCTGTCTCAACTTCAAATTCTTGGTAGACAACCAGACGAAGTCTCCTAATTTGAAGCTGCAGGGTCTTTTCCGCTTATCAAAAACCCTTTTGGTCACTAATGACACAGACACAAGGGCTTTCTTCACTTTCCGCCAAATACCTCTAAGGACCGAAACCACAGAGGAACCACCAGGCGTGGAGTCCAGGGGGTCAAAAGAATTGGCCTTAGGATGATGCCCATACACACAAAGGAAGGGAGAGATCCCTGTAGCAGAGTGAGCCGCGTTGTTATAAGCAAACTCCGCCATGGACAGATGAGCAACCCAAGAGAAAAAAGGTGAATACTTCCCTGCGCTGGAAATGTTGATGCTGCAAAAAGGTATACGTTCCGGAGTTATCCACCGGAAAAAACAAACAATACTATGATACAAGATTTGTATACAATTGCGCTTCAACTAAATAATGGCAGTAGAAGGAAGAATGGTACTCAAAAATAATCAACAAATGATGGTCATAAAAAATGCTGGTTTCTTAAAGCACATATAACCTGATGTTTATAATTGTTGAAAAGGTGGACTGAACTACAAGAACCATTTTAATTCAAAATCAAGGTTCAGGCCAGTGGGGGACAGAGTCTTCATATCGTAGATGTATTTCATTTCTGTTTTTGCTAATGCTGTACTGATATCTTTTTTCCTCCAACTACCTTCTACCTTTTTAATGCCTATGACTGCTGTAATTGAATCCAAAGAGCATTGGTGTTCTATCCTAAAATGATTGGATAAATTATGTTTATCCAGGCCTTTCTTGATGTTGCGAGTGTGTTCCCCCCATCGCTCGCGAAGCTTTCTTGATGTACGTCCTACGTACTGTAATTTACAGCTACATTGGACAAGATAAATGCAATTTCTACTATTACAAGTGATGAATTCTTTAATTTGATATTTCTTGCCGCTTCCAGTTGCGACGAATTCATTGACTTTTCTAGGTGTACTGGTGTGGGATTTGCACATAATGCAATCTCCACATCTGTGAAAACCCACAGTTTTTATTCTTCCAGTTTTCTTCTCAGGAATGGCACTTTTAACCAGATGGGTTTTCAAGTTGTTTGCTCTTCTATATATAAATTGCGAGGCTCTATATGAAAATTCTAAAGATACCTGCATAGGAGTTGTCACACATTTGTTGAATTGGAAGAAAATTTCCTGGAGTCTATGATCAGAGACTTACGTTTTTCTGAAAAAACCGAACTATATTATTTCTTTTTCATCCAGTGTTGAAGCGCAATTGTATACAAATCTTGTATCATAGATGAGCAACCCAGTCAGTCTGACACTTGAAGACATAACACCTGAGGAACTGCTCCAAGGACTGGTTCACCCTTTCAGTCTGCCCATTAGACTGCGGATGGTAGCCTGACGACAAGCTGACAGAAATCTGGAGATCGGAACAAAATGCCCTCCAGAATTTGGCCACAAACTGGGATCCGCGGTCAGAGACCACATCAAGTGGCAACCCGTGGAGACGCACAACATGCAGCATAAATAATTCAGACAGGCGTCTGGCTGATGGCAGCCCAACCAGTGGAACGAAGTGCGCCATCTTCGAAAACCTGTCAACGACAACCCAGATGGCTGTCATCCCCGAGGATTTGGGCAAGTCCACCACAAAATCCATTGAAATGTGGGTCCATGGCTTAGATGGGATAGAGAGTGGATGTAATGGGCCAACAGGAACCCCTCTAGGAGTCTTATTTTGGGCACAGATGTCACATGCCCGAACCCACTGATCCACATCCTTAGCCACCGAGGGCCACCACACCGCCCTAGATAGCAACTCCCGAGTTCTGGCAATACCCGGGTGACCTGCCGACTTCTTGGCATGGAATTCCAGGAACACTCGCTGTCTTAACCTAGGAGGCACAAACAAAAGACCTACCGGAAGGTCTGGAGGAGCCTGCTCCTGTGCTCTAAGGACTAATGATAAGAGGTCCTGGGTAATGCCCACTTTAATACATGATGGGGAAACAATGGGCAACGGCTCCTCGGTGGTCTCCTGGATTGGAGCAAAACTCCGCGAGAGCGCATCAGCCTTGATGTTTTTTGACCCAGGGCGATATGTTATCAAAAAATTAAAGCGAGCAAAAAACAAAGCCCATCGTGCCTGCCTGGCATTGAGACGCTTCGCTGACTCTAAATATGCCAGATTCTTATGGTCAGTGAGAATTGAGACCACAAACTTAGCCCCCTCAAGCCAGTGTCTCCACTCCTCGAGTGCATCCTTAATAGCCAACAATTCCCGGTTACCCACGTCATAATTCATCTCGGCAGGCGAAAATTTACGGGAAAAGTAAGCACAGGGATGAAGGCGATTATCAGACACTCCCATCTGAGAAAGCACTGCCCCAATACCCATCTCAGAGGCATCCACCTCCACCACAAAAGGACGCTCTGGATCTGGGTGTCGCAGCACCTTGGCCGAGACAAATGCCCTTTGAGACGGGCAAAAGCCGCTTTAGCCTCACAAGACCAGTGAGCAACATCCGCCCCTTTCTTAGTGAGTGCCACCAAGGGCGCCACTATAGATGAAAATCCAGCGATAAATCGTCTATAAAAATTCGCAAAGCCCAGGAAACGCTGAAGCGCCTTCAAACTAGTGGGCTGCACCCAATCCAGGACTGCCTGTACCTTGGAACCCTCCATTTGGAAACCTTCTGGGGAGATAATATATCCTAGAAATGCGATTTGCTGAACTTCAAATTCGCACTTCTCCAGCTTCGCCCCAAGCCGGTGGTCTCTGAGTTTCTGGAGGACTAAGCGTACATGCTTCCGATGTTCCTCCAGGGAATGGGAGAAGATTAGGATGTCATCTAAGTATACAACTAAGAATCTATCCAAATATTCCCTGAGCACATCATTCATGAAATCCTGGAAGACTGCCGGGGCATTACAGAGCCCAAAAGGCATCACCAAATATTCATAATGCCCTGAGTGGGTATTAAAGGCAGTCTTCCATTCATCCCCCTCTCTTATTCGGATTAGATTGTACGCACCGCGTAGGTCAATCTTAGAAAAAATGGTGGCAGTACGAAGCTGGTCAAACAAGACCGAAATGAGAGGCAGTGGGTATGAGTTTTTAATCGTGATACGGTTCAATTCCCTGAAGTCGATGCAGGGTCGCAACGAACCGTCCTTTTTACCCACGAAGAAGAACCCCGACCCAACTGGAGACTGTGAAGGTCTGATAAATCCCTTAGCCAAGTTCTCCTGAATGTACTCTGCCATAGCCTGAGTCTCAGGACGTGACAGGGAGTACAACCTGCTCTTGGGAAGCTTAGCATTTGGCAACAAATCAATGGCACAGTCATAGGGGCGATGGGGAGGTAGTACCTCTGCAACTTTTTTGGAGAACACGTCCGCAAAATCTGCATAACACCCTGGCAATCCTGGCAAACTTAGCTGCGAGAGCCTGACTGGAAGGCTCAAGCAACTCCTGAAACAATCAGTACCCCAACTAAGAATCTCCCCAGAGACCCAGTCAAATTGAGGATTGTGGGCCCTTAACCAGGGTAACCCCAACACCAATGGGGCAAAAGTACAGACAGTCACATAAAAGGACAATTTTTCAGAGTGTGTGGCTCCAATAAACAAAGAAATCTGGCTAGTGCAAGAGGTAATTTTACCTTGGGATAATGGTTCCCCGTTTAACCCACAAATCTCAATTTCCGATGCCAAGGGTACTAAGGGAACAGAGTGTTTCAGGACGAATTGGCGGTCCATAAAAACCCCGTCGGCCCCACTGTCCACAAAGGCCTCAGTCTTGACAGTTTGACCGAGGATCTTCAAGGTCACCGGAATGATAAAAGTCTTCTTGGGAAATTCTGACTTCTGGCCTGACAGGATATTTCCCATCACCCTCAGGCTCTGAAGTTTTCCGGCTTTTCTGGGCATGATACTACCACATGACCTTTATTCCCACAGTACAAACACAACCCCTGCTGTCTCCTCCGCGTCTTCTCACGCGAGGAGAGGCGGGTAGCCCCAATCTGCATAGGCTCCTCAGAAAATTCCTCAGAGTCTGAGGTTCCCTTGGGAAGGAAGGAAACCTCAGTCTCCCTTTCAAGCCTACGCTCTCTCAGCCGTCTATCCACCCGGATGGATAACTGCATGAGCTGATCCAAGCTATCAGGCAAGGGATATTGTACCAGTTGGTCCTTTATCTGGTTAGAAAGACCTTTTCGGTACTGGTGTCTCAGGGCTGGGTCATTCCACTGGGTATCATGGGCCAACCTCCGAAACTCCGTACAGTAAACCTCAACTGGCCTTCGCCCTTGCTTAAGGATCGAAATCTGAGCCTCGGCTGAGGCCGTCTTGTCAGGGTCATCATACAACATGCCCAGTGCCGTAAAAAAAGCATCAACACTTTTAAGCGACGGACAGTCAGGCTGCAACCCATATGCCCAGACCTGTGGGTCTCCTTGTAGCAAGGAAATCACTATGCCCACCCGCTGAATCTCCGACCCAGAAGACTGAGGCCTAAGCCGGAAGTATAGCTTGCAGCTCTCCTTGAAACAAAAGAACTGCGAGCGATCTCCAGAAAAACGATCCGGGAGATTTACTTTCGGCTCCTTAACCCCTGCAGGTGCTGCTGCTGCGGGAGCTCCGCCAGCAGCCTGGGAGGTGTGCATTTTAATGGACAAATCATTAAATTGTCGAGTCAGGACCTGCACCTGATCGACCACCTGTTGCAACGTATTTTGAGGGGTATTCTCCATATTCCCACAAAATTTCAACAGGAGTATTGGGCTGCTGAATATGTTATGCACACCAGTGCCTGCAGGAAAGTACTGGTGTCAGAACTGTTATGCACTCCAGTGTCTGCAGGAATGTACTGGTGTTTGAACTGTTATGCAAAACAAATGGACTCATAGACAAACTGGGGAATATGACATAACGTACACAGAAGGTGATAGGGTAACAAAATACACACAAAGTGAAAAGAGAAGCCCAGAGGCTAAGGAACTGGGTATCTCCCTTGTATTAGAACTGCACAGATGGAAAAAGCAAGATGTGTTTTAATACGTAGAGAACCCGAAATGCTGTTGCTAAGGGCAACAGCAAAACCCTAAAGGGTTACCAACAGGTGTGGCAGTAAACTCCTTGGTCAGAGATGGAATGATAGACACAAGGAGAGTCTCCACAATCCTGATTCTCACTTGCAGTGCACAGGTTTTAGCTTACTGCCACTAAACTGACCCCTGACATCTAGCACAGTGAGACAGGATTAGACAGGCAAGTCTTAGAATACAGCCGCAAACTTGCTAAGTTCACAGAGTAGTACAGAACCCCAGCAAGCTAAACGACTGACTCCAGTCTTACTGCTAGGTCTGGATTGGCAGAGTGTAATACCAAATCCCCAGGCCTATTTGCAGTAAGCAACAAACAAATACAAAGCTACACAGTACTGGCTAACTTTCATGAACTGACTAACCAACAAAGATTCAGCAGCATCTGCTTACCCTGAAAAGAGGCCTTATAAAGCAGGTGCTGTCCACGCCCCACTCAGACCTCACAGACTGTGAGCACAAAAACCAGCACCGGATCCCCTGCCGTGCACAGAGCCTATAACCACTGCACAGCAAAAGACCCGAACCGGAGTATCAGCTGCGCTCAGGTTACTCCACTAGCACTTGTCCCCCGGTTGCCATGACGACGTGGCAGCACAGGGCAGGAGACCCTAACAGAAACCTCCTAAAACCAGGCCAAGTGTCAGTGCATCAGTGCACAAGGGTCCTGGGGAAAATGGTGGCTTCCTACGAAGCAATTCCATTCGGCAGATTCCACGCAAGAATGCTGGACAAATGGTTCGGATCGCATCTTCAGATGCATCAGCGGATAACCCTGTCACCAAAGACAAGGGTGTCTCTCCTGTGGTGGTTGCAGAGTGCTCATCTTCTAGAGGGCCGCAGATTCGGCATTCAGGACTGGGTCCTGGTGACCACGGATGCCAGCCTGCGAGGCTGGGGAGCAGTCACACAGGAAAGAAATTTCCAGGGCTTGTGGTCAAGCCTGGAGACATCACTTCACATAAATATCTTGGAGCTAAGGGCCATTTACAATGCCCTAAGCCAAGCAAGACCTCTGCTTCAAGGTCAGCCGGTGCTGATCCAGTCGGACAACATCACGGCAGTCGCCCACGTAAACAGACAGGGCGGCACAAGAAGCAGGAGGGCAATGGCAGAAGCTGCAAGGATTTTTCGCTGGGCGGAAAATCATGTGATAGCATTGTCAGCAGTGTTCTTTCCGGGAGTGGACAACTGGGAAGCAGACTTCCTCATCAGGCACGACCTCCACCCGGGAGAGTGGGGACTTCACCCAGAAGTCTTCCACATGATTGTAAACCGTTGGGAAAAACCAAAGGTGGACATGATGGCGTCCCGCCTAAACAAAAAATTGGACAGGTATTGCGCAAGGTCAAGGGACCCTCAGGCAATAGCTGTGGACGCTCTGGTAACACCGTGGGTGTACCAGTCAGTGTAGGTGTTCCCTCCTCTTCCTCTCATACCAAAAGTACTGAGAATTATAAGACGGAGGGGAGTAAGAACTATACTCGTGGTTCCGGATTGGCCAAGAAGGTCTTGGTACCCGGAATTTCAAGAGATGCTCACGGAGGACCCGTGGCCTATACCTCTAAGAAGGGACCTGCTCCAGCAAGGACCCTGTCTATTCCAAGACTTACCGCGGCTGCGTTTGACGGCAGGGCGGTTGAACGCCGGATCCTGAAGGAAAAAGGCATTCCGGATGAAGTCATCCCTACCCTGATCAAAGCCAGGAAGGATGTAACCGCAAAGCATTATCACCGCATTTGGCGAAAATATGTTGCGCGGTGCGAGGCCAGTAAGGCCCCGATGGAGGAATTTCAACTAGGTCGATTCCTGCATTTCCTGCAAACAGGAGTGTCTATGGGCCTAAAATTGGGGTCCATTATGGTTCAAATTTCGGCCCTGTCAATTTTCTTCCAGAAAGAACTAGCTTCAGTTCCTGAATTTCAGACGTTTGTAAAAGGGGTACTGCATATACAGCCTCCTTTTGTGCCTCCAGCGGCACCTTGGGATCTCAATGTAGTTTTGGGGTTCCTAAAGTCACATTGGTTTGAACCACTTGAATCTGTGGAGTTAAAATATCTCACATGGAAAGTGGTCATGCTGTTGGCCCTGGCCTCGGCCAGGCGCGTGTCAGAATTGGCGGCTTTATCCTGTAAAAGCCCTTATCTGATCTTCCATTCAGACAGGGCGGAATTGAGGACTCGTCCTCATTTTCTCCCTAAGGTGGTTTCAGCGTTTCATCTGAACCAACCTATTGTGGTACCTGCGGCTACTAGTGACTTGGAGGACTCCAAGTTGTTGGACGTTGTCAGGGCCCTGAAAATATATGTTTCCAGGACGGCTGGAGTCAGAAAATCTGACTCGCTGTTTATCCTGTATGCACCCAACAAGCTGGGTGCTCCTGCTTCTAAGCAGACTATTGCTCGTTGGATTTGTAATACAATTCAGCTTGCACATTCTGTGGCAGGCCTGCCACAGCCAAAATCTGTAAAAGCCCATTCCACAAGGAAGGTGGGCTTATCTTGGGCGGCTGCCCGAGTGGTCTCACGGCTTTACAACTTTGCCGAGCAGCTACTTGGTCAGGGGCAAACACGTTTGCTAAATTCTACAAATTTGATACCCTGGCTGAGGAGGACCTGGAGTTCTCTCATTCGATGCTGCAGAGTCATCCGCACTCTCCCGCCCGTTTGGGAGCTTTGGTATAATCCCCATGGTCCTTACGGAGTTCCCAGCATCCACTAGGACGTCAGAGAAAATAAGAATTTACTTACCGATAATTCTATTTCTCGTAGTCCGTAGTGGATGCTGGGCGCCCATCCCAAGTGCGGATTCTCTGCAATACTTGTACATAGTTATTGTTAACTAAATCGGGTTATTGTTGTTGTGAGCCATCTATCCAGAGGCTCCTCTGTTATCATGCTATTAACTGGGTTCAGATCACAAGTTGTACGGTGTGATTGGTGTGACTGGTATGAGTCTTACCCGGGATTCATAAATCCTTCCTTATTGTGTACGCTCGTCCGGGCACAGTATCCTAACTGAGGCTTGGAGGAGGGTCATAGGGGGAGGAGCCAGTGCACACCAGGTAGTCCTAAAGCTTTACTTTTGTGCCCAGTCTCCTGCGGAGCCACTATTCCCCATGGTCCTTACGGAGTTCCCAGCATCCACTACGGACTACGAGAAATAGAATTATCGGTAAGTAAATTCTTATTTTTTCCCTCATCTGAGGAATTAAATGAGGTGTGTGAAGAAGCGTGGGCTTCCCCCGATAAGAAATTGGTAATTTCTAAACGGTTGTTATTGACGTACCCTTTCCCGCCAGAGGACAGGTCACGTTGCGAAACACCCCCTAGGGTAGATAAAGCGCTCACACGCTTGTCAAAGAAGGTGGCACTACCGTCTCCGGATACGGCTGCCCTAAAGGAGCCTGCTGATAGAAAGCAGGAGGCTATCCTTAAGTCTGTATATACACACACAGGTATTATACTGAGACCAGCTATTGCCTCAGCATGGATGTGCAGTGCTGCAGCTGCGTGGTCAGATTCCCTGTCGGAAAATATTGATAACCTGGACAGGGACACTATATTGCTAACCATAGAGCATATAAAAGACGCTGTGTTATACATGAGAGATGCACAGAGGGATATTTGCCGGCTGGCATCTAAAATAAGTGCAATGTCCATTTCTGCCAGGAGAGGGTTATGAACTCGGCAGTGGACAGGTGATGCAGATTCAAAAAGGCACCTGGAAATTTTGCCTTATAAGGGTGAGGAGCACCGTATTATCAGGTACAGTCCTTTCGGCCCCATAAGGGCAAGCGGGTTAAAGGCGCGTCCTTTCTGCCCAAAGGCAGAGGTAGGGGGAAAAAGCTGCAGCATACAGCCAGTTCCCAGGAGCAAAAGTCCTCCCCCGCTTCCGCCAAGTCCGCCGCATGACGCTGGGGCTCCACAGGCGGAGCCAGGTACGGTGGGGGCCCGTCTCAAAATCTTCAGCAATCAGTGGGCTCGCTCACAGGTGGATCTCTGGATCCTTCAAGTAGTATCTCAGGTGTACAAGCTGGAATTCGAGACGTTTCCCCCCCGCCGTTTCCTCAAATCTGCCTTGCCAACAACTCCCTCAGGCAGGGAGGCAGTGTTAGAGGCTATACACAAGCTGTATTCCCAGCAGGTGATAATCAAGGTGCCCCTCCTTCAACAAGGAAGGGGTTACTATTCCACAATGTTTGTGGTACCGAAACCGGACGGTTCGGTGAGACCCATTTTAAATTTGAAATCCTTGAACACATATATAAAAAGATTCAAGTTCAAGATGGAATCGCTCAGGTCGGTTATTGCAAGCCTGGACGAGGGGTATTACATGGTATCACTGGACATCAAGGATGCTTACCTGCATGTCCCCATTTACCATCCTCACCAGGAGTACCTCAGATTTGTGGTACAGGATTGTCATTACCAATTCCAGACGTTGCCGTTCGGTTTGTGCACGGCACCGAGGGTATTTACCAAGGTAATGGTCGAAATGATGATACTCCTTCGAAAAAAGGGTGTTTTAATTATCCCGTACTTGGACGATCTCCTGATAAAGGCGAGGTCCAGGGAGCAGTTGTTGGTCGGGGTAGCACTATCTCAGGAGGTGCTACAACAGCACGGTTGGATTCTAATTATTCCAAAGTCACAGCTGGTCCCTACGACACGTCTTCTGTCCCTGGGGATGATTCTGGACACAGACCAGAAAAAAGTGTTTCTCCCGGAGGAGAAAGCCAAGGAGCTGTCATCTCTAGTCAGAAGCCTCCTAAAACCAAGACAGGTGTCGGTGCATCAATGCACGCGAGTCCTGGGAAAAATGGTAGCTTCATACGAAGCAATTCCATTCGGCAGGTTCCATGCAAGAACCTTTCAGTGGGATCTGTTGGACAAGTGGTCCGGATCGCATCTTCAAATGCATCGGCGGATAACCATGTCTCCAAGGACCAGGGTGTCTCTGTTGTTGTGGCTACAGAGTGCTCATCTTCAAGAGGGCCGCAGATTCGGAATACAGGACTGGGTCCTGGTGACCACGGACGCCAGCCTTCGAGGCTGGGGGGCAGTCACACAGGGAAGAAATTTCCAGGGATTTTGGTCAAACCAGGAGATTTCACTACACATAAATATTCTGGAGCTAAGGGCCATTTACAATGCCCTAAGCCAAGCAAGACCCCTGCTTCAAAACCAGCCGGTACTGATTCAGTCAGACAACATCACGGCTGTCGCCCATGTAAACCGACAGGGCGGCACAAGAAGCAGGAGGGCAATGGCAGAAGCCACAAGGATTCTCCGATGGGCGAAAAATTACGTGTTAGCACTGTCAGCAGTGTTCATTCCAGGAGTGGACATCTTGGAAGCAGACTTCCTCAGCAGGCACAACCCCCACCCAGAAGTCTTCCAAATGATTGTAAACCGTTGGGAAAGGCCACAGGTGGATATGATGGCGTCCCGTCTCAACAAAAAGCTAAAAAGATATTGCGCCAGGTCAAGGGACCTTCAGGCGATAGCTGTGGACGCTCTAGTGACACCGTGGGTGTACCAGTCCGTTTATGTGTTCCCTCCTCTGCCTCTCATACCCAAGGTACTGAGAATAATACGAAGGAGAGGAGTAAGAACTATACTCGTGGTTCCGGATTGGCCAAGAAGAGCTTGGTACCCAGACCTTCAAGAGATGATCTCAGAGGACCCATGGCCTCTACCGCTCAGGCGGGACCTGCTGCAGTAGGGGCCCTGTCTGTTCCAAGACTTACCGCGGCTGTGTTTGACGGCATGGCGGTTGAACACCGGATCCTAAAAGAAAAGGGCATTCCGGAGGAAGTCATTCCTACGCTGATTAAAGCCAGGAAAGATGTAACCGCAAATCATTATCACCGCATATGGCGAAAATATGTTGCGTGGTGTGAGGCCAGGAAGGCCCCAACGGAGGAATTTCAGCTGGGTCATTTTCTGCACTTCGTGCAGTCAGGGGTGTCTATGGGCTTAAAATTGGGTTCCATTAAGGTCCAGATTTCGGCTCTGTCGATTTTCTTCCAGAAAGTACTGGCTTCACTGCCTGAAGTTCAGACATTTGTTAAGGGAGTGCTGCATATTCAGCCCCCTTTTGTGCCTCCAGTGGCACCTTGGGATCTCAATGTGGTGTTGGGTTTCCTAAAAGTCACATTGGTTTGAGCCACTTAAAACCGTGGATTTGAAATATCTCACGTGGAAAGTGGTCATGCTGTTGGCCTTGGCGTCGGCCAGGCGTGTGTCAGAATTGGCGGCTTTGTCATGTAAAAGCCATTATCTGATTTTCCATTTGGATAGGGCAGAATTGAGGACTCGTCCCCAGTTTCTCCCTAAAGTGGTATCAGCTTTTCACTTGAACCAACCTATTGTGGTGCCTGCGGCTACTAGGGACTTGGAGGATTCCAAATTACTGGACGTAGTCAGGGCCTTGAAAATATATGTTTCCAGGACGGCTGGAGTCAGGAAAACTGACTCGCTATTTATCCTGTATGCACCCAACAAGATGTGTGCTCCTGCTTCGAAGCAGACTATTGCTCGCTGGATCTGTAGTACAATTCAGCTTGCGCATTCTGCGGCTGGACTGCCGCATCCTAAATCTGTAAAAGCCCATTCCACAAGGAAGGTGGGCTCTTCTTGGGCGGCTGCCCGAGGGGTCTCGGCTTTACAACTTTGCCGAGCGGCTACTTGGTCAGGGTCTAACACTTTTGCAAAATTTTACAAATTTGATACCCTGGCTGAGGAGGACCTTGAGTTTGCTCATTCGGTGCTGCAGAGTCATCCGCACTCTCCCGCCCGTTTGGGAGCTTTGGTATAATCCCCATGGTCCTTACGGAGTCCCAGCATCCACTTAGGACGTCAGAGAAAATAAGATTTTACTCACCGGTAAATCTATTTCTCGTAGTCCGTAGTGGATGCTGGGCGCCCATCCCAAGTGCGGATTGTCTGCAATACTTGTATATAGTTATTGTTAACTAAAGGGTTATTGTTGAGCCATCTGTTGAGAGGCTCTGTTGTTATCATACTGTTAACTGGGTATAGTATCACGAGTTATACGGTGTGATTGGTGTGGCTGGTATGAGTCTTACCCGGGATTCAAAATCCTTCCTTATTGTGTCAGCTCTTCCGGGCACAGTATCCTAACTGAGGTCTGGAGGAGGGTCATAGGGGGAGGAGCCAGTGCACACCAGGTAGTCCTAAAGCTTTCTTCAGTTGTGCCCAGTCTCCTGCGGAGCCGCTATTCCCCATGGTCCTTACGGAGTCCCAGCATCCACTACGGACTACGAGAAATAGATTTACCGGTGAGTAAAATCTTATTTTCTTTCTTCCTTTTGTTTGGTAACTGATATTTTGCCATTTTATGGGCTGTTTTGTGAGGATTTCTATTATTTTAATAGTCATTAATAAAAGTTTGTGTTTTATATATGAGATGAGACCGGCGCCCATGCAGCTGTAGATTTTTGCTCTTTGTGTATACACTGTGGTAGTAGGTAGCGTCTCCCCATATTCACATTGACTAAGATAACACTAAGAGACAGTCAGGATAACCTGTGAGGATGTTCTTTTTCTATAGTTTGTATCATTGTGTGTGTCCGATTCCTATAAGGTGTCAGGATGTCACTGTCTATGTCTCCATGCAGGAGGAGACGTATATAGAGGAACACAGGGGTCTGTACAAAGACGTGATGATGGAGAATCACCGGCCCCTCATATCACTGGGTAAGAGGAGACTGTCATGTGTTGTACAGGGGAGAGCAGGTATGGGGCCCCCTATATACACACATCATCTGATAATCACATATATACAATGTACTCAGACACTGTGTGTCTCCTACAGATGGAACCATTACCAAAGATACCCCAGAGAGATGTCCCCGTCCTCTGTATTCCCAGGATTGTACAGAGGAGAATCACAGGATCCCACAGGAGGATCAGGTAGGTGGGAGTCAGGGTTTTACCAATATACCAAAGGTACTGTCACTATATGATCTGTAGAGGAGCTGTGTGTCTTATACTGTGATATTCTGTTGTTTGTCTTAAAGTAATCAGACATTACTAAACTGTTATTTTTTTGTTATTTAGGGTGAGCACCTTTCTGATATGAAGGCAGAAGATATAGAAGGAGAAGAAGAGACGTATGTGACTGATATGAAGGCAGAAGATATAGAGGGAGAAGAAGAGACGTATGTGACTGATATGAAGGCAGAATATATAGAGGGAGAAGAAGAGACGTATGTGACTGATATGAAGGCAGAAGATATAGAGGGAGAAGAAGAGACGTATGTGACTGATATGAAGGCAGAAGATATAGAGGGAGAAGAAGAGACGTATGTGACTGATATGAAGGCAGAAGATATAGAGGGAGAAGAAGAGACGTATGTGACTGATATGAAGGCAGAAGATATAGAGGGAGAAGAAGAGACGTATGTGACTGATATGAAGGCAGAAGATATAGAGGGAGAAGAAGAGATGTATGTGACTAATATGAAGGCAGAAGATATAGAGGGAGAAGAAGAGACGTATGTGAGGGGTGATCAGCAGTGTAAGGAGGAGGAAATCCCTACAGATATCAACAGAGGTGAGTAATAATTCTTATTACAAAAAAGAGTCACATTTCTCTATCGTCCTAAGTGGATGCTGGGGTTCCTGAAAGGACCATGGGGAATAGCGGCTCCGCAGGAGACAGGGCACAAAAAAGTAAAGCTTTACTAGGTCAGGTGGTGTGCACTGGCTCCTCCCCCTATGACCCTCCTCCAGACTCCAGTTAGATTTTGTGCCCGAACGAGAAGGGTGCAATCTAGGTGGCTCTCCTAAAGAGCTGCTTAGAGAAAGTTTAGTTTAGGTTTTTTTCTTTACAGTGAGTCCTGCTGGCAACAGGATCACTGCAACGTGGGACTTAGGGGGAAAGTAGTAAACTCACCTGCATGCAGAGTGGATTTGCTGCTTGGCTACTGGACACCATTAGCTCCAGAGGGATCGAACACAGGCCCAGCCGTGGAGTCCGGTCCCGGAGCCGCGCCGCCGACCCCCTTGCAGATGCTGAAGCGTGAAGAGGTCCGGAAACCGGCGGCTGAAGACTCCTCAGTCTTCATAAGGTAGCGCACAGCACTGCAGCTGTGCGCCATTTTCCTCTCAGCACACTTCACTGGGCAGTCACTGAGGGTGCAGAGCGCTGGGGGGGGGCGCTCTGAGAGGCAAATATAAACCTTATACAAGGCTAAAAATACCTCACATATAGCCCATAGGGGCTATATGGAGATATTTAACCCCTGCCTGACTGGAAAAATAGCGGGAGAAGAACCCGCCGAAAAAGGGGCGGGGCCTATCTCCTCAGCACACGGCGCCATTTTCTGTCACAGCTCCGCTGGTCAGAACGGCTCCCAGGTCTCTCCCCTGCACTGCACTACAGAAACAGGGTAAAACAGAGAGGGGGGGCACATTAATGGCTATATATATATATATATTAAAGCAGCTATAAGGGAGCACTTAATATAAGGATATCCCTTGTATATATAGCGCTTTGTGGTGTGTGCTGGCAGACTCTCCCTCTGTCTCCCCAAAAGGGCTAGTGGGTCCTGTCTTCATTCGAGCATTCCCTGTGAGTTTGCGGTGTGTGTCGGTACGTGGTGTCGACATGTATGAGGACGATATTGGTGTGGAGGCGGAGCAATTGCCAAATATGCAGATGTCACCCCCCAGGGGGTCGACACCAGAATGGATGCCTTTATTTGTGGAATTACGTGATGGTTTATCTTCCCTTAAACAGTCAGTTGAGGACATGAGGCGGCCGGACAATCAATTAATGCCTGTCCAGGCGCCTCAAACACCGTCAGGGGCTGTAAAACGCCCTTTGCCTCAGTCGGTCGACACAGACCCAGACACGGGCACTGATTCCAGTGACGACGGTAGAAATTCAAACGTATTTTCCAGTAGGGCCACACGTTATATGATTTTGGCAATGAAGGAGACGTTACATTTAGCTGATACTACAGATACCGTAAAACAGGGTATTATGTATGGTGTGAAAAAACTACAAACAGTTTTTCCTGAATCAGAAGAATTAAATGACGTGTGTGATGAAGCGTGGGTTGCTCCTGATAAAAAGTTGATAATTTCAAAAAAGTTATTGGCATTATACCCTTTCCCGCCAGAGGTTAGGGCGCGCTGGGAAACACCCCCTAAGGTGGACAAGGCGCTCACACGCTTATCCAAACAAGTGGCGTTACCCTCTCCTGAGACGGCCGCACTTAAGGATCCATCAGATAGAAAGATGGAAGTTATTCAAAAGAATATATACACACATGCAGGTGTTATACTACGACCAGCTATAGCAACTGCCTGGATGTGCAGTGCTGGAGTAGTTTGGTCAGAATCCCTGATTGAAAATATTGATACCCTAGATAGGGACAATGTTTTACTGTCGTTAGAACAAATAAAGGATGCATTTATCTATATGCGTGATGCACAGAGGGATATTTGCACACTGGCATCTCGGATGAGTGCTATGTCCATTTCAGCCAGAAGAGCCTTATGGACACGACAGTGGACAGGCGATGCGGATTCAAAACGTCACATGGAGGTTTTGCCGTATAAAGGGGAGGAGTTATTTGGAGTTGGTCTATCAGACTTGGTGGCCACGGCTACTGCCGGGAAATCCACTTTTTTACCTCAAGTCACTCCCCAACAGAGAAAGGCACCGACCTTTCAACCGCAGCCTTTTCGCTCCTACAAAAATAAGAGAGCAAAGGGCTTGTCGTACCTGCCACGAGGCAGAGGAAGAGGGAAGAGACACCAACAGGCAGCTCCTTCCCAGGAACAGAAGCCCTCCCCGGCTCCTGCAAAAACCTCAGCATGACGCTGGGGCCTCTCAAGCGGACTCGGGGACAGTGGGGGGCCGTCTCAAAAATTACAGCGCGCAGTGGGCTCACTCGCAGGTAGACCCCTGGATCCTGCAGATAATATCTCAGGGGTACAGGTTGGAATTAGAGACGGATCCTCCTCATCGTTTCCTGAAGTCTGCCTTACCAACCGTCTCTTCCGAAAGGGAGAGGGTGTTGGAAGCCATTCACAAGCTGTACGCTCAGCAGGTGATAGTCAAAGTACCCCTATTACAACAAGGAAAGGGGTATTATTCCACTCTATTTGTGGTACCGAAGCCGGATGGCTCGGTAAGGCCTATTCTAAATCTGAAGTCCTTGAACCTCTACATAAAAAAGTTCAAGTTCAAGATGGAGTCACTCAGAGCAGTGATAGCGAACCTGGAAGAAGGGGACTTTATGGTATCCTTGGACATCAAGGATGCGTATCTACACGTTCCGATTTACCCCGCACACCAGGGGTACCTCAGGTTCATTGTTCAAAACTGTCACTATCAGTTTCAGACGCTGCCGTTCGGATTGTCCACGGCGCCTCGGGTCTTTACCAAGGTAATGGCCGAGATGATGATTCTTCTTCGAAGAAAAGGCGTATTAGTTATCCCATACTTGGACGATCTCCTAATAAGGGCAAGGTCCAGAGAACAGCTGGAGACAGCTTTAGCACTATCTCAAGAGGTGCTAAGACAACACGGGTGGATTCTGAATATTCCAAAATCCCATTTAATCCCGACAACTCGTCTGCTGTTCCTAGGAATGATTCTGGACACGGTTCAGAAAAAGGTTTTCCTTCCAGAGGAGAAAGCCAAGGAGTTATCCGATCTGGTCAGGAACAAGAGTCCTGGGAAAAATGGTGGCTTCTTACGAAGCAATTCCATTCGGCAGATTCCATGCAAGAATATTCCAAAGGGATCTGTTGGACAAATGGTCAGGGTCGCATCTGCAGATGCACCTGCGAATAACCCTGTCACCAAAGACAAGGGTGTCACTTCTGTGGTGGTTGCAGAAGGCTCACCTATTAGAAGGCCGCAGATTCGGCATTCAGGATTGGATCCTGGTGACCACGGACGCCAGCCTGAGAGGCTGGGGAGCAGTCACACAAGGAAGAAACTTCCAGGGAGTATGGACGAGTCTGGAAAAGTCTCTTCACATAAACATTCTGGAACTAAGAGCAATCTACAATGCTCTAAGCCAGGCGGAACTTCTCCTGCAAGGAAAGCCGGTGTTGATTCAGTCGGACAACATCACGGCGGTCGCCCATGTAAACAGGCAGGGCGGCACAAGAAGCAGGAGTGCAATGGCAGAAGCTGCCAAGATTCTTCGCTGGGCGGAGAATCACGTGATAGCACTGTCAGCAGTGTTCATCCCGGGCGTGGACAACTGGGAAGCAGACTTCCTCAGCAGACACGATCTTCATCCGGGAGAGTGGGGTCTACATCCAGAAGTCTTCAACATGTTAATAGACCGTTGGGAAAGACCAATTGTAGACATGATGGCGTCTCGCCTCAACAAGAAACTGGACAAATATTGCGCCAGGTCAAGAGATCCACAGGCAATAGCTGTGGACGCACTGGTAACTCCTTGGGTGTACCAGTCAGTGTATGTGTTTCCTCCTCTGCCGCTCATACCAAAGGTATTGAAGATCATACGGCAAAGAAGAGTAAGAACAATACTAGTGGTTCCGGATTGGCCGAGAAGGACTTGGTATCCGGAACTTCAAGAGATGCTCACGGACGAACCGTGGCCTCTACCTCTGAGAAGGGACCTGCTACAGCAGGGTCCCTGTCTTTTTCAAGACTTACCGCGGCTGCGTTTGACGGCATGGCGGTTGAACGCCAGATCCTAAAAGGGAAAGGCATTCCAGAAGAAGTCATTCCTACCTTGATTAAGGCACGGAAGGAAGTCACCGTGAAACATTATCACCGCATTTGGCGAAAATATGTAGCGTGGTGCGAGGATCGGAGGGTTCCGACGGAGGAATTCCAACTGGGTCGTTTCCTACATTTCCTGCAATCAGGATTATCTATGGGTCTCAAATTGGGATCCATTAAGGTTCAAATTTCGGCCCTGTCAATATTCTTCCAAAAAGAATTGGCCTCTGTCCCTGAGGTCCAGACTTTTGTCAAGGGAGTACTGCATATACAGCCTCCTGTGGTGCCTCCGGTGGCACCGTGGGATCTAAATGTAGTTTTAGATTTCCTCAAATCCCATTGGTTTGAACCATTGAAAAAGGTGGATTTGAAATATCTCACATTGAAAGTGACTATGTTACTAGCCCTGGCCTCTGCCAGGAGAGTATCTGAATTGGCGGCTTTATCTTATAAAAGTCCTTATCTAATCTTCCATTCGGATAGGGCAGAACTGCGGACTCGTCCGCATTTTCTCCCTAAAGTGGTATCAGCATTTCATCTGAACCAACCTATTGTGGTGCCTGCGGCCACTAGCGACTTGGAGGACTCCAAGTTGTTGGACGTTGTCAGAGCCTTAAAAATATACATTGCAAGGACGGCTGGAGTCAGAAAATCTGACTCGCTGTTTATATTGTATGCACCCAACAAGTTGGGCGCACCTGCTTCTAAGCAGTCGATTGCTCGTTGGATTTGTAACACAATTCAACTTGCACATTCTGTGGCAGGCCTGCCACAGCCTAAAACTGTAAAAGCCCACTCCACAAGGAAGGTGGGCTCATCTTGGGCGGCTGCCCGAGGGGTCTCGGCATTACAACTCTGCCGAGCAGCTACGTGGTCGGGGGAGAACACGTTTGTAAAATTTTACAAATTTGATACCCTGGCAAAGGAGGACCTGGAGTTCTCTCATTCGGTGCTGCAGAGTCATCCGCACTCTCCCGCCCGTTTGGGAGCTTTGGTATAATCCCCATGGTCCTTTCAGGAACCCCAGCATCCACTTAGGACGATAGAGAAAATAAGAATTTACTTACCGATAATTCTATTTCTCGGAGTCCGTAGTGGATGCTGGGCGCCCATCCCAAGTGCGGATTATCTGCAATACTTGTACATAGTTATTGTTAACTAATTCGGGTTATTGTTAAGGAGCCATCTTTAAGAGGCCCTTTCTGTTGTCATACTGTTAACTGGGTTTAGATCACAAGTTGTACGGTGTGATTGGTGTGGCTGGTATGAGTCTTACCCGGGATTCAAAATGCCTCCCTTATTGTGTATGCTCGTCCGGGCACAGTACCTAACTGGAGTCTGGAGGAGGGTCATAGGGGGAGGAGCCAGTGCACACCACCTGACCTAGTAAAGCTTTACTTTTTTGTGCCCTGTCTCCTGCGGAGCCGCTATTCCCCATGGTCCTTTCAGGAACCCCAGCATCCACTACGGACTCCGAGAAATAGAATTATCGGTAAGTAAATTCTTATTATTTGGCTTCTGTCTCTAGAGAAGTCTTTTTTCCTCTACAGCCTCCTTTCTCAAGTTAAACTAATGAGGGAAACATATTTGCGCAGTGTGGAAGTCAGGAGCCACCAGCCCCTATTTCTCTGACGTCCTTGTGGATGCTGGGACTCCGTAAGGACCATGGGGAATAGCGGCTCCTCAGGAGACTGGGCACAAAAGTAAAAGCTTTATGACTAGCTGGTGTGCACTGGCTCCTCCCCCTATGACCCTCCTCCAAGCCTCAGTTAGATTTTTGTGCCCGAACGAGAAGGGTGCATACTAGGTGGCTCTCCTGAGCTGCTTAGAGTAAAAGTTTAAATAGGTTTTTTATTTTCAGTGAGTACTGCTGGCAACAGGCTCACTGCATCGTGGGACTAAGGGGAGAAGAAGCGAACTCACCTGCGTGCAGAGTGGATTGGGCTTCTTGGCTACTGGACATTAGCTCCAGAGGGACGATCACAGGTTCAGCCTGGATGGGTCCCGGAGCCGCGCCGCCGGCCCCCTTACAGAGCCAGAAGAGCGAAGAGGTCCGGAGAAATCGGCGGCAGAAGACGTTCCTGTCTTCAAATAAGGTAGCGCACAGCACCGCAGCTGTGCGCCATTGCTCTCAGCACACTTCACACGCTGGTCACTGAGGGTGCAGGGCGCTGGGGGGGAGCGCCCTGAGACGCAATGAAACACTGTTTAAACCTTATATGGCTAAAGAAATGCATCACATATAGCTCCTGGGCTATATGGATGCATTTAACCCCTGCCAGTTTTCCTGAAAAAAGCGGGAGAAAAGGCCGCCGTGAAGGGGGCGGAGCCTATCTCCTCAGCACACAAGCGCCATTTTCCCTCACAGCTCCGCTGGAAGGACGGCTCCCTGACTCTCCCCTGCAGTCCTACACTACAGAAACAGGGTAAAACAAGAGAAGGGGGGCACTATTGGCAGCTAAGATAAAACAGCAGCTATAAAAGGGAGAAACACTTATATAAGGTTATCCCTATACAGATATAGCGCTCTGGTGTGTGCTGGCAAACTCTCCCTCTGTCTCCCCAAAGGGCTCGTGGGGTCCTGTCCTCTATCAGAGCATTCCTTGTGTGTGTGCTGTGTGTCGGTACGATTGTGTCGACATGTATGAGGAGGAAAATGATGTGGAAGCGGAGCAATTGCCTGTGTTAGTGATGTCACCCCCTAGGGAGTCGACACCTGACTGGATGGTCGTATTTAAAGAATTACGTGACGACTTCCGGTTCCGGCGCCCATGTGAGGAGAAGCTGATTGCTGCAGCTCTCCTGCACCCTCGGCAACCGGAGCACACAGCGCCTCCAATTCGCGGCTTTTCTCCGCGCCGGTCGCACAATACCAGTGGGAAGGTGTAGAGACGTGGATGGAGAAGTTTCTGTCCCCCCCTATGCCCCCTAAAATGCAAAGATCAAGGTCAGAAAAACGGGCTGGAGAATCCAAGATGGCCGCCGCATCTGACATACAAACGTGTCTGCAAGCTGCTGGCAGCACCAAACAGGCTTCTGCAAAACACACTTCTCCCTCAGGTGAGCCTGACTGTACCCCTGTCTCTCCAGTGACTTATGCTGATGTAGTAAGGGCTGTTAGGGATGCCATGGAGCCTATCATGGATGCACATGCTGTTAAAATGCAGCAGGCAGTAAAAGATCTAAAATCCCAAATGAAGCAACTCACCAAAAATGTTCTAACAAATGAACAAAGGCTGGGGGAGACTTTTCAGGATGTGGGGGATCTTAAGCACAGATATGATGAGCTCCAGAAATCTCACTTTCAACTGCTGAATAAGGTTGATGATCTTGAAAACAGATCGAGGAGATCGAATCTTCGGGTACTGGGACTCCCTGAGTCACTGAAAGGTCCTGATTTGACTCTGTTTTTGCAAACGTCCCTCCTTGATTTACTGCATATCCAAGATGAATGCACCGGCTTGGTTGTTGAGAGAGCCCACAGACTGGGTCCCCCGCGCTCTGCACCTAATAGCAGACCACGTGTGGTCATATTTAAATGTCTGAACTTTCTCCATAAGGAAGCAATATGGTCGGCATCCAGAAAGCATAGAAATTTACAATGGGAGGGAGCTCGTTTGGCCATTTTCCAGGACTACTCCGCGGAGGTTTCCCGGGCCCGTCGAGAATTTACCCCCCTTTGCTCTCGTTTGGTAAAGGCGAATAAGAAATTTGCTCTGCTCTTCCCTGCAAGACTGCGTCTGTTCGATGGAAATTCTTTTAGAGACTTTACAAATCTTGCGGATGCAGAGGCTTATATTTCCGAGGCCTCCCAGGCAGATGACTACTCCTCTCAGGCGGACGACACCCGGGAGAGGAATGGCTGAGTATTGTTTCTGGACTTTTCTGTGTCTGACGATGCCCGTCAATCTAATATAATTTAATTACTGCGGTAGAAGCTGCAGCAGGTGTTTTTTTCCCATAAAAGAGCAATTGGTCATATACAAAGGACCGAACCACTTTACTTTGCTTTATGTTTTAGATTTTTCTTATACATCTGCTGTTTCCACCTGGAAATGGAATCCTTCTGGAATGTTCACATATGTTTAGAAGAAATATTTCCATCCTATTATTTATGTGACAGGCTGCATTTGTCTTCTTCTGTAACATGCTCTGTGTGCTCTGATATTTTCTGGTTAATTTTCTTATATATATTTTTATATAATATGTTGCCGAGGGTGGGTGGGGGCGCCCCCTCCCTCATTTTTTCTTTTTCTCTCAGGTTATCAAATTCTGGCTGGCTCAGTGGTGGTCTTTGACGGCCTCTGTGCTTGCTCGAACCGGTTGTTCTTGTTTTCTGAAGTTATGATCGTCCTTAGCAGGACTTTCTTTCACAATTTTAATATTATATTCTGTGTGTTCTCTTTGATGTTGTTCTTCTTATCTTCTCCCCCTCCCCTTCTTTTCCTTTTGTGTCCACCCAGGTATGTTTGGTGTTTGTTTTTCGACGGCTGTAGATATTATGGTTACTATGCATGTTTTCAGGTTCTCCCAAGTCATTTGATGCATGGCTAGTCTGAAGGTAGGCACGTGGAATGTGGGAGGGATCAACTCCCCAGCTAAACGCAGAAAGATTTTACTCTATCTTCGGAAGGTGGAGATGGATGTAGTTTTCATCCAGGAATCTCACCTTATGCCAAATGAGGTGGTGAAACTGAACACTTTGGGTTGGTCTGTGGTAGCCTCTTCCTCCTTCTCTTCTAAGGCTAGAGGAGTGATTATATTAGCACGACACACGGTCCCTATCTCTGTTCAAGCTATTATAGATGACACTCAGGGTAGATATGTATTGGCAGATGTCACTTTGCATGCCACCAGGTTCCTACTTTGTAATATTTATGCCCCTAATCAGTACTCTAAGCAATTCTATACGAACATGGTCACTAAGCTACTAAGTTACTCTGAAATTCCCATAATAATGGGTGGAGATTTTAATATATATTCTTCTCCTACCATGGATAAATCCCCTCCCCCCCGCACTCCCCCCTCGTTACCGCGTATTGGTATCCCCTATATTTGCTCGCAGCTGTCCTTAGTGGATGTGTGGCGCGCATGCTATCCATTAGAAAGGGAGTTCACATGTCTTTCTGCTGCGCACCACACACTCTCGAGGATTGATTATCTGCTGTTATCTGAATCCCTTTTCTCAAAAGTGGCTGACTCAAAAATTGAGAATATCTGTATTTCAGACCATGCTTTATGCTGGATGAAATTGATGCTCCTCCCAGAAAAACCCCCATTCCGCTCCTGGCACTTCCCCTCTCACTTAAGTGGCTCTCTGAAATTCCGCTCCTCATTAGACGCAGCGTGGCTGGATTATCATATGCACAATGGAGAAACTCTGAGCGACGATCCTGCTCTTTTCTGGCAGGCGTCAAAATCAGTTATCCGGGGACACATTATTTCCTACAGTAAAAAAAGGGATTTAGATTTAAATTCACAATATTTAGAAGCTCAGGCGACTCTTACTCTCGCTTTCCAGGAATTTAAGTCCTCCCCCTCCCCTTTTACTAGAGAACGGTACCTTACACAAAAAACACTATTCGATACCCTCCTTTCTCAATTGGAAGCGAAATATTCATTTTCAAGAGACTGTAGCATTTACAGATATGGCAACAAGTCTGGCAAACTGTTATCACGTTTATTAAAGGGCAGACATCCTAAAGTGGTCATTCACTCTCTGCTCACCCAGAGTGGGGACAGAGTGAGGACCTCGGCCGAGATTGCTGAGGTGCTGCAGTCTTTTTATTCCAATCTGTATTCACGTCCTATTATCAACCAGACACACAAGTCTAGCTTTTGGTCTTCTACTGATCTGCCTCAAATGTCTGAGTTGCATTGTACCTCTCTCCTTGCACCCATCACCACTGAGGAAGTTTCTCTAGCAATAGCTGGACTGAAGACTGGGAAGACTCCGGGTCCTGACGGTTTCGCCAATGACTACTATAAAATTCTATCTACTAGATTGAGTGAACCTCTTTCTGTATTGTTTAATTCTTTTATGCAGGGTGCTTCCCTACCCCAATATTTTAATTCAGCCGTCATAAAAGTTATCCCGAAGCCTGGCCGGGATCCTGAGTCTCCCAGCTCTTATCGCCCGATCTCCCTTTTAAACACGGATTATAAATTATTCACTAAAATCCTCTCAAATAGACTCAAATTCATAGTCCCGGACATAGTGCACACTGACCAGACTGGATTTGTCTGGGGTCGGCAATCAGTGAGCAATATCCGAAAGGTCTTGACTGTTATGCAGGCCTTTCAGCTTTCCAAACCCACGGATACTAATGTATTATTATCCATTGACGCCGAAAAGGCGTTCGACCTAGTCACCTGGGACCACCTGTATGAAACGCTCCATCGCTTTGGTGCACCTGAGGACTTTGTCTCTCTTATTTCCCGTCTATATGAATCTCCCTCCACCCAAGTTTTGGGGAATAGTATTCTCTCTTCCCCTTTCCTTATCCAGAGTGGTACACGACAGGGCTGCCCCTTGTCACCTTTATTATTTGCCTTAGCATTAGAACCTTTAGCTGTTTCCCTGAGAAACTCTTCCGAATTTGCAGGCATAAGGGTCGTGGACACTACGGTAAAGTTGTCACTGTATGCCGATGACATGCTGTTATTTATTTCCCATCCTGATACGTCCATCCCTGCGATTGTCTCCCTGATTGAACAATTTGGTTCTTTTGCGGGATACAAGGTTAATATATCCAAATCCGAGCTCCTCCTCCTATCAGGGGACTCCTCCCTCTTCCCATCACACCCTGTCCTGTCCCGATTCCCAGTTACCCGAGATAGTCTTAAATACTTAGGAGTTCAGATCCCTACTTCCCTCCCGGACCTATATGCGATTAATTTTGGTCCTATTTTGTCCAAAGTGTCTAAAACACTTACTGACTGGGCGTCCCTGCCCTTATCTCTTATGGGTCGTGCAGAGGTTATTAAATCTGTGATATTCCCCAAGATTGCCTATTTCCTGCTCATGCTCCCTATTGCCCTTGTTGAGAAAGATGTCCTTTTCCTTAAGCAATGTTTCACTAGATTTCTATGGGCCGGAAAACGACCAAGAGTCCCTTATGCAAGATTGCAACTATTACGTGAAGAGGGAGGAATGGGAATCCCGGATCCAGTCCTATTTAGCAGAGCAGCAATGTACAGGTATATCACAGACTGGCTTTGGGGCAGATCAGTATTTACTAACCTGACACTTGAACTGGCCGTATTTCATCCTTTCTCCCCTGCCGCACTTTTACACACCCCAAACTCCCGCCTCCCAGCTGGGATAAAACAGAATATTTTGTTTTGGCATACATATCGAGCATGGCAGGTTACACACACTAAAGCACAGAGAAAACCTGACACCTCTCTTCACACTACGTTCTGGGGTAACCCATGTTTCCTTCCTGGCCTCGATAACACACATTTTTTGAGTTGGAGAGAAAAGGGCATCGCAGCTATTAGGGACATTTATGACCCAGGAGGCAATGCAGTGCTTTCTTTCTCTGATATCCAGATAAAGTTTGGTATATCCCATCGGGAATTCTTTATGTACCTACAGGCTAGGCACTTTGCTCAATCCCAGTCTCATCCTATGATCTCTGAGGCTACCACAGACCCGCTGCGCACCCTAATGGTACTCACCAAAGATTGTCCTTACCATCTCAATTATTTCAGAAACACCTTTAGAGTCTCATATAGAGACCGGCTCTGGGAACCCGCGCTGTCCTCATGGTCCAGAGATATCCCCAATATGGGATCGAGCGCTGATTTATTAGATAACATTCTTCCCATTTTTAAGTCCTTATACTCTGCCTCTTTGCAAGAGGTACACTTGAAAACGCTCCAAAGGGCATATATAGCACCTAATCAGAGGGCACACATGGTCCCAGACGACACTGGCCGTTGCATCAAATGTACTGCGCAGAATGCCACCTTGTACCACAATATGTGGTCTTGCCGGAAAATATCTAAGTTTTGGTATAAGGTGGTCGCCTATCTCAACACAGTATTTAACTTACAGTTAATAAAATGTCCTAAGGCTTGCCTGTTACTTGATTTTAGAGAATGGTCTCTTGGGCCTGAGGATAGAGATATTGTTCCGGTAATCTCTGTCATTTTGACAATTGCCAAGAAACAAATTCTTAATAATTGGATCAAACCGTCTACCCCTTCTTTGATGGCTGTAAAACACATGACCCTCCGAATTATTTATTTTGAGAGGCGTGCTACTCTTCCTGATATAGAAATGGGGGTTAGGCGGTTTGCCAAGAAGTGGGAGAGGTACATTGATACTCTAGAGCCGGACATACAATCTTTCATTTATAAACTTTTTGAGACCACAAAGTGGTACCTATATAGACAAATCGATAGGGCATATTGTTAGCTTAGGACTATGTACTATTCCTTTGAGACCTCCTGTTCTTATTCTAGGAAAGGTAATCTAACTAATCTTAATACCCCACGCTGTATGTTTAGTCCGAGGACAAGTAGATACTGAACCTTATCTTTGGTTAGAGTGGATAACCATGCCGGAAATGCCTTCTTAATTTTATTAGTCTTAATTAAGATGTCTTTGGCCGTTACTTATTCAGGAACTGATCATACTTGTATTGTCTTCCCCATTTGTTTCCCCCCCCCTTTTTTCTCTCCTGTCTGTCTTCTTCATTGACCTCCTGGGTATATTGATGTACTGTGAACTCTGAGGTAAAATTAGGTGCTGGACCTTGGGTATATGATGACTTGGTATGCTGAGACGCACACGGGTACTGTTTTCATCATTTCTTAGAACTCACGCAAGTTAAGATTGTACACCCTTTGCCTCTTACCCAAGCCCGCAGCTACTAACCATATATGTATTTGTTGATTTCACTGATGTGATCTAAAAGCACTTAATGTTGAAAAACTGTGACTATACCGGTTTCTCTCCGGTCTTTGGTTTGTCTTTACCATGAAGGTCTCCCCTGTTTTTCTAATTTTTGTATTTCTATATAAAAATCTAATAAAAATTGTTGAATTAAAAAAAAAAAAAAAAAGAATTACGTGACAATGTCAGCACTTTGCAAAAAACTGTTGACGACATGAGACAGCCGGCAAATCAATTAGTGCCTGTCCAGGCGTCTCAGACACCGTCAGGGGCGCTAAAACGCCCGTTACCTCAGATGGTCGACACAGACCCAGACACGGATACTGACTCCAGTGTCGACGGTGAAGAGACAAACGTAATGTCCAGTAGGGCCACACGTTACATGATCACGGCAATGAAGGAGGCGTTGAACATTTCTGACACTACAAGTACCACAAAAAAGGGTATTATGTGGGGTGTGAAAAAACTACCCGTAGTTTTTCCTGAATCAGATGAATTAAATGAGGTGTGTGATAAAGCGTGGGTTTCCCCCGATAAAAAACTGCTGATTTCTAATAAATTATTGGCATTATACCCGCCAGAGGTTAGGGCGCGTTGGGAAACACCCCCTAGGGTAGATAAGGCGCTCACACGCTTATCAAAACAAGTGGCGTTACCGTCTCCTGATACGGCCGCCCTCAAAGAACCAGCTGATAGAAGGCTGGAAAATATCCTAAAAGGTATATACACACATACTGGTGTTATACTGCGACCAGCAATCGCCTCAGCCTGGATGTGCAGCGCTGGAGTGGCTTGGTCGGATTCCCTGACTGAAAATATTGATACCCTGGATAGGGACAGTATATTATTAACTATAGAGCATTTAAAGGATGCATTACTATATATGCGAGATGCACAGAGGGATATTTGCACCCTGGCATCAAGAGTGAGTGCGATGTCCATTTCTGCCAGAAGAGCGTTATGGACGCGACAGTGGTCAGGTGATGCGGATTCCAAACGACATATGGAAGTATTGCCGTATAAAGGGGAGGAGTTATTTGGGGTCGGTCTATCGGACCTGGTGGCCACGGCAACGGCTGGAAAATCCACCTTTTTACCCCAGGTCACCTCTCGGCAGAAAAAGACACCGTCTTTTCAAACTCAGTCCTTTCGTCCCCATAAGGGCAAGCGGGCAAAAGGCCACTCATTTCTGCCCCGGGGCAGAGGAAGAGGAAAAAGACTGCACCAGGCAGCCTCTTCCCAGGAGCAGAAGCCCTCCCCGCTTCTGCCAAGTCTTCAGCATGACGCTGGGGCTTTACAAGCGGACTCAGGCACGGTGGGGGCCCGTCTCAAAAATTTCAACGCGCAGTGGGCTCACTCGCAAGTGGACCCCTGGATCCTGCAGGTAGTATCACAGGGGTACAAATTGGAATTCGAGACGTCTCCCCCTCGCCGGTTCCTGAAGTCTGCTCTACCAACGTCTCCCTCCGACAGGGAGGCAGTATTGGAAGCTATTCACAAGCTGTATTCCCAGCAGGTGATAATCAAGGTACCGCTCCTACAACAGGGAAAGGGGTATTATTCCACGCTGTTTGTGGTACCGAAGCCGGACGGCTCGGTGAGACCAATTTTAAATCTAAAATCCTTGAACACTTACATAAAAAGGTTCAAATTCAAGATGGAGTCACTCAGAGCAGTGATAGCGAACCTGGAAGAAGGGGACTATATGGTATCTCTGGGCATCAAAGATGCGTATCTCCATGTCCCAATCTTCCCTTCTCACCAAGGGTACCTTAGGTTTGTGGTACAAAACTGTCATTATCAGTTTCAGACGCTGCCGTTTGGATTGTCCACGGCACCCCGGGTCTTTACCAAGGTAATGGCCGAAATGATGATTCTTCTTCGAAGAAAAGGCGTCTTAATTATCCCTTACTTGGACGATCTCCTGATAAGGGCAAGGTCAAGGGAACAGTTAGAGGTCGGAGTAGCACTATCTCAGGTAGTGCTACATCAGCACGGGTGGATTCTAAATATCCCAAAATCACAGCTGATTCCAACAACACGTCTACTGTTCCTAGGGATGATTCTGGACACAGTCCAGAAAAAGGTGTTTCTCCCGGAGGAGAAGGCCAGGGAGTTATCCGAGCTAGTCAGGAACCTCCTAAAACCAGGCCAAGTGTCAGTGCATCAATGCACGAGAGTCCTGGGAAAAATGGTGGCTTCTTACGAAGTGATTCCATTCGGAAGATTCCATGCAAGAACTTTTCAGTGGGATCTGCTGGACAAATGGTCCGGATCGCATCTTCAGATGCATCAGCGGATAACCCTATCTCCAAGGACAAGGGTGTCTCTCCTGTGGTGGTTACAGAGTGCTCATCTTCTAGAGGGCCGCAGATTTGGCATTCAGGATTGGATGCTGGTGACCACGGATGCCAGCCTGAGAGGCTGGGGAGCAGTCACACAGGGAAGAAATTTCCAGGGCTTGTGGTCAAGCATGGAAACGTCTCTTCACATAAATATCCTGGAACTAAGGGCCATTTACAATGCCCTAAGTCAAGCAAGGCCTCTGCTTCAGGGTCAACCGGTATTGATCCAGTCGGACAACATCACGGCTGTCGCCCACGTAAACAGACAGGGCGGCACAAGAAGCAGGAGGGCAATGGCAGAAGCTGCAAGGATTCTCCGCTGGGCGGAAAATCATGTGATAGCACTGTCAGCAGCGTTCATTCCGGGAGTGGACAACTGGGAAGCAGACTTCCTCAGCAGACACGACCTCCACCCGGGGGAGTGGGGACTTCACCCAGAAGTCTTCCAAGTGATTGTCAACCGTTGGGAAAAACCAAAGGTGGACATGATGGCGTCCCGTCTCAACAAAAAACTGGACAGATATTGCGCCAGGTCAAGGGACCCTCAGGCAATAGCGGTGGACGCTCTGGTAACACCGTGGGTGTACCAGTCGGTGTATGTGTTCCCTCCTCTGCCTCTCATACCCAAAGTACTGAGAATCATAAGAGAACGCCGGATCCTGAAGGAAAAAGGCATTCCAGATGAAGTCATCCCTACCCTGATTAAAGCCAGGAAGGATGTAACTGCAAAACATTATCACCGCATTTGGCGGAAATATGTTGCGTGGTGTGAGGCCAAGAAGGCCCCTACAGAGGAATTTCAACTGGGTCGTTTCCTACATTTCCTGCAAGCAGGACTGTCTATGGGCCTAAAATTAGGATCCATTAAGGTTCAAATTTCGTCCCTGTCAATCTTCTTCCAGAAAGAACTGGCTTCAGTGCCTGAAGTTCAGACGTTTGTCAAGGGGGTACTGCATATACAGCCTCCTTTTGTGCCTCCAGTGGCACCTTGGGATCTCAATGTAGTTTTAGGGTTCCTAAAATCACATTGGTTTGAACCACTCACCACTGTGGAATTAAGATATCTCACATGGAAGGTGGTCATGCGGTTAGCCCTGGCGTCAGCCAGGCGTGTCTCAGAATTGGCGGCTTTATCTTATAAAAGCCTTACCTAATTTTTCATTCAGACAGGGCAGAATTGAGGACTCGTCCTCAATTTCTCCCTAAGGTGGTTTCAGCGTTTCACATGAACCAGCCTATTGTGGTACCTGCGGCTACTAGGGACTTGGAGGACTCCAAGTTGCTTGACGTAGTCAGGGCCCTGAAAATATATGTTTCCAGGACGGCTGGAGTCAGAAAATCTGACTCGCTGTTTATCCTGTATGCACCCAACAAGCTGGGTGCTCCTGCTTCTAAGCAGACGATTGCTCGTTGGATTTGTAGTACAATTCAGCTTGCACATTCTGTGGCAGGCCTGCCACAGCCAAAATCTGTTAAAGCCCATTCCACAAGGAAAGTGGGCTCATCTTGGGCGGCTGCCCGAGGGGTCTCGGCTTTACAACTTTGCCGAGCAGCTACTTGGTCAGGGGCAAACACGTTTGCAAAATTTTACAAATTCGATACCCTGGCTGAGGAGGACCTGGAGTTCTCTCATTCGGTGCTGCTGAGTCATCCGCACTCTCCCGCCCGTTTGGGAGCTTTGGTATAATCCCCATGGTCCTTACGGAGTCCCAGCATCCACAAGGACGTCAGAGAAAATAAGTATTTACTTACCGATAATTCTATTTCTCGTAGTCCGTAGTGGATGCTGGGCGCCCATCCCAAGTGCGGATTGTCTGCAATACTTGTATATAGTTATTGTTACAAAAATTCGGGTTATTATTGTTGTGAGCCATCCTTTCAGAGGCTCCTTTCGTTTATCATACTGTTAACTGGGTTCAGATCACGAGTTGTACGGTGTGATTGGTGTGGCTGGTATGAGTCTTACCCGGGATTCAATATCCTTCCTTATTATGTACGCTCGTCCGGGCACAGTATCCTAACTGAGGCTTGGAGGAGGGTCATAGGGGGAGGAGCCAGTGCACACCAGCTAGTCATAAAGCTTTTACTTTTGTGCCCAGTCTCCTGCGGAGCCGCTATTCCCCATGGTCCTTACGGAGTCCCAGCATCCACTACGGACTACGAGAAATAGAATTATCGGTAAGTAAATTCTTATTTATACTCCTCCTCTCCCGCTCATATCATGTCACTGTGTGTTACCAGCCCAGAGATCTGACCAGTCTCCTCCCCACACTCTCTGGTGTATCTTATATATCAGGAGCCATCAGCCCCTATTATACTCCTGCTCTCCCCCTCACATCATGTCACTGTGTGTTACCAGCCCAGAGATCTGACCAGTCTCCTCCCCACACTCTCTGGTGTATCTCATACATCAGGAGCCATCAGCCCCTATTATACTCCTCTCCCCCTCACATCATGTCATTGTGTGTTACCAGCCCAGAGATCTGACCAGTCTCCTCCCCACACTCTCTGGTGTATCTCATACATCAGGAGCCATCATCCCCTATTATACTCCTGCCCTTCCCCTCACATCATGTCACTGTGTGTTACTAACCCAGAGATCTGACCAGTCTCCTCCCCACACTCTCTGGTGTATCTCATACATCAGGAGCCATCAGCCCCTATAATACTCCTGCTCACCCCTCACATCATGTCACTGTGTGTTACCAGCCCAGAGATCTGACCAGTCTCCTCCCCACAGTCTCTGGTGTATCTCATACATCAGGAGCCATCAGCCCCTGTTATACTCCTGCACTCCCACTTACATCATGTCACTGTGTGTTACCAGCCAAGAGATTTGTCCAGTCTCCTCCCCACACTCTCTGGTGTTTCTCATTCATCAGTAAATAGGTCATCACTATATTGATTGACTTATTATCTTATTTTAGTAGTATAAGTCTGGTTGAGCTATTCTACCTGGTGATGACCAGAGGACCATATAGAGGCGGCTGTTGTTACATACATATTCACCTGGAGCACTTTGTGTAATGTGGAAGGAGATGTTGGTAGTTCAGCCCACAGGTGTCCTGTATGTATGTATGTATGTATGTATGTGTGTGTGGGGGCAGTCTGGATGGATATTGTGGCTCAGCAATGTCACTGGCTGATGAGGATTCCTGTTCTGTAATGCTGGCACAGGAATGTTACCCAGCACAGGCTGCATTATGGGCGGGAAGATAATCATTGGTGATGTGCCATCTGCATGTCCCTGTGGCTGGGGTTATGACATGGGGTTATGACATGTGCTGATTATGTAGTTGTGGCAGCAGAAGACAATTTTTCTCCAGCAGGGTCAACAGGATAACATTGGGATATGATGAAGTGACAGCGGATTGGCATCAAACGATCACAAGCTTTCTGGCCTCCCAGGATGCAACGGGCTCGTCCATATATTCCCGCCCACTGGCTCAGTCAAATCATTTTTTTGTTTGGTGTGGCAGGAGCCGAACCATGGTCACAGGGCTGCTGTATTTGGCAGCCCTAAGCTTTATTACTTTATTTTTATAGTCTTAATATGTTTTGAGCGATCTTTCCTAACAGCATCTTACACGCATATTGGAAAGAGTCGCTCCAACATCTCTCCGCTGGGTCGCAACAACGCTTACCCACGTGTACAGTGCTGTCTCGACGGGCGTCTGTGTCGGATATACTAGCAGGTCCAGCAGACTTTACCAGGCTGTGGCCGGAGCACGGGGAGAAGGTAAGGCATCGGACGCTTAGAAGGGGAACACGGACACAGCCGCACTGTATTGGAGGAGACTACAAAACAGTGGCTGATGCGCTGCCACCACGGGTGCTCCAGCGCTAGGCCTTAGGGATCATAGGTGCCAGGATTAGGATGAGGCCGCGATCCCTGGGGTGATGTCAGCAGTGGGGAGTCAGACTCTCTCCTGGTCACCCCTTTCCCCAGTTCATGACCAGTTTCCGCGCGTCTCCCGCCATAAACAGATTGCCTCACTTCTGTCTCAGGCGCTACCACGAGGGGTCTCGGTCGCAGCATAGGCCGCTGAGTCTGTATATATTAGGGTTAACCGCTAAGAGACCGGGTCGCAGACATGAGCGTCTGCATGCACTAGCGTTCACTGAGCGTCTGTGTCCACTAAAACCGATCCTGGAAGTGGAGTGAGTTTCCCTGTATTCCACTCTACGGAGTAAGGATTATACAGCACTAAATTTCTCTGACGTCCTAGTGGATGCTGGGAACTCCGTAAGGACCATGGGGAATAGCGGCTCCGCAGGAGACTGGGCACAAAAGTAAAGCTTTAGGACTACCTGGTGTGCACTGGCTCCTCCCCCTATGACCCTCCTCCAAGCCTCAGTTAGATTTTTGTGCCCGGCCGAGAAGGGTGCACACTAGGGGCTCTCCTGAGCTTCTTAGTGAAAGTTTAGTTTTAGGTTTTTTATTTTCAGTGAGACCTGCTGGCAACAGGCTCACTGCATCGAGGGACTAAGGGGAGAAGAAGCGAACTCGCCTGCTTGCAGAGCGGATTGGGCTTCTTAGGCTACTGGACACCATTAGCTCCAGAGGGACCGAACACAGGCCCAGCCTCGGAGTCCGGTCCCAGAGCCGCGCCGCCGGCCCCTTTACAGAGCCAGAAGCAAGAAGAGGTCCGGAAAATCGGCGGCAGAAGACATCCTGTCTTCACCAAGGTAGCGCACGGCACTGCAGCTGTGCGCCATTGCTTCTCAGCACACTTCACACTTCGGTCACTGAGGGTGCAGGGAGCTGGGGGGGGCCCCCTGAGCAGCAATAAAAACACCTTGGCTGGCAAACATGCATCACATATAACCCCCAGGGCTATATGGATGTATTTTAACCCCTGCCAGAATCCATAAAAATGCGGGAGAAAAGTCCGCGAAAAAGGGCCGGAGCCTATCTCCTCAGCACACTGGCGCCATTTTCTCTCACAGCTCCGTTGGAGGGAAGCTCCCTGGCTCTCCCCTGCAGTTACTACACTACAGAAAGGGGTTAAAAAAGAGAGGGGGGCACTAATTAGGCGCAGTATTAATAAAACAGCAGCTATAAGGGGAAAAACACTTCTATAAGGTTATCCCTGTATATATATAGCGCTCTGGTGTGTGCTGGCATACTCTCCCTCTGTCTCCCCAAAGGGCTAGTGGGGTCCTGTCCTCTATCAGAGCATTCCCTGTGTGTGTGCTGTGTGTCGGTACGATTGTGTTGACATGTATGAGGAGGAAAATGGTGTGGAGGCGGAGCAATTGCCTGTAATGAAGATGTCACCCCCTAGGGAGTCGACACCTGAGTGGCTGAGCTTATGGAAGGAATTACGTGACAGTGTCAGCTCTTTACAAAAGATTGATGACATGAGACAGCCGGCTACTCAGCCTGTGCCTGTCCAGGCGTCTCAAAAGCCATCAGGGGCTCTAAAACGCCCGTTACCTCAGATGGCAGATACAGACGCCGACACGGATACTGACTCCAGTGTCCACGATGAAGAGACGAATGTGACTTCCAGTAGGGCCACACGTTACATGATTGAGGCTATGGAAAATGTTTTACATATTTCTGATAATACCAGTACCACTAAAAAGGGTATTATGTTTGGTGAGAAAAAACTGCCTGTAGTTTTTCCTGCATCTGAGGAATTAAATGAAGTGTGTGATGATGCGTGGGTTTCCCCCGATAAAAAACTGTTGATTCCTAAAAAGTTATTAACATCATACCCCTTCCCGCCAGAGGATAGGGCACGTTGGGAAACACCCCCTAGGGTGGATAAAGCGCTCACACGCTTGTCTAAACAGGTGGCACTACCGTCCCCGGATACGGCCGCCCTTAAGGAACCTGCTGACAGAAAGCAGGAAAATATCCTAAAATGTATATACACACACGGGTGTGATACTGCGACCAGCAATCGCCTCAGCCTGGATGTGCAGTGCTGGGGTGGCTTGGTCGGATTCCCTGACTGACAATATTGAGGTCAGGTGATGCTGATTCCAAAAGGCATATGGAAGTATTGCCTTATAAAAGGGAGTTATTTGGGGTAGGTCTAACAGACCTGGTGGCCACGGCAACGGCTGGGAAATCCACATTTTTACCCCAGGTAGCCTCTCAACATAAGAAGACGCCGTATTATCAGGCGCAGTCCTTTCGGCCCCATAAGGGCAAGCGGGCAAAAGGCTCTTCATTTCTGCCCCGTGGCAGAGGGAGAGGAAAAAGGCTGCAGCAAACAGCCAGTTCCCAGGAACAGAAGCCCTCTCCCGTTTCTGCCAAGTCCTCAGCATGACGCTGGGGCTTTACAAGCGGACTCAGGCACGGTGGGGGCCCGTCTCAAAAATTTCAGCGTGCAGTGGGCTCACTCACAGGTGGACCCCTGGATCCTTAAGGTGGTATCTCAGGGGTACAAATTGGAATTCGAGACGTCTCCCCCTCGCCGTTTCCTAAAGTCTGCTTTACCGACGTCTCCCTCCGACAGGGAGGCGGTATTGGAAGCCATTCACAAGCTGTATTCCCAGCAGGTGATAATCAAGGTACCGTCCTACAACAGGGAAAGGGGTATTATTCCACGCTGTTTGTGGTACCGAAGCCGGACGGCTCGGTGAGACCTATTTTAAATCTGAAATCCTTGAACATTTACATACAAAGGTTCAAATTCAAGATGGAGTCACTCAGAGCGGTGATTGCGAACCTGGAAGAAGGGGATTATATGGTGTCTCTGGACATCAAGGATGCTTATCTCCATGTCCCAATTTACCCTTCTCACCAAGGGTACCTCAGGTTTGTGCTACAGAACTGTCACTATCAGTTTCAGACGCTGCCGTTTGGTTTGTCCACGGCACCCCGGTCTTTACCAAAGTAATGGCCGAAATGATGATACACCTTCGAAGGAAGGGAGTTTTAGTTATACCTTACTTGGACGATCTCCTGATAAGGGCAAGATCCAGGGAACAGTTGGTAGTCGGGGTAGCACTATCTCAAGTAGTGTTGCGGCAGCACGGTTGGATTCTCAATATTCCAAAATCGCAGCTGATCCCGACGACACGTCTTCTACATTAATACAAAGTATTGAAGAAAAAACTGAGGCCCTTTGGGTGACCATAGAAACAGGGGAAAAGTTGATTATTCGTATTGGCGTGATATACAGGCCACCAGGTCAGGAAGAGGAACTTGACAAGAACCTATTGCAGGACATAACTAAAATGGCATTAAAAGGAGAGGTAATAATCATGGGAGACTTTAATCTTCCTGATGTAAACTGGGAGGTGTCTGTTGCTAGTTCCACTAGAAGTAGGAACATTTTAAATTCCCTTCAGGGAGCATCCCTCCACCAATTGGTGAGGGAGCCCACTCGGAAAGACGCAATATTAGACTTAATACTTACAAATGGAGACAGATTATCGGACGTAAAAGTGGGTGAAAACCTCGGATCCAGTGATCATCAAGCAGTATGGTTCAGCATTAAGACAGAGACTGACTCGTCCCATACAAAAACAAAGGTGTTGGATTTTAGGAAGGCTGATTTTGTAGGGATGGGAAAATGTGTAAGCGATTCTTTGGCAGAGTGGAGGAACTTGGAAACAGTGCAGGAGAGGTGGAAAACATTCAAATGTGCAATATTGAAGGCAACAGACCTTTGTATCAAAACTGTTAGGAAAAACACAAGGAAAAGGAAGCCAGTGTGGTTTGCAAAAGAAGTAGCAAATATTGTGAGAGCAAAAAAGATGGCTTTTAGGAAATATAAGCAGACACAAAATAATGAAGACAAAAAGATATATCTTGTTAGACAGAAGGAGACAAAGAAGGTAATCAGATGTGCAAAGGCACAAGCTGAGGAGAAAATGGCCCAGTCAGTGGGTAAAGGAGGCAAAACTTTTTTTAGGTATATAAGCGAAAAGAGAAAAACAAAAGGCGGAATTATAAAACTAAAGACGGACACTGGGAATCTTGTTGAAGGAGACAATTTAATAGCAGATCATCTTAATGATTATTTTTGCTCTGTATTTACTACTGAAAGAGAGGGGAAGGGGCCACAGTTAAGTTGCAGGGATATTCAGGAAAATGAAACAAGTACATTTACAGAGGAGAAGGTCCTAACAGAACTCTCAAAGCTGAAAGTGGACAAATCTATGGGGCCAGATGGGATACATCCAAGGATACTAAAAGAACTTAAAGAGGTGCTGGTAGCACCATTGACAGAATTATTCAACCAGTCATTAGCTACAGGAGAAATTCCAGGGGACTGGAAAAGAGCAAACGTAGTCCCACTGCACAAAAGTGGAAGCAAGGAAGAGGCAAACAACTACAGACCAGTGAGTCTTACATCAGTAGTAGGGAAATTGATGGAAACACTCTTAAAAGAAAGAGTTGTAGATCATCTCAAATCCGGCAATTTACTGGATCCCAAACAGCATGGATTCACTGGGGGGAGATCATGTCAAACAAATCTTATTGACTTTTTTGATTGTGTGACTAAAGTGATGGATAAAGGTGGAGCCATGGATATAGCTTATCTTGACTTTAGTAAGGGTTTTGATACAGTTCCACATCGCAGACTGCTAAATAAACTTGAAAGTTTGGGATTGGATATTAGGATTATTGAATGGATAAGATCTTGGTTGAAGGATAGAAAACAGAGAGTTGTGGTAAATGGAGTGCATTCACAGGAGGGAAATGTTACCAGTGGAGTACCCCAGGGATCTGTACTTGGACCAGTGCTTTTTAATATCTTTATTGGTGACATTGCAAATGGGATTAAAGGGAAAGTATGCCTTTTTGCAGATGACACAAAGGTATGCAACAGGGTAGACACACCAGGTGGGGTAAAACAAATGATTGAGGATCTAAGTAGACTAGAGGAATGGTCAAGAGTCTGGCAATTACAGTTTAATGCCCAAAAATGCAAAATCATGCACTTGGGTCTCAAAAATCCTAAAGCTAAATACAGTATTAATGGCACTATACTGAAAACTACTGAGGAGGAAAGGGATCTAGGAGTCACTATTTCAGATGACTTAAAAGCAGGTAAGCAATGTAACAAGGCAATGAGGAAGGCTAGTCAGATGCTTGGCTGCATTGGGAGAGGAATCAGCAGCAGAAAGAAAGAAGTAATAATGCCACTGTATAGGTCATTGGTACGGCCTCATCTAGAATACTGTATTCAGTTCTGGAGGCCATATCTTCAAAAGGATATTAATACATTAGAAACTGTACAAAGGAGGGCAACTAAAATGGTGCATGGCCTACATCACAAAACATACCCAGAAAGACTAAGAAATCTCAATATGTATAGTTTGGAGCAGAGAAGAGAAAGGGGGGACATGATAGAAACGTTCAAATATATGAAGGGTTTTAACAAAGTCCAGGAGGGAAACATTCTCCAAATGAAGAGAAGCAATAGGACACGAGGACATGCACTGAGACTGGAGGGGGGGAGGTTCAGGGGAAATTTGCGGAAAAATTATTTCACAGAAAGGGTAGTGGACAAGTGGAATAGCCTCCCATCAGAGGTGGTAGAGGCTAAGACAGTAGAGCAATTTAAACATGCATGGGATAGACATAAGGATATTCTTACACAGAAATAAGGATCAAATAAGGTTAGTGATAAAAAAAAATAATATAAATAAAAAAAAGGGGCAGACTAGATGGGCCAAGTGGTTCTTATCTGCCGACAAATTCTATGTTTCTATGTTTCTATTCCTAGGGATGATCCTGGACACAGTCCAGAAAAAGGTGTTTCTCCCGGAGGAGAAAGCCAGGGAGTTATCCGAACTAGTCAGAAACCTCCTAAAACCAGGCCAAGTGTCAGTGCATCAGTGCACAAGGGTCCTGGGAAAAATGGTGGCTTCCTACGAAGCAATTCCATTCGGCAGATTCCACGCAAGAACTTTCCAGTGGGACCTGCTGGACAAATGGTCCGGATCGCATCTTCAGATGCATCAGCGGATAACCCTGTCACCAAAGACAAGGGTGTCTCTCCTGTGGTGGTTGCAGAGTGCTCATCTTCTAGAGGGCCGCAGATTCGGCATTCAGGACTGGGTCCTGGTGACCACGGATGCCAGCCTGCGAGGCTGGGGAGCAGTCACACAGGGAAGAAATTTCCAGGGCTTGTGGTCAAGCCTGGAGACATAACTTCACATAAATATCTTGGAGCTAAGGGCCATTTACAATGCCCTAAGCCAAGCAAGACCTCTGCTTCAAGGTCAGCCGGTGCTGATCCAGTCGGACAACATCACGGCAGTCGCCCACGTAAACAGACAGGGTGGCACAAGAAGCAGGAGGGCAATGGCAGAAGCTGCAAGGATTTTTCGCTGGGCGGAAAATCATGTGATAGCATTGTCAGCAGTGTTAATTCCGGGAGTGGACAACTGGGAAGCAGACTTCCTCAGCAGGCACGACCTCCACCCGGGAGAGTGGGGACTTCACCCAGAAGTCTTCCACATGATTGTAAACCGTTGGGAAAAACCAAAGGTGGACATGATGGCGTCCCGCCTAAACAAAAAATTGGACAGGTATTGCGCCAGGTCAAGGGACCCTCAGGCAATAGCTGTGGACGCTCTGGTAACACTGTGGGTGTACCAGTCAGTGTATGTGTTCCCTCCTCTTCCTCTCATACCAAAAGTACTGAGAATTATAAGACGGAGGGGAGTAAGAACTATACTCGTGGCTCCGGATTGGCCAAGAAGGACTTGGTACCCGGAACTTCAAGAGATGCTCACGGAGGAACCGGGGCCTCTACCTCTAAGAAGGGACCTGCTCCAGCAAGGACCCTGTCTATTCCAAGACTTACCGCGGCTGCGTTTGACGGCAGGGCTGTTGAACGCCGGATCCTGAAGGAAAAAGGCATTCCGGATGAAGTCATCCCTACCCTGATCAAAGCCAGGAAGGATGTAACCGCAAAGCATTATCACCGCATTTGGCGAAAATATGTTGCATGGTGCGAGGCCAGTAAGGCCCCGATGGAGGAATTTCAACTAGGTCGATTCCTGCATTTCCTGCAAACAGGAGTGTCTATGGGCCTAAAATTGGGGTCCATTAAGGTTCAAATTTCGGCACTGTCAATTTTCTTCCAGAAAGAACTAGCTTCAGTTCCTGAAGTTCAGACGTTTGTAAAAGGGGTACTGCATATACAGCCTCCTTTTGTGCCTCCAGTGGCACCTTGGGATCTCAATGTAGTTTTGGGGTTCCTAAAGTCACATTGGTTTGAACCACTTGAATCTGTGGAGTTAAAATATCTCACATGGAAAGTGGTCATGCTGTTGGCCCTGGCCTCGGCCAGGCGCGTGTCAGAATTGGCGGCTTTATCCTGTAAAAGCCCTTATCTGATCTTCCATTCAGACAGGGCGGAATTGAGGACTCATCCTCATTTTCTCCCTAAGGTGGTTTCAGCGTTTCATCTGAACCAACCTATTGTGGTACTTGCGGCTACTAGTGACTTGGAGGACTCCAAGTTTTTGGACGTAGTCAGGGCCCTGAAAATATATGTTTCCAGGACGGCTGGAGTCAGAAAATCTGACTCGCTGTTTATCCTGTATGCACCCAACAAGCTGGGTGCTCCTGCTTCTAAGCAGACTATTGCTCGTTGGATTTGTAATACAATTCAGCTTGCACATTCTGTGGCAGGCCTGCCACAGCCAAAATCTGTAAAAGCCCATTCCACAAGGAAGGTGGGCTCATCTTGGGCGGCTGCCCGAGGGGTCTCGGCTTTACAACTTTGCCGAGCAGCTACTTGGTCAGGGGCAAACACGTTTGCTAAATTCTACAAATTTGATACCCTGGCTGAGGAGGACCTGGAGTTCTCTTATTCGGTGCTGCAGAGTCATCCGCACTCTCCCGCCCGTTTGGGAGCTTTGGTATAATCCCCATGGTCCTTACGAGTTCCCAGCATCCACTAGGACGTCAGAGAAAATAAGAATTTACTTACCGATAATTCTATTTCTCGTAGTCCGTAGTGGATGCTGGGCGCCCATCCCAAGTGCGGATTGTCTGCAATACTTGTACATAGTTATTGTTAACTAAATCGGGTTATTGTTGTTGTGAGCCATCTATCCAGAGGCTCCTCTGTTATCATGCTGTTAACTGGGTTCAGATCACAAGTTGTACGGTGTGATTGGTGTGGCTGGTATGAGTCTTACCCGTGATTCATAAATCCTTCCTTATTGTGTACGCTCATCTGGGCACAGTATCCTAACTGAGGCTTGGAGGAGGGTCATAGGGGGAGGAGCCAGTGCACACCAGGTAGTCCTAAAGCTTTACTTTTGTGCCCAGTCTCCTGCGGAGCCGCTATTCCCCATGGTCCTTACGGAGTTCCCAGCATCCACTACGGACTACGAGAAATAGAATTATCGGTAAGTAAATTCTTATTTTCTATCTACTTTTTGTCAGTATGAATAGTTAAGTTTATTGCCTATTGCATATGAGTTTGTGTACATTACTGTGGTTTTCTTCAGAATGCGTCTGAATATGTTAAATAACTGTATAGAACAGAATTCAGTAAATGTACTCCTACATACTTGAAATGTGTTCGTAGTTGATAATATGTTCATATAATTAATATATGAGATGTGACTGACTGCTAGTGTGATTGCTGACTTTATATATGTTTGTCAGTGGTTTCTTCTGAGCCTCAATGCTGGTGCGTGGGTTGGGGGCAGATTGATATCACTTTTATGCAAGTAAAGTGTTTACAGTCACAGATTGTGTAGTATACTGTGAAAAGCTGATTTTTTATTATGTATAAGAGCGTCAAAGGTGACGAGGTTACATTAACAGTAACACCAACACTCATGATATGTTTATCCTGCAAGGTGGGGTTATCAACTCAACATCTGGCACATGATGGGTTATGTGCAAATTGTTTTGCATTTCAGTAGATTGCGCGGCAGATCCCTGTTCAACGACAAGTGGATCCACCTTGGGCTATGTTTGCACAAACCTTATCCAGTATAGCTGACAGGTTGGTCCCTACATCTTCAACTTCAGGAATAGGGTACACTATTAACCCATACATGCAGGTCCCATCTTATGGAATAGCCCCAACAGCTTCTACAAATCAACAAGCTGATAAACCAAGGGTAAATATATCATCAAATTCACAAGCTACACAGGATGATACATCAGATGAGGATAGCTCCATATACTCTACTTCACCATATGAAGAACAACTGGAAGGTTTCAGCTCAGAGGATATAGCTGGGTTAATTGGATCAATGAAGGCTATTCTGTCTCTAGAGCAGGCATTCCCAACCACGGTCCTCAAGGCACACCAACAGTGCAGGTTTTAGTGATATCCAGGCTTCAGCACATATGGTTTAAATCAAAATAACTGAGCTACTAATTAAGTCACCTGTGTTCAAGCCTGGATATCACTAAAACCAGGACTGTTAGTGTGCCTTTGAGGACCGAGGTTGGGAAACACTGCTCTAGAGGATTCAGCTGAGCCAATAATAAAAACTAAGGCACCTGTGTTTAAATGTCCCAAAACAGTTAGGGTTGAGTTTCCAGAGTCAGAGAAGCTTGGGCTACACACAATAGGAAATATAGAATTCCCCAAAAATTGGATTCTTATTACCCTTTTCCAACTGGGGACTGTTTAAAAAGAGAAGGTAGATACGCACGTCATTCGATTAGTGCGAAATTCTATTTTGCCTTTACCATCTACATCATTAAATGATGTCACAGATAGAAGAGTGGATGTTTTTTTTTAAAACATATTTTCTCTGTCACGGGCAGTCATAAGACCGGCTATGGCCTCAGCCTGGATGGCAAAAGCGGTAGTTGAATGGGCTGAAGAACTGGAAAATGGGCTCTCAGCACCTACTAGGAAGCAGGAATCCCATATAGCCCATATGAAACAGGCTGCACTATTCCTAGAAGAAGCAGCAATGGATATGGGTACGATTGCTTCTAAAGCATCAGCCTTAACGGTAGCTGCTCGCAGAGCAATTTGGCTACGTACATGGAAAGCTGATTCAGAAATGAAGAAAGTTCTGGAAGCTTTGCCTTTTGTTGGGAACATTCTTTTTGGTACGGAATTGACAGATATTCTGGCGTCAGAAGCAGAATCCAAGAAGGTCAGGTTTCCTGCCAGTTATAACCCTAAGCCTAAGGGTTTGGAGTTTCGGCCATTTCGGTGGCAAGGTAAAACAAAAGGTAAAAATTAACCGAAGAAAACCCAGTACAATAAGTCTGGTAAAGCAAAGAAGCAATGGGCCACCAGAATTCCAGCTTCCAAACCAGAACAGAAACCTCAGCCTGATGGTGTGTGCCTCCACCTTGGGGACTCCAAGGTAGGGGGCCGTCTTCTTCAGTTTGCACACATATGGCAGCAATCGACAACAGATGCTTGGGTGGAAGAAGTGGTATCTCTGGGTTATGTTTTCCCTTTCAAGAAGCAGCCTCCTCAAAGGTTTTTTTGCACCAGCCCGTCTCATATAGATGCGAAGGCCAGGGCCCTGCAAGAAGCAGCACAACAGGGGCAGTGTTTTTACTCCAACCTATTTTTGTTCCAGAAGCCAAAATGTTAAACAAATACATTTGGGTCCCAAGGTTCCACATGGAGATGTTACACTCCATAGTTTTGGCCATGGAACCAGGGGATTACATGGTATCTATGGATATACAGGATGCTTACCTGCATGTGCCTATAGCATTGTCCCATCAGTGTTACCTCAGGTTCGCTATCCTCCAGCAACATTTTAAATTCCAGGCCTTACCCTTTGGGTACGCCACAGCCCCCAGAGTATTTACCAAGATCATGGTGGTTATGGCAGCTTATATCCACAAGCAGGGGATAAGGATTTTTACATACCTTGACGATCTTTTAATCCTGGCACAATCCCAGGAATTGCTATTGAGCCATCTCCAACAGACAATAAATTGTCTACAGAAACACGGATGGTTCATAAATTGGGCAAAGTCGTCTCTGATTCCGTCACAACGGATGATTCACTTGGGGGCTGTATTGGATTCAAGTCTGCAGAAAATATTTTTACCTCTGGAAAAGATATCCAAGGTGCAGTTAATGACTTAGGAATTGTTGCACAGTAAAACAATATCAATTCACGCAGCAACGCGAGTGATGGGGTTGATGGTGTCAACATTCGACATGATGGAATATGCACAGTTCCACTCAAGACCTCTGCAGTATCTGATTCTGGCCAGATGGAATGGAGTACATCAGACAATAAAGAAACAGATGATGATACTTCCAGTAAAGGTAAAAAGGTCATTAGCCAGGTGGTTACAGACATCCCATCTAGGCAAGGGGAGACCCTTTTGGATATCGGATTGGGAGATCCTGACAACGGATGCCAGTCTACAGGGCTGGGGAGCAGTGTCCGGAAAATTATGGTTCTAGGGACAATGGACCACAGAAGAAAGTTGCCTGCCAATAAACCTGTTGGAACTTCGGGCCATATACATGGCACTGATTCAAGGAAAAACAGTCCAGATCCGCTCGGACAATGCAACGACAGTAGCATACCTCAACCATCAGGGAGGAACTTGCGGCAAAAAAGCAATGAAGGAGGTAAATCACATACTAAAGTGGGCAGAGCTCCATCTTCCAGCATTGTCCGCAGTGTTCGTTCCAGGAGTCCTAAACAGGGAAGCGGACTTTCTCAGTCGACACACCATTCGTGCAACCGAATGGGCTCTACACCCGGAAGTATTTCAGACTCTAGTAGACAAGTGGGGGTTGCCAGAGGTAGATCTCATGGCGTTCCGGCATACGGGTCAAGAACAAAGGACCCCCGGAGAGATCCTTGTGGATGCACGGTCAGTGAAAAGGGACTTTCATCTGGAATATCTGTTTCCTCCGATCACCCTGTTACCCAGGGTGGATTCTAATAGCTCCGGCTTGGCCCAGAAGGCATTGGTACATAGATCTGCAGAGAATGTCGATGGATGCTCCAATTCTGCTCCCTCAATGTCCAGATCTACTAATGCAGGGTCCTTGTTATCACAGGCATCTGGATCGGCTGTCTTTGACGGCGTGGCTGTTGAAACCTCTATCCTGAAATCAAGAGGTTTCTCACAACAGGTAATTCAAACTATGCTCAGAGTAAGGAAACCCTCCTCAGCTCGCATTTATCACTGAATATAGCAAGCCTATATTCATTGGTGCTGTGAAAGAAGTATGGATCCAAGATCTTTCAGAGTATCCAGAATCTTAGATTTCCTTCAGGCAGGAATGGATAAGGGTTTGAAGGTGGCTTCCTTGAGAGTTCAAGTTTCAGCATTGACTGTATGGTTTCAAAAGAAAATTGCCACTTTACAGGATGTACGTACTTTTTTCCAGGGAACGCTGCGCATTCAACCACCCTTTGTTCCTCCTGCAGTACCTTGGGATTTAAGTCTGGTCCTCAAAGCTCTTCAAGGTGCTCCGTTTGAACCACTTAATAAAGTGGATCTTAAATGGTTGACAGCTAAAGTACTCTTTCTACTGACTATGACATCAGCTAGAAGAGTATCAGATTTAGGAGCACTGTCATGTAAGTCTCCTTTTCTGATTTTTTATCCAGATAAAGCAGTTCTCGGAACTAAGTCTGGTTATCTTCCGAAGGTGGTTTAGGAGTTTCACCTTAACAAAGAAATTGTAGTCCCGGATTTTCAGGTATCGGGACTTTCTGTGGGAGAAGTGTCGCTGGACGTAGTCCGTGCATTAAGAATCTACGTAGATCGTACCAGTGCCACCAGAAAGACAGATTCTGTCTTCATTCTCTACGGATTTCACAAGAAAGGATGGCCTGCTACTAAACAGACGCTAGCAAGAAGGCTTTGAATGACGATTTCAGAAGCACATTCTCAAGCTGATCTCCCTGTTCCAGCTAATGTCTCTGCTCACTCTACTCGTAAGGTAGGTCCTTCATGGGCAGCACAACATGGTGTTTCAGCAGAACAGATATGTAAGGCAGCCACATGGTCTTCCATTAACACATTCATTAGGCATTTTGCCTTGGATACCTTTGCCTCTCATGACGCTGAATTCGGATGAAAGGTTCTCCTGTCTAATCAGGAGCGTCCCCACCACTAAAAATTGCTTTGGGAAGTCCTGTGGATAACCTGTGGACCCTGCCGGAGAAATGTACGTTATGGTAAGAACTTACCGTTGATAACGGTATTTCTCCTATGTGCACAGGTTTCCACAGGGATCCCACCCTGACGCACATGATTTGAGGATCTTTATACTCGCTAACCTCTTCCGTCTTGCATGGAAGGGTGTTGATGTGTGTTCTTCTCATCTGAATAGGGTTCTACATAATGCTCCTGCCTAAATGCTTTGGATTACAACTGATTTGACTGAGTCGGTGGGTGGGAATATATGGACGAGCCCGTTGCATCCTGGGAGGCCAGAAAGCTTGTGATCGTTTGGTGCCAATCCGCTGTCGCTCCATCATATCCCAATGTTATCCTGTGGAAACCTGTGGACATAGGAGAAATACCGTTATCAACGGTAAGTTCTTACCATAACGTATATTTTATCTGTTCTCCGAGAGTTTTATTTGTTGTTGGCACATTTATCATTTTAATAATGTGGTCATAGGTCATAAGCTGAAATGTAACAACTAAACCTTATTCATAATAGTGACGCGGTGATGTAGTCTCACAGCACTAGTCATGAGTTCAGTTCTCAACCAACTATCTATATATGTGGAGTTTCTATGTGTTTCCCACAACTCCACATAACTCATACTGGTAGGTTAATTTGCTATTGACACAAATGACCCTAGTGTGTAATGTGTGTTCATGTGGGAAGGGAATATAGATTGTTAGCTCTCCTGGGGCTGGTACTGATGTAAATTTCTAGATATTCTCTGTACAGCAAAGTAATACATGTGCACTGTGCGTAGTAGTAGTTATATTATTTCTCTTACGTCCTAGAGGATGCTGGTGTCCATTTAGTACCATGGGCTATGGATGGGTCCCTTGGGTGCCATGGGCACTCCAAGAGTTTAATAGTGTGTGCTGGCTCCTACTTCTATGCCCCTCCTACCAGACTCAGTTTAGAAAATGTGCCCGGTGGAGCAGGTCACAGCTTGGGAAACTCCTAGGAGTTTCTCTGGTTTTATTGTTTTTCTACGATTGTTAGGTACAGGGACGCTGCTGGCAACAGCCTCCCTGCTTCGTGGGACTTAGGGGAGGGAGTAGGAACCAACTCTAGAAGTTAATGGTTCTCTATCTCCGCTGACAGGACACTGAGCTCCTGAGGGTGCTGATCACAAGCCCACGAGGCGACCGCTCACTCCCGCAGCACGGCCGCCACCCCCTAACAGAGCCAGAAGATGTTATGATTCCAGTACTCCTGACCGGAGGAAATCTCATGGCAATGGTCAGAGTACTGGAAGGGAATGCTGGTTATGGGAGCGGGAATAGAAAATAGCCCCTGGCGCCCTAACTCCGTTGTCTCGCCCGTGCTGTCAGAAATCCCCTGCGAGACTATGGTTGCTTGAGCCCATGGCAGCCGCGTTTGAAGGGCGGATTAAGTCTGCCCAACTCCGATGCCCCCTCAGGTCTTAATGGGAGACAAAGGGAAATCCGAGACAGGGTGATAACAAGGGGCCCTCTGACTAAACAACCAGGCCAGGGGCTACAAGCTAACTGACAAAACCTAAAGTATGTGCGGAAACCCGCCAGGGAAAAGGACAACCAAAATCCACTTGTCCAATACTCCTACCCGGCACCGCCGGATACCAGAGTGGACCTGTGGAAGCGGAACCCTCCGCAAAATGCACCAAAACATAAATAGTAAATAATAAAGCGGACAAGCCGCAACACACGGCAAGGCCGTGACTCACGAACACCACTGGATGTTATAAGGTGATTAGTCAGGACTCCAGGAATTAGATGACAAACTTCCGAGTTCAGAGCTTCCAATACTGGAATGACCGGATACAGCAAGACTGGAACAGACTCTCAGCAAACAAAGACAGCATGCAGGAAGCTATTACCGGCGTCTGTGAGAAGCCCTGGGAGTGTATTTAACAAGGAGTCCTCCAATCAGCTGCCAAAAGGCTGATTAGAATAAATGCCGTGCAGCTGCCTTGCTGCCCGGCCAGAGAGCAGGAGAAAACATTAACCCTTAAAGCCTAGCAACGGGGAACACGGTCCGCCAGTGGCGTCCCCGTTGCTAGGGTCCGTGCGGCTCAGCGCGCCCGGCGTCCAGCGTTGCCAGGGAGCCGGCGGATGTTCGCGTACGGCGTCCCTGGTTGCTAGGCGCCGGGCCGCACCGACGAGCGGACCCCGGCGCCTAACAGAAGATAGAAGAATGGTGTGTATGACGCCAGTGGCCCGGTAAGCGGGTCGCCGGCGGAAATTGCGGCACAAGGGTAGGAGCGCAGCTCTGACAGGCTGCGCTCTGGAGGACAGACGCATACTGTGTGCAGCGCTGTGAGGGGCATCCTGGGCCATCGTAAATACCCTACACTGGTCACATATAGCGAACAGGGCTAATCCCACTGTTAGCTGAAAAATTACCTCAGGCCAGTATAATACAATAGTGCGGGAAGACACGCCATTACAGGGGGCGGGACTTCTCCTCAGAGCGGATCCAGCACTCACCAGCGCCATTTCATCCCTGCAGATCATCAGACAGATGCTACCAGGGAGCGCTGCATTCCACATAACTCAGCTATCCTCTGCGGTACCAGGGTGTTATAGACGGGGTGGGGGGAGGATGATTATTAGCACTGTTTATCCTATTAAGGTTACTCAGTCAGCGCCGGCAGTTTAGTATATTACCTGCCTATGGGGGCGCTGTATGGCTGGCTACTTATACTCTGTGACTCTCTGAAGGTACTCTTGTCGAAACTGTGCCTGACATTTTCCTGTGTGTGTGTGTGTGTGTGTGTAAGTCTGTATATCGCACATTACCATGTCTAGAGACTCTATCATGTGCTGCAGAGTGTGTATCTTCTCCTGAAGAGTCTATTCTATGTACTCAGGAATGCCATGTACCTTCTCAGCCCTCTCAAGCCGATCCCCCTTGGGTGGATTTTATAAGGGAGATGATATCCCAGATGTCTTCTAGGGTGTCCCATACTGAGAATGTAACCCAGGTTTTGAAGTTTTCAGCTCCCACTACCTCATCTAAGGCCCCTATTACATACCCAAAAAAGCGTGCTCTTGCACAGATAATGCAAGCCGACACGGATACCGTCTCTGATACAGGGGGCGGTGATGGGGATATGCAGAGGGGAGATGCATCCTTTGCTAAGGGGGTGCAATTTATGATTGAGGCCATTAGGGACATTTTGCACATTACTGAAAAAGTACCTGAGCAAGTAGAGGAGACTTAGTTTACAGACAATAAGAAATCCTCCCTTGCCTTTCCCGCTTCTAAGGAATTAAACGCCTTGTTTGAAAAATCCTGGGAAACCCAGAAGAAATAAAAGAAAGATTCCAGATCCCAAAAAGGGTTCTCATTGCTTTCCCTTTCCCTGAAGAGGACAGGAAAAAGTGGGAAAACCCGCCTATATCTAGGTTGTCTAAAAAGGTGGTTTTACCTTTCCTTGGTTCTACCGCTTTGAAAGATCCGGCTGACCGCAAGATTGAGACTGCACTCAAATCACTATACACAGCTACAAGCGTGGCTTTATAGCCCACTATTGCTTGTGCATGGATTTCTAAAGCCATAGTAAAGTGGTCAGGCACATTACTAGAGGAGTTGGATACTATGGATTAGAGTGACATTGACTTGTTTTTACGTCACATACAGGATTCTGCAGGCTTCATGGTGGAGACCATGAAGGACCTTGGCCACCTTAACGCAAGGGCTTCTTCCATGGCTGTCTCGGCACGCAGAGGACTCTGGCTGCGCCAATGATCTGCGGATGCAGAATCCAAAAAAGTGTGGAGAACCTACCTTTTACAGGTCAGGCTTTGTTTGGGGACGCATTAGACGTGTGAATCTCCACGGCAACTGCGGGTAAGTCAACTTTTCTTGCCTCAGCAGCGCCACTGACTAGGAAATCTTATCCTACATCTACAATGCAGTCCTTTCGGTCCGCAAAAGTTGAAAAGTCCAAACCTCCTTCCACCTTCTTTAGAGGTGGTTGGGGAAAAATCGAGAAAACCTGTACCAACAGGTTCCCAGGAGCAGAAGCCAGGTTCTGCTTTCTCAAAATATTCAACATTACGGTGGACCTCCCAGCCTGGGGATAGGGCAGGTGGGAGCAAGACTAAGGGATTTCAGTCACGTCTGGGCATCATCATGCCTGGACCCCTGGGTACGAGACATCGTTACACAGGGGTACAGACTGGAGTTTCACGAACTCCCACCTCACAGATTCTTCAAATCAGGCTTACCAGCTTCGCTGATAGAAAGTGCTGTCCTACAGGAAGCCATTCAAAAATGTGTTCGAACAAATGTCATTGTTCCGGTTCCACCTCACCTACAACACAAGGGTTTTTACTCACACCTGTTTGTGGTCCCGAAACCGGACGGTTCGGTATGGCCGATTTTACACCTAAAATCATTAAACCCCTACTTGTGGGATTCAAATTCATGATGGAGTTTCCGAGAGCGGTGATCTCGGGTCTGGAGGAGGAGGGATTCCTGGTATCCCTAGATATCAAGGATGCGTACCTTCATGTTCCGATCTGGCCGCCTCACCAGGCTTATCTGAAATTTGCGTTGCTGGACTGTCACTATCGGTTCCAGGCGCTGCCATTTGGCCCCTCCACAGCACCAAGGGTGTTCACCAAGGTCATGGCAGAGATGATGCTACTCCTCCGCAAGCAGGGAGTGAACATTATTCCATATCTGGACGATCTGCTGTTAAAGGCATCTTCCAGGGAGAAGCTGTTACAGAGCATTGCTCTCAACTCGACTACTCCAGGATCACGGGTGGATCCTGAACCTTCCAAAGTCACATTTGGAACCAACAAGGAGACTGTCCTTCCTGGGGATGATCCTCGACGCGGAAGTACAGAGACTGTTTCTACCGGTGGAGAAAGCGTTGGTGATCCAGTCAATGGTCCGAGGTGTACTGAAGCCTGCCCGGGTATCGGTTCATCAGTGCATTCGCCTTCTGGGGAAGATGGTTGCCTCGTACGAGGCTCTACAGTATGGAAGATTTCATGTACGGTCCTTCCAACTGGATCTTCTAGACAAATGGTCGGGATCTCACCTTCACATGCACCAGCGGATAGGCCTGTTGCCGAAAGCCAGAATTTCACTCCTCTGGTGGCTGCAAACTTCTCACCTTCTCGAGGGCCGAAGGTTCGGGATTCAGAATTGGATCCTTCTAACCACGGATGCAAGTCTCAGAGGTTGGGGAGCAGTCACCCAAGGGGAAAACTTCTAAGGAAAGTGGTCAAGTCTGGAAACCATCCTTCCAATAAACATTCTGGAACTAAGGGCCGGGTACAACATCCTTCTACAAATGGCACATCTTCTACAAGATCAGGCCATTCAGGTTCAGTCGGACAAGGTAACGACGGTGTCCTACATAAACTAACAGGACGGAAAAAAGAGCAGAGCCGCAATGTCAGAGGTATCAGGAATCCCCTCTGGGCAGAAAAGCACGCGGTGGCGCTGTTAGCATTCTTCATTCTGGGAGTGGACAACTGGGAAGCGGACTTCCTCAGCCGACGCGATCTCCATCCAGGAGAATGGGGCCTCCACTTGGAGGTGTTCGAGGAGGTAACAAGTACCTCATATAGACATGATGGCCTCTCGCCTCAATAAGAGGCTTCGGAGGTACTATTCCAGGTGGTCCAGTCAGTGTATGTGTTCCCTCCACTTCCACTCATCCCAAGGATTCTCAAACTCATAAAAAGAACAAGAGTTCAGGCGATCCTCATTTCTCCGGACTGGCCAAGAAGGGCTTGGTACGCGGATCTTCTGGAATTACTGCTGGAGGATACAAGGCCTCTTCCTCTTTGTGAGGACCTTCTGCAACAGAGGCCGTTCGCTTATCAAGACTTACTGCGGCTACGATTGATGGCATGCAGGTTGAATGCCTGTTTTTTTAGCTCGGAAGGGCATTCCGGAAAAGGTCATTCCTACCCTGATTTAGGCTAGGAAGGGAGTAACGTCTAAATATTACCATTGGTTTTGGGAAAAGTATGTGTCTTGGTGTGAATCCAAGAAGTTTCCTACGGTGGAGTTTTAACTGGGACGGTTTCTCCTCTTTCTGCATGCAGTTATGGATGTGGGCCTACGCTTGGGCTCCATAAAAGTCCAGATTTTGTCCTTGTCCGTTTCTTCCAGAAACAATTGGCTGCTCTCCCTGAGGTTCAGACTTTCTTGAAAGTGGTTCTACACATCCAACCACCTTTTGTGCCTCCTACGGCACCGTGGGATCTTTATGTGGTGTTGCAGTTCCTGCAATCGGATTGGTTCGTACCGCTACTGGTGGTTGAGTACAAGTTTCTAACTTGAAAGGCTGTCATACTGTTGGCATTGGCATCTGCTAGGCGTGTGTCAGAATTGGGGGCATTGTCCTACAAGAGCCCCTACTTGATTTTCCATGAAGATAGGGCTGAGCTCAGAACCCGTCAGCAATTTCTTCCAAAGGTTGTGTCAGCTTTTAATATGAACCAACCTATTGTGGTGCCAGAGGCTACTGACTCCTCAATTACATCAAAGTCCTTGGATGTTGTGTGGGCTTTGAAGATTTATGCGAAGAGAACTTCTCATCATGGGAAGTCAGGCGCTCTGTTTGTCCTTTATGCTCCCAACAAGGTTGGGGGTCCTGCTTCTGAGCAGGCAATTTCTCGCTGGATCAGGTTCACTATCCAGTATGCATATTCTGCGGCAGGACTGCCATGTCCAAATTCTGTTAAGGCCCACTCTACCTGTAAAGTGAGTTCTTCCTGGGCATCTGCCCGGGGTGTCTCGGCTTTGCCGGACAGCTACTTGGTCAGGATCGAACATGTTTGCTAAGTTCTACACGTTCGATAGTTTGGCATCTGAGGACCTAAACTTTGGTCAATCTGCTCTGCAGGAGCCTCCACGCTCTCCCTCACGTACTGGGAGCTTTGTTTCATACCAATGGTACTAAATGGAACCCCAGCATCCTCTAGGATGTAAGAGAAAATAGGATTTTAATTACCTACCAGTAAATCTTTTTCTCGTAGTCTGTAGAGGATGCTGGGTGCCCGCCCAGCGCTTCGGTTTCCTGCATTGTTACTTAGTTAAGTACTGCATTGTTACTTGGTTAAGTACTGGGGTTCAGCAGTTGCTGAATCGTATCAAGTTGGTTAGCATGGCTTTCCTTTTGTTATGTGTGAGCTGGTGTGAATCTCACCACTATCTGTATTTCCTTCTCTCGAAGTATGTCCGTCTCCTCGGGCACAGTTTCTAGACTGAGTCTGGTAGCAGGGGCATAGAGGGAGGAACCAGCCCACACTATTAAACTCTTAAAGTGCCCATGGCTCCCAAGGGACCCGTCTATACCCCATGGTACTAAATGGAACCCCAGCATCCTCTGCGGACTACGAGAAAAGGATTTACCAGTAGGTAATTAAAATCCTATTTTCCAGCAGATGGAGGCACAACCAGGAATTCCTTGGAGGGAGATCTCTTGTCTGCAGAAAGTATAATAGAAGATAACATCACACAGGATTCTCCAGGAGACATCCCCATTACTCTAAATATACATCCAGTACCTCCCACTGCTGATATATCATCTGATCCCTCTAATCGCGATGATAGTCCTTCTCATACCTCGGATTTTGTTACACATTGTCCAGCTCATACACGTGATAAAATATTTGCTTGTTCTGAGTGTGTGAAATGTTTTGCACTCAAATCACAGCTTGTTAAACATCAGAGAAGTCACACAGGTGATAAACCATTTCCATGTTCTGAGTGTGGGAAATGTTTTGTAGCGAAATCAGATCTCGTTAGACATCAGAGAACTCACACAGGTGAGAAACCATTTCCATGTTCTGAGTGTGGGAAATGTTTTGCACTCAAATCAAACCTTGTTAAACATCGGAGAAGTCACACAGGTGAGAAACCATATGCATGCTCCGAGTGTGGGAAACGTTTTACACTGAAATCACATCTAGTTACACATCAGAGAAGTCACACAGGTGAGAAACCATTTTCATGTTCTGAGTGTGGGAAATGTTTTATGTATAAATTAGATCATGTTAAACATCTGAGGAGCCACACAGGTGAGAAACCATTTACATGCTCTGAGTGTGGGAAATGTTTTGCAGAGAATTCAGATCTCGTTAGACATCAGATAAGTCACACAGGTGAGAAACCATTTCCATGTTCTGAGTGTGGGAAATGTTTTGCACTCAAAACAAACCTTGTTAAACATCAGAGAAGTCACACAGGTGAGAAACCATATTCATGCTCTGAGTGTGGGAAATGTTTTATGTATAAATCAGATCATGGTAAACATCTGAGAATTCACACAGGTGAGAAACCATTGCCATGCTCTGATTGTGAGAAATGGTTTCTTTATAAATCACAACTTGTTAGACATCAGAGAAGTCACACAGGTGAGAAACCATTTCCATGCTCTGAGTGTGGGAAATGTTTTGCACTCAAATCAAACCTTATTACACATCAGAGTAGTCACACAGGTGAGAAACCATATGCATGCTCTGAGTGTGGGAAATTTTTTATGTATAAATCTCATCATGTTATACATCTGAGAAGTCACACAGGTGAGAAACCATTTCCTTGCTCTGAATGTGAGAAACGTTTTACACAGAAATCACAACTTGTTATACATCAAAGAAATCACACAGGTGAAAGTCCATTTCCATGACCCGAGTGTGGGAAATGCTTTATATGCAAATCACATCTTATTGAGCATGAGAGAACTCACACTGGTGAGAAACCATTTCCATTCTGTAAGTGTGGGAAATGTTTTACACAGAAATCACATCTTAATGAACATGAGAGAACTAGCACAGGTGAGAAACGATTTCCATGCTCTGTGGCAAGTGTTTTGCAGGCAAATAGTATGAGCTGATATACAACAGGGTTGTAGCGACACTCAAAATCACACAGTGACACTATTACCCATCCGCAGATAACTGGAATGTGTATCATTAATATAAGACTGGCAAAGATCACTCAGGTGAAACTTACAGTATTCCTTTATTCCAGTAGATATCGGCACTTCTCTCCACAGTAATAACAGACCATACTGTAGTTTTATATAAGCGTCTACATTTCTGCAGCAGGATACATTGGTTTCCACAGGAAAACATCAGGGTGTAGAGTGGATCTTGATCAAGAGACTCCAACAGGCTAAAGCTTTAGTCTGCCCCAGGATGCATTGGGGCCTCTATAAACCCCGCCTCCAGGCACTGGAGCTCAGTTTCGAGTTGGTGCCTGCAGCAGCAGATCACCTAACGGGGGCTGCACTGGCCAGCCCTGAAAAAGCTTCTAAGAAGATTTCTTCTCTGGGCTGTCAGGCTGTATGTCAGGGTGACACTTTAGTGCTGCAGCTCCATCACCTCTGAAGCGGCGTCACATACTCCCGTGGCTCGGTTCCCGGATACTTGCGATGGAGATGCTCCGGCTTAGGCACACAGTCACAGATGCGCTGCTGGTTCGCGTGGCTGCTACGGGGAGGAAGTAAGAGGGTTCCCCAGGCGGGACCCACCATTAAATCGCATTCCATCCGCGACCTAGGGAGATGGGTCGCAGTGCTGGCGTGGACACGGTAACACCGAGCAGGGACCCTAATAGACCACGTCTGAGTATAGGTCGGGTGTACTAACACATTTAAAAAGGCTCACAGTACCCGGGTTGGAAGTCCAGCATAGGGGATTTGGTGCTTGACCTGTAGACCCTCCCCCGACCCAGGGCGCCATTTCTGAGCAGATTTTCCTGCCCTGGTGCTGACTCACACTCTCCCTCACTCCCTGATTGAGATGCTGGGCGCCATCTTCTGAGCATAGCTGCGGCTGGTCTCCAGGGACTGCAGGGCTACATGTCTTTATACAGACAACGTTGGTTATGAAAAAGTGTACCTGTTACAGATTATATTGTACGATTACTCTACTATACACCTCCGGTGTAGGACTGCACTGAGTTTTTATATATATATATATATATATATATATATACACATACATACACACATATACACTGCCCAAAAAAAATAAAGGGAACACTTAACACAATGTACCTCCAAGTCAATCACACTTCTGTGAAATCAAACTGTCCACTTAGGAAACACCACTGATTGACAATCAATTTCACATGCTGTTGTGCAAATGGAATAACAGACCACTTCTCAGCGCCTATGCTTTCTGGCTGATGTTTTGGTCACTTTTGAAAGCTGGCGGTGCTTTCACTCTAGTGGTAGCATTAGACGGAGTCTGCAACCCACACAAGTGGCTCAGGTAGTGCAGCTCATCCAGGATGGCACATCAATGCGAGCTGTGGCAAGAAGGTTTGCTGTGTCTGTCAGCGTAGTGTCCAGAGCATGGAGGCGCTACCAGGAGACAGGCCAGTACATCAGGAGACGTGGAGGAGGCCGTAGGAGGGCAACAACCCAGCAGCAGGACAGCTACCTCCGCCTTTGTGCAAGGAGGAACAGGAGGAGCACTGCCAGACCCCTGCAAAATGACCTCCAGCAAGCCACAAATGTGCATGTGTCTACTCAAACGATCATAAACAGACTCCATGAGGGTGGTATGAGGGCCCGACGTCCACAGGTGGGGGTTGTGCTTGCAGCCCAACACCGTGCAGGACGTTTGGCATTTGCCAGAGAACACCACGATTGGCAAATTCGCCACTGGCGCCCTGTGCTCTTCACAGATGAAAGCAGGTTCTCAGTGAGCACATGTGACAGACGTGAAAGAGTCTGGAGATTCCAATGAGAATGTTCTGCTGCCAGCAACATCCTCCAGCATGACCGGTTTGGCAGTGGGTCAGTAATGGTGTGGGGTGGCATTTCTTTGGGGGGCCACACAGCCCTCCATGTGCTCGCCAGAGGTAGCCTGACTGCCATTAGGTACCGAGATGAGATTCTCAGACCCCTTGTGAGACCATATGCTGGTGCGGTTGGCCCTGGGTTCCTCCCAATGCAAGACAATGCTAGACCTCATGTGGCTGGAGTGTGTCAGCAGTTCCTGCAAGACAAAGGCATTGATGCTATGGACTGGCCCACCCGTTCCCCAGACCTGAATCCAATTGAGCACATCTGGGACATCATGTCTCGCTCCATCCACCAATGCCACGTTGCACTACAGACTGTCCAGGAGTTGGCAGATGCTTTAGTCCAGGTCTGGGTGGAGTTCCCTTAGGCGACCATCCGCCACCTCATCAGGAGCATGCCCAGGCATTGTAGGGAGGTCATACAGGCACGTGGAGGCCACACACACTACTGAGCCTCATTTTGACTTGTTTTAAGGACATTACATCAAAGTTGGGTCAGCCTGTAGTGTGTTTTTCCACTTTAATTTTGAGTGTGACCTCCATGGGTTAATAAATTTGATTTCCATTGATAATTTTTGTGTGATTTTGTTGTCAGCACATTCAACTATGTAAAGAAAATAGTATTTAATAAGAGTATTTCCTTCATTCAGATCTAGGATGTGTTATTTTAGTGTTCCCTTTATTTTTTTGAGCAGTGTATATATATATATATATATATATATATATACACACACACACATTCTAGTCCAGTGCAGCCTTCTTGTTTAATAATTAACTGTCACTATATTCTGTAAATAGAGGCTAGGTGCGTCTGGGTCCACTAATATGGTGCATCACAGTATTTATCCAATACGCATATTATACTGTGTACTCAGTCTCATAATACCGGATTTATTCACAGCTATTGTATTTTGTCTAACTCTATCGTACTAAGTTGCTCTGTTGTTGCATTTTATCATGCCTAACAGAAAGGGCAGTAAATCAGTGGAAGCTCCTGCATCATGCAGAGCATGCTCCAAGGATTTACCAGAAGGGGAAGTTTTGTATGATGGTCTGTGTACTATGTGTCATACACCTCCTAGTCAGTTTGCAGCTTCTGGGTCTACTCAGGAGCCACCCTGGGCTGTGTTCACTAACCTACTATGTACTCTGGTAGAATGCCTTACGCCCCCTATGGGACTACCTGTGCCACTACAGCCACATATTGTCCCTATGGTTATCCACCTTGGGTGGAAAATGTATCTAACCAGTTGCAATAATGAAATCAGTCGTTGGTTAGACAGAAAGTCAGGTCACTCCCGTGCCTCTGGGACATCTCAGCGGGCTACTTCCTCCTTGCAGTCTACATACCGCTCTGATGTTTCATCTGAAGAGGAGGGGGAGCATGTGGTCCTGTCAGACACTGAATCCTGTGTTACTGATGATGATTTCACCTTGCAGATTGATGTCCCTGCCTTAGTGGTTGCTATTAAACAAATCCGACAAATCTCTAATAATGAGTGGCAAAGAAAACTGATATGTTTAAACGGCAGAAGGTGGTTAAAACTCTGTTACCCCATTCTGATCATTTAGTGGACATCAGACGGGAACCCTGGTCTATTCCAGGGAAGAAACTCCCTCTGCCTAAAGGGGCTTTGGCTCGCTATCCTCTCCCTGCAGAGTTATGTAGCAAGTGGGAAAATTCACCGCCGGTCGCCCGCCTTGTGGTGTCGTCCACTCTGCCTGTCACCACTGTCACCTCACTGAAGGAACCGACAGATGAGCGTGTGAAGGGATGCTGGAAATCTATTTACTCACTTACAGGTGCTGTACATAGACCCACTATTGCTGCCTCCTGGGCTGCTAAAGGTATTGAAGCATGGGTTCAGGCATTAGAGGAAGAGCTGCCCGAGGATATATCTGACACAGCCAGACAATACCTGTTTCACATTACCACCGCCGCGTATTACATTCAGGAGGCGTCCTCTGAGGCGGGTGAGTTGGCGGCCAAGGTTTCGACTACATCTATCCTGGCTCAACGTATTCTGTGGTTGAGGTCATGGAAAGTGGACCTAGACTCCAAAAAGACCTTGGAGGTACTCCCCTTTACTGGGGACATTTTGTTTGGGGAAGACCTGAATAAAATTGTGTCTGAGTTAGCAGCTGCTAAGACTGCCTTTTTCCCAAATACTAATCCTTCTGCACAGAAGGCAAAAGGTACCACTTTTCGTTCCTTTTGGCCTCAAGGGAAAGGTCAGGCATACCCGAGACAATCTCGTGCTCCCAAAACCACTAAGCCCAAGGCGAAACAATCCTGGACAGCCCATCAGCCTGCTTCTAAACAAGACAAGCCTACTGAATAATGGGGCGGGCCTCCCCCTGGGGGACCCCAGGGTGGGAGGCCAACTTCTTCAGTTCGCCCAGGTCTGGTTAAAGACCAATTCAGATGGATGGGTGCTGGAAGTTGTCTCTCACGGGTACACTGTCTCCTTTCAAGAGACGTTCCATTCGCCAGTTTTGCACCATGGATCTATCTTCGGATCCATTAAAGGTGCAAGCTTTGCAAACAGGTGTCAGTTCTCTCCTGAGTTCAGGAGTGGTTGTGCAGGTACCTCGGTCCCAGAGAGGAAGAGGTTATTACTCAACCCTGTTTCTAGTCCCAAAATCAATTGGGTCATTCAGGTCTATTCTCAACCTCAAATCTCAGAAACAAATTTGTGAAAGTGTCCAGGTTTCATATGGAAACACTGTGCTCAATTGTTCTGGCTATGGAACCCAGAGACTATATGGTATCCTTGGATATACAGGATGCATACCTACATATACCTATTGCCATGTCTCACAAGCAGTTTCTGCAGTTTGCTATTGACAACCTACATTATCAATTCCAGGCTCTACCACTTGGACTGGCCACGGCTCCTTGGATCTTCACCAAGGTCATGGCTGTGATGACGGCCCATCTCTGTCGCCAGGGGATCAGAATCCTGCCGTATCTGGACGACCTGCTGATTCTGGCAAATTCCCATGATGTCCTCCTCAGTCATCTGTAACTAACGGTAACCTTCCTGCAAGCCCACGGATGGCTTATCAATTGGAAGAAGTCCTCGCTGGTCCCTGCTCAGAGCATGGTGCACCGGGGGGCACTTCTGGACACATACAGTTAACAGCTGTTTCTGTCTCCAGAAAAGGTTCTGAAGCTTCAGGACAGGATAAGATGCTTCCTTTGTCACCCCAGATGCAAGTACTTGGCCTGATGGTGTCGACATTCGACATGGTAGAGTACGCTCAATTTCATTTCCACCCACTACAGAGGTTAATCCTTTCCAAATGGGACAGCCAACCTCAGCGGATCAGATCTCAGATGATCACTTTAACTCCGAAGGTTCATCTGTCGCTGACCTGGTGGCTACAGGACCAGCGATTAACCAAGGGCCGTCCCTTCTGGATCCCCGACTGGGTCCTGCTGACAATGGACGCCAGTCTGAGGGATGGGGTGTCGTGTTGGCGCAACACTCGTTTCAGGGTCGCTAGACCAAGGAGAAATCACTTCTCCCAATAAACATTCTGGAGTTGAAGGTGGTGATCAATGCATTATCTCTCGCCCTGGCTGTGGTACAGAACAGGCCTGTTCAAGAACGGTGAGCCAACGCCACCACGGTGGCATACATAAACCATCAAGGTGGCACTCAAAGCCGCATGGCAATGATGGAAGTGTCAAAAATCTTTTGTTGGGCAGAACGCCATCTGCCAGCCATATCTGCAGTGTTCATTCCGGGTGTCCTAAATTGGGAAGCGGACTTCCTCAGTTGCCAGGACGTGCATGCCGGAGAGTGGAGTCTTCATCCGGAAGTCTTTCAACTCTGTGGACAGAAGGGGCCTACCGGACGTAGACCTCATGGCGTCTCGACACAATCACAAGGTACCAATCTTCAGATCAAGGACCAGGGATCCTCAAGCAGCGTTGGATGCACTGGCAGTTCCATAGAACTTTCGGCTGCCCTACGTGTTCCCTCCAGTGTCACTCCTGTCCAGGGTACTACGGAAGTTCAAACAAGAAGGAGGACTACTACTTCTAGTCGCTCCAGCGTGGCCTCGAAGGCAATGGTTCTCAGACCTGCAGGCCTATCAACAGAGAGAGCCCATCTACTTACTCAGCGCCCCGACCTTATCGTACAGGGCCCTTGTCTTTACCCAGACTTGGCCAGACTAGCTTTGACAGCGTGGCTCGTGGGCCAAAGGATTTTCCGAGGCGGTTATCTAGACTATGTTGAAAGCCCGCAAGCCGGCATCTGCCCGGATTTAATACAAGGTCCTGAATTCTTACTTCACCTGGTGTGCTGATAAGATTTATGATGCATATCGATTCAGACTGTCCACAATCCTGGCTTTTATGCAACAAGGCCTTGGCCTAGGCCTTTGGTCACCCTCAAGGTTCATATATCTGCCTTTTTGGTATGGTTTTAGAAGAAAATTGAGTCTACACCTGACAATCCTTTCACTCAGGAACCTCTTGAGTCAGTGGACCTGAAATGGCTTACGGCCAAGGTCTTGTTCTTGCTGGCTATTGCCTCTGCAAGAAGAGAGTCAGATCTAGGCGCTTTGTCCTGTCGTCCACCCTTTCTGATATTTCACCGTGGCTGGGCAGTTTTAAGAACGCAACCGGATTATTTACCCAAGGTGGTGTCCTCTTTTCACCTTAACCAAGAGATTGTGGTTTCCGGCCTTTATCTCTTCAGATTTGTCCTCCGGTCTTTGGATGTGGTAAGGGCTCTCTGTATATATGTGGAGAGGACTGCCTCTATTAGGAGGTCAGATACCCTATTTGTCTTGTTGGCTGACCTGCAAATGGCTTTGTTGGCTTGCCTGCGAATAAGCAAACCTTGGACAGATGGATTAGAATGGTGATTGCACAAGCTTATACGCCGGCTGATCTCCCAGCTCCTGCTGCTTTTAAAGCCCGTTCTACTCTGTTGGACCTTCTTGGGGGGCTCATCGTTGCGCTTCCGGGTGGGGTATGTAAGGTCGATAGTTAGTAGGTCGACAAGGTTGGGTCAACCACTATTGGTCGACAGGAATGAGTTTTTAATGTTTTTTTTGGTGTTTTCTCCATAAAGTGACCGGGAACCCCAATTAGTGCACCGATTCACTCGCCAGCTTCCGGCAACGTTACTATTCCCAATCGTAGTCCGCATGGATCGCTAAGTATTGAAAAACTCATGTCGACCTTTTGACCTTATCGACCTAGCATCCCTGTCGACCTAGGGACCGGATCCCGGTGCGTCCGCAGAATAGTTGTGCAAGGCGACCACGTGGTCCTCAGTGAGCACATTTATTAGGTCTATGCCATTGATACTTCCGCCTCCCAGGATGCTTCCTTTGGACGCCAGGTTCTCGTATAAGGTGCGTCCCCTCTCTTGAGGAACTGCTTTAGGACTTCCCTGATGTTTTCCTGTGGAAACCAATATATTTTGCTGCAGAAAAGGAGTGTTATGGTAGACTTACCATGGTTAACACTCTTTGCGAGGTAAATTGGTTCCACAGGATGCCCACCCTGATGCACCTAGATTCTATGGATTTGTATGGCATTAGCCGCTGGTACCTTCTCCTGTCGTGAGAATGTGGTTCTATGTGACTAACATCTGCCTTCTCTCTTGACTGCTCCTGCATTTGACTGTTAAGTAGCCTGCTCTGCAGGCACCAACTCGAAACTGAGCTCCAGTGTCTGGAGGTGGGGTTTATAGAGGAGGCCCCAGTGCATCCTGGGACATCCTAAAGCTTTAGCCTGTTGGTGCCTCTGGATCAAGATCCACTCTACATCCCCAATGTTTTCCTGTGGAACCAATGAACCTCGCAGTCTACCATAACACTCCTTTTTACGCATTTCAGTCAGAAACGTACACGTGAAATCAGTATTATGTTTACATTTTATAATGGAAACTTATGGTTAGAATCCAGTGTTTGCTGTTTTGGAATAAAAATAAAACATTAACTTTCTTTTCACTGTCTTGCAATTTCTTTTAAAATACATCTTTCTCCTGCAGGGTCCACAGTAGTATCCACCGGATGTACATTGGGATATAAGGTAGCGTCAGCGGAATGGCACCAACAATCAAAGCTTTCAGCCTCCCAGAATGCAACGAGTCAGTCTCCTATATCCCGGCCTCCTGGCTCAGGCAATTAAGTTTTTTGTTTGGTGCAGCAGGAGCACTGCAGGGGGAGGGCAGATATAACATGTGCAGAGAGAGTTAGATTTGGGTGGGATGTGTTCAAACTGAAATCTAAATTGCAGTGTAAAAATAAAGCGGCCAGTATTTACCCTGCACAGAAACAAAATAACCCACCCAAATCTAACTCTTTCTGCACATGTTTTATCTGTCACACCTGCAGTGCACATGGTTTTGCCCAACTGCTAATAAATTTGCTGCCGCAATCAACTCTGAATCACCCCTTAAGAGAGGCAAGGGTGAGGAGTATACACTCTCCATTGCAGCACCTACATTGATATCATGTTTGTCATGCAAAGCAGGGTTAACCTCTCAAGATCTTGTACAAAATGGATTATGTGAAAATTGTTATAGCTTTCACAAAAGCCTCCTTAATAATCCAATGCAGGCACAGGTTCACTCAGAACCTCCATGGGCTTCTTTTCCACAAACATCCAATATAGCTGAGCTGATAATGCCAGCTTCCATATCAGGGATAGGTTACCCAGTGAACCTTACATGCAACATTCCCCCTGGGTTATGACACATCCAGTTCAGAGATCTGCAGCCTTTCAACAGAAGTAGGCTGAAAGGCCTGTGGAAAATAAATCACACAGACATGAAACAACATCTTCACAGTCTACACTTGTTTCAGAAGGGGATACTTCGGAGGATGAGGAGGATTCCTCACATTCTGGGTCTGCATACACAGATGAGGATGAAGGTCCCAGCTCGATAGATATACCTGAGCTAAATAATGCTATGAAAGCCATTCTATCCTTAGAGGAGGCAGCAGAGCCTTTGTTAAAATCCAAGGCATCTGTGCTTAAACGTCCCAAAACACTTAGAACTGAAATTCCGGAGTCAGAACAGCTGCCGGAAATCATGCTGATGCTTGGGTAACACCCAGTAAGAAGTTCAGAATTCCTAAAAAAAAATGAATTCTCATTATTTCTCTGACGTCCTAGTGGATGCTGGGAACTCCGTAAGGACCATGGGGAATAGCGGGCTCCGAAGGAGGCTGGGCACTCTAGAAAGATCTTAGACTACCTGGTGTGCACTGGCTCCTCCCACTATGACCCTCCTCCAAGCCTCAGTTAGATTTCGTGCCCGGCCGAGGTTGGATGCACACTAGGGGCTCTCCTGAGCTCTTAGAAAGTTATAGTCTTAGATTTTGTTATTTTCAGTGAGACCTGCTGGCAACAGGCTCACTGCAGCGAGGGACTAAGGGGAGAAGAAGCGAACTCGCCTGCTTGCAGCCGGATTGGGCTTCTTAGGCTACTGGACACCATTAGCTCCAGAGGGATCGACCGCAGGCCCAGCCTTAATGTTCGGTCCCGGAGCCGCGCCGCCGTCCCCCTTACAGAGCCAGAAGCAAGAAGATGGTCCGGAAAATCGGCGGCATGAAGACATCCTGTCTTCACCAAGGTAGCGCACAGCACTGCAGCTGTGCGCCATTGCTCCTCATACACACTTCACACTCCGGTCACTGAGGGTGCAGGGCGCTGGGGGGGGGCGCCCTGAGGCAGCAATAAAAACACCTTGGCTGGCTAAAATACCTCAATATATAGCCCCTGGGGCTATATATGAGGTAAATACCCCTGCCAGAATTCCATTAAAAGCGGGAGAATACGCAGCGAAAAAGGGGCGGAGCCTATCTCCTCAGCACACTGGCGCCATTTTTCCCTCACAGCTCCGCTGGAAGGAAGCTCCCTGGCTCTTCCCTGCAAACTACAGTACAGTAAGAGGGAAAAGAGAGGGGGGGCATTACATTTGGCACTATATACAATATATTTTAGTGAAAAGCAGCTATTAGGGACATAACTCAGTTAGTCCCTGTATATATATAGCGCTCTGGTGTGTGCTGGCATACTCTTACTCTGTCCCCCCAAAGGGCTTTTGTGGGTCCTGTCCTCTGTTTGAGCATTCCCTGTGTGTGTGGAGTGTGTCGGTACGGCTGTGTCGACATGTTTGAGGAGGATAATGATGTGGAGGGGGAGCAGATGCCTTTAGCAGGGATGTCACCCCATGGGGGGCAGACACCTGAGTGGATGGTATTATGGCAGGAAATGAGTGCACGTATAGACTCTTTACATAAAAAATTTGACGACATGCCGACTGTGGGACAGCCGAGTCTTCAGCTCGTGCCTGTCAAGGGGTCTCAAAAGTCATCAGGGGCTCTGAAACGCCCGCTATCTCAGATGGCACAAGTAGATGTCGACACGGATACTGACACCAGTGTCGACGACGATGAGTCAAATTTAATGCCCGTTAAGGCCATTCACTGCATGATTGAGGCAATGAAAGAGGTGTTAAATATTTCTGATTTACATCCAGGTACCACAAAAAAGGGTATTATGTTTGGGGAGAAAAAAATAAGATTTTACTTACCGATAAATCTATTTCTTGTAGTCCGTAGTGGATGCTGGGGACTCCGTCAGGACCATGGGGATTAGCGGCTCCGCAGGAGACAGGGCACAAAAATAAAGCTTTTAGGATCAGGTGGTGTGCCCTGGCTCCTCCCCCTATGACCCTCCTCCAAGCCTCAGTTAGGATACTGTGCCCGGACGAGCGTACACAATAAGGAAGGATTTATGAATCCCGGGTAAGACTCATACCAGCCACACCAATCACACCGTACAACTTGTGATCTGAACCCAGTTGATACAGAGGAGCCTCTGGATAGATGGCTCACAACAACAATAACCCGATTTTAGTTAACAATAACTATGTACAAGTATTGCAGACAATCCGCACTTGGGATGGGCGCCCAGCATCCACTACGGACTACGAGAAATAGATTTATCGGTAAGTAAAATCTTATTTTCTCTGACGTCCTAGTGGATGCTGGGGACTCCGTCAGGACCATGGGGATTATACCAAAGCTCCCAAACGGGCGGGAGAGTGCGGATGACTCTGCAGCACCGAATGAGAGAACTCCAGGTCCTCTTTAGCCAGGGTATCAAATTTGTAGAATTTTACAAACGTGTTTTCCCCCGACCACGTAGCTGCTCGGCAGAGTTGTAATGCCGAGACCCCTCGGGCAGCCGCCCAGGATGAGCCCACCTTCCTTGTGGAATGGGCCTTGACAGATTTAGGCTGTGGCAGGCCTGCCACAGAATGTGCAAGTTGAATTGTGCTACAAATCCAACGAGCAATCGTCTGCTTAGAAGCAGGAGCACCCAGCTTGTTGGGTGCATACAGTATAAACAGCGAGTCAGATTTTCTGACTCCAGCCGTCCTTGAAATATATATTTTCAATGCCCTGACAACGTCCAGCAACTTGGAATCTTCCAAATCGCTAGTAGCCGCAGGCACCACAATAGGCTGGTTCAGGTGAAACGCTGACACCACCTTAGGCAGAAACTGAGGACGCGTCCGCAGTTCTGCCCTGTCCGAATGGAAAATCAGATATGGGCTTTTATACGATAAAGCCGCCAATTCTGATACTCTCCTGGCTGAAGCCAGGGCCAGTAGCATGGTTACTTTCCATGTAAGATATTTCAAATCCACCGATTTGAGTGGCTCAAACCAATGGGATTTGAGAAAATCCAAAACTACATTAAGGTCCCACGGAGCCACTGGGGGCACAACCGGGGGCTGTATATGTAGTACTCCTTTTACAAAAGTCTGGACTTCAGGAACTGAAGCCAATTCTTTCTGGAAGAAAATCGACAGGGCCGAAATTTGAACCTTAATGGACCCCAATTTGAGGCCCATAGACAATCCTGTTTGCAGGAAATGTAGGAATCGACCCAGGTGAAATTCTTCCGTGGGGGCCTTCCTGGCCTCACACCATGCAACATATTTTCTCCAAATGCGGTGATAATGTTGTGCAGTCACCTCCTTCCTGGCTTTAACCAGTGTAGGAATGACCTCTTCTGGAATGCCTTTTTCCTTTAGAATTCGGCGTTCAACCGCCATGCCGTCAAACGCAGCCGCGGTAAGTCTTGGAATAGACACGGTCCCTACTGAATCAGGTCCCGTCTTAGAGGTAGAGGCCACGGATTTTCCGTGAGCATCTGCTGAAGTTCCGGGTACCAAGTTCTTCTTGGCCAATCCGGAGCCACGAGTATCGTTCTTACTCCCCTTTGCCGTATAATTCTCAGTACTTTGGGTATGAGAGGCAGAGGAGGAAACACATACACTGACTGGTACACCCATGGTGTTACCAGAGCGTCCACAGCTATTGCCTGAGGGTCTCTTGACCTGGCGCAATACCTGTCCAGTTTTTTGTTGAGGCGTGACGCCATCATATCCACCTTTGGTTTTTCCCAACGGTTCACAATCATGTGGAAGACTTCTGGGTGAAGTCCCCACTCTCCCGGGTGTAGATCGTGTCTGCTGAGGAAGTCTGCTTCCCAGTTGTCTACTCCCGGAATGAACACTGCTGACAGTGCTATCACATGATCTTCCGCCCAGCGAAGAATCCTTGCAGCTTCTGCCATTGCTCTCCTGCTTCTTGTGCCGCCCTGTCTGTTTACGTGGGCGACTGCCGTGATGTTGTCCGACTGGATCAACACCGGCTGACCCTGAAGCAGGGGTTTTGCCAGGCTTAGAGCATTGTAAATCGCTCTTAGCTCCAGTATATTTATGTGAAGAGACATCTCCAGGCTTGACCATACTCCCTGGAAGTTTCTTCCCTGTGTGACCGCTCCCCAACCTCTCAGACTGGCATCCGTGGTCACCAGGACCCAGTCCTGTATGCCGAATCTGCGGCCCTCTAACAGATGAGCACTCTGCAACCACCACAGAAGAGACACCCTTGTCCGTGGTGATAAGGTTATCCGCTCATGCATCTGCAGATGCGATCCGGACCATTTGTCCAGCAGATCCCACTGAAAAGTTCGTGCGTGGAATCTGCCGAATGGAATTGCTTCGTAAGAAGCCACCATCTTTCCCAGGACTCTTGTGCATTGATGCACAGACACTTTTCCTGGTTTTAGGAGGTTCCTGACAAGTTCGGATAACTCCTTGGCTTTCTCCTCCGGAAGAAACACCTTTTTCTGAACCGTGTCCAGAATCATTCCCAGGAACAGCAGACGTGTTGTCGGGGTCAACTGAGATTTTGGAAAATTCAGAATCCACCCGTGTTGTTGCAACACTACTTGGGTTAGTGCTACTCCGTCCTCCAGCTGTTCTCTGGACCTTGCCCTTATCAGGAGATCGTCCAAGTAAGGGATAATTAATACGCCTCTTCTTCGCAGAAGAATCATAATTTCGGCCATTACCTTGGTAAAGACCCGAGGTGCCGTGGACAATCCAAACGGCAGCGTCTGAAACTGATAATGACAGTTTTGCACCACGAACCTGAGGTACCCTTGATGTGAAGGGCAAATTGGGACATGCAGGTAAGCATCCTTTATGTCCAGGGACACCATAAAGTCCCCTTCTTCCAGATTCGCTATCACTGCTCTGAGTGTTTCCATCTTGAACTTGAATTTTTGTATGTACAGGTTCAAAGATTTCAGATTTAGAATAGGTCTTACCGAGCCGTCCGGCTTCGGTACCACAAATAGCGTGGAGTAATACCCCTTTCCCTGTTGTAGGAGGGGTACTTTGACTATCACCTGCTGAGAAAACAGCTTGTGAATGGCTTCCAATACCGTCGCCCTGTCTGAGGGAGACGTTGGCAAAGCAGACTTTAGGAACCGGCGAGGGGGAGACCTCTCGAATTCCAACCTGTAACCCTGAGATACTACCTGAAGGATCCAGGGGTCCACCTGTGAGCAAGCCCACTGTGCGCTGAAATTCTTGAGTCGACCCCCCACCGCTCCTGAGTCCGCTTGTAAAGCCCCAGCGTCATGCTGAGGGCTTTGCAGAACCCGGGGAGGGCTTCTGTTCCTGGGAAGGAGCTGCTTGCTGCCCTCTCTTACCCTTTCCTCTGCCTCGGGGCAGATATGACTGTCCTTTTGCCCGCTTGTTCTTATAGGACCGAAAGGACTGCGGCTGAAAAGACGGTGTCTTTTTCTGTTGGGAGGGGGTCTGAGGTAAAAAGGTGGATTTCCCGGCAGTTGCCGTGGCCACCAGATCTGATAGACCGACGCCAAACAATTCCTCCCCTTTATACGGCAATACTTCCATATGCCGTTTGGAATCCGCATCACCTGACCACTGTCGCGTCCATAAACTTCTTCTGGCAGATATGGACATCGCACTTACTCTCGATGCCAGAGTGCAAATATCCCTCTGAGCATCTCGCATATAAAGAAAAGCATCCTTTAATTGCTCTAAAGTCAATAAAATACTGTCCCTATCCAGGGTATCAATATTTTCAGTCAGGGAATCCGACCAGACCACCCCAGCACTGCACATCCAGGCTGAGGCGATGGCTGGTCGCAGTATAACACCAGTATGTGTGTATATACTTTTTAGGGTAGTTTCCAGCCTCCTATCAGCTGGATCCTTGAGGGCGGCCGTATCAGGAGACGGTAACGCCACTTGTTTTGATAAGCGTGTGAGCGCCTTATCCACCCTAGGGGGTGTTTCCCAGCGCACCCTAACCTCTGGCGGGAAAGGGTATAATGCCAATAACTTTTTTTAAATTAGCACTTTTCTATCTGGGTTAACCCACACTTCATCACATACATCATTCAATTCCTCTGATTCAGGAAAAACTACAGGTAGTTTTTTCACCCCCCACATAATACCCCTCTTTGTGGTACTTGTAGTATCAGAGAGATGCAAAGCCTCCTTCATTGCCGTGATCATATAACGTGTGGCCCTACTGGAAAATACGTTTGTTTCTTCACCGTCGACACTAGATTCAGTGTCCGTGTCTGGGTCTGTGTCGACCGACTGAGGTAAAGGGCGTTTTACAGCCCCTGACGGTGTCTGAGATGCCTGGGCAGGTACTAACTGGTTTGTCGGCCGTCTCATGTCGTCCACTGATTTCTGTAAAGTGCTGACATTATCACGTAATTCCATAAACAAAGCCATCCATTCCGGTGTCGACTCCCTGGGGGGTGACATCACCATTACCGGCAATTGCTCTGCCTCCACACCAACATCGTCCTCATACATGTCGACACACACGTACCGACACACAGCAGACACACAGGGAATGCTCTATTGAAGACAGGACCCCACTAGCCCTTTGGGGAGACAGAGGGGGAGTTTGCCAGCACACACCCAAGCGCTATAATATATATGGGAACAACCCTATATAAGTGTTGTATCCTTATAGCCACTTAAATATAGTAATATCGCCAAAAAAAGTGCCCCCCCTCTCTGTTTTACCCTGTTTCTGTAGTGCAGTGCAGGGGAGAGTCCTGGGAACCTTCCTCACAGCGGAGCTGAGCAGGAAAATGGCGCTGTGTGCTGAGGAGAATAAGCCCCGCCCACAATTTCGGCGGGCTCTTCTCCGGAGTTTGTGATATCTGGCAGGGGTTAAATACATCCATATAGCCTCAAGGGCTATATGTGATGTATTTTTAGCCATAAAAGGTATTATACATTGCTGCCCAGGGCGCCCCCCCCAGCGCCCTGCACCCTCCGTGACACGCTGTGTGAAGTGTGCTGACAACAATGGCGCACAGCTGCAGTGCTGTGCGCTACCTCAGGAAGACTGAAAAGTCTTCTGCCGCCTGTCTCTGGACCTCTTCAATCTTCAGCATCTGCAAGGGGGGTCGGCGGCGCGGCTCCGGGACCGGACTCCATGGCTGGGCCTGTGTTCGATCCCTCTGGAGCTAATGGTGTCCAGTAGCCTAAGAAGCCAATCCATCCTGCACGCAGGTGAGTTGACTTCTCTCCCCTAAGTCCCTCGATGCAGTGAGCCTGTTGCCAGCAGGACTCACTGAAAATAAAAACCTAAAAAACTTTTTCTAAGCAGCTCTTTAGGAGAGCCACCTAGATTGCACCCTGCTCGGACGGGCACAAAAACCTAACTGAGGCTTGGAGGAGGGTCATAGGGGGAGGAGCCAGTGCACACCACCTGATCCTAAAAGCTTTATTTTTGTGCCCTGTCTCCTGCGGAGCCGCTAATCCCCATGGTCCTGACGGAGTCCCCAGCATCCACTAGGACGTCAGAGAAGCTACCTGTAGTTTTTCCCCCGTCAGATGAATTAAATGAAGTGTGTGAAGAAGCGTGGGCTTCCCCTGATAAGAAATTGGTAATTCCTAAGAAGCTACTAATGGCGTTCCCTTTCCCGCCAGAGGATAGGTTACGTTGGGAAACACCCCCGAGGGTGAATAAAGCGCTCACACGTTTGTCTAAAAAGGTGGCACTACCGTCCCAGGATACGGCCGCCCTTAAGGAACCTGCTGATAGAAAGCAGGAGGCGATCCTGAAGTCTGTATATACACACTCAGGCATTATACTTAGACCAGCTATTGCGTCAGCATGGATGTGCAGTGCTGCCGCTGCGTGGTCAGATAAACTGTCAGAAAATATTGACACGTAAGACAGAGACACGATCCTGCTAACAATTGACCATATCAAAGACTCAGTTTTATACATGAGAGATGCACAGAGGGAAATCTGCCGGCTGGCATATAAAGTAAGTGCATTATCCATCTCTGCTAGGAGATGCTTATGGACTCGCCAGTGGACTGGAGATGCAGATTCCAAAAGGCACATGGAAGTTTTGCCTTATAAGGGGGAGGAATTATTTGGGGATGGTCTCTCCGACCTAGTTTCCACAGCAACGTCTGGGAAGTCAGCATTTTTACCCCATGTCCCCTCACAGCCTAAGAAGGCGCCATTTTATCAGGTTCAGTCCTTTCGGTCCCAGAAAAACAAGCGGGGAAAAGGAGGGTCTTTTCTGTCAAGAGGCAGAGGCAGGGGAAAAAGGCTGCAGCAAACAGCAGGTTCCCAGGAACAAAAGTCCTCCCCCGCTTCCTCTTCCAAGTCCGCCGCATGACAGTGGGGCTCCACAGGCGGAGCCAGGTACGGTGGGGGCCCGCCTCAGGAATTTCAGCGATCAGTGGGCTCGCTCACAGGTGGATCCCTGGATCCTTCAAATAGTATCTCAGGGATACAGGCTGGAATTCGAGGCGACTCCACCCCGCCGTTTCCTAAAATCCGCCTTGCCGATTGCTCCCTCAGACAGGGAGGCGGTGCTAGCAGCAAATCACAAGCTGTATTCCCAGCAGGTGATAATCAAGGTACCCCTACTTCAACAAGGCCGGGGTTACTATTCCACATTATTTGTGGTACCGAAACCGGACGGTTCGGTGAGACCCATTTTAAATTTGAAATCCTTGAACACATACATAAAAAAATTCAAGTTCAAGATGGAATCGCTCAGGGCGGTTATTGCAAGCCTGGACGAGGGGGATTACATGGTATCCCTGGACATCAAGGATGCTTACCTGCATGTCCCCATTTACAATTCTCACCAGGAGTACCTCAGATTTGTGGTACAGGATTGCCATTACCAATTCCAGACGCTGCCGTTTGGACTCTCCACGGCACCGAGGGTATTTACCAAGGTTATGGCGGAAATGATGATACTCCTTCGAAAAAAGGGAGTTTTAATTATCCCATACTTGGACGATCTCCTAATAAAGGCACGATCCAAGGAACAGTTGTTAGTGGGAGTAGCACTATCTCAGGAAGTGCTGAGCCAGCACGGCTGGATTCTGAATATCCCAAAGTCACAGCTGGTCCCCACGACACGTCTAATGTTCCTGGGAATGATTCTGGACACGGCCCAGAAAAAAGTGTTTCTCCCGGAGGAGAAAGCCAGGGAGTTGTCTTCTCTAGTCAGAGACCTCCTAAAACCAAAACAGGTATCGGTGCATCACTGCACGCGGGTCCTGGGAAAGATGGTAGCTTCTTACGAAGCAATTACATTCGGCAGGTTCCATGCCAGATTATTTCAGTGGGACCTGTTGGACAAGTGGTCCGGATCGCATCTTCAGATGCATCGTTTAATAACCATGTCTCCAAGAACCAGGGTGTCTCTTCTGTGGTGGCTGCACAGTGCTCATCTTCTGGAGGGCCGCAGATTCGGCATACAGGACTGGGTCCTGGTGACCACGGATGCCTGCCTACGAGGCTGGGGGGCAGTCACAAAGGGAAGAAATTTCCAAGGACTATGGTCAAGTCAGGAGACTGCCCTTCACATAAATATTCTGGAACTAAGGGCCATTTACAATGCCCTAAGTCAAGCAAAATCCCTGCTCCTACACCTGCCGGTGCTGATCCAGTCAGACAACATCACGGCAGTCGCCCATGTGAATTGACAGGGCGGCACAAGAAGCAGGACGGCGATGGCAGAAGCCACAAAAATTCTCCGATGGGCGGAGAATCATGTACTAGCACTGTCAGCAGTGTTCATCCCGGGAGTGGACAACTGGGAAGCAGACTTTCTCAGCAGGCACGACCTCCACCCGGGAGAGTGGGGACTTCATCCAGAAGTCTTCCAAATGATTGTAAATCAATGGGGTCGTCCACAGGTGGACATGATGGCGTCCCGCCTAAACAAAAAACTAGAGAAGTATTGCGCCAGGTCAAGAGACCCTCAGGCGATCGCTGTGGACGCTCTGTGACACCGTGGGTGTACCGGTCAGTTTATGTGTTCCCTCCTCTACCTCTCATACCAAAGGTATTGAGAATAATAAGAAAGCGAGGAGTAAACACAATTCTCGTGGTTCCGGATTGGCCAAGAAGAGCGTGGTACCCGGAACTTCAAGAGATGATCACAGAGAACTCGTGGTCTCTGCCGCTCAGACAAGACCTGCTGCAGCAGGGCCCCTGTCTGTTCCAAGACTTACCACGGCTGCGTTTGACGGCATGGCGGTTGAACGCCGGATCCTGAAGGAAAAGGGCACAGCCAGGAAAGAGGTCACAGCAACTCATTATCACCGCATATGGCGGAGGTATGTTGCATGGTGTGAGGCCGAAAAGGCCCCAACGGAGGAATTTCAACTAGGTCGATTTCTGCATTTCCTGCAAGCAGGAGTGAATATGGGCCTAAAACTGGGCTCCATTAAGGTACAGATCTCGGCTCTGTCGATTTTCTTTCAAAAAGAACTAGCTTCAGTATCTGAAGTTCAGACATTTGTAAAAGGAGTGCTGCATATTCAGCCCCCGTTTGTGCCCCCCGTGGCACCTTGGGATCTCAACGTGGTGATGAGTTTCTTAAAATCACATTGGTTTGAACCACTAAAAACCGTGGATCTGAAATATCTCACGTGGAAGGTGGTTATGTTATTGGCCTTGGCTTCTGCCAGGCGAGTATCAGAATTGGCGGCTTTGTCTTGTAAAAGCCCTTATTTGATTTTCCATATGGATAGGGCAGAATTGAGGACTCGTCCCCAGTTTCTCCCAAAGGTGGTGTCAGCGTTTCACCTGAACCAGCCTATTGTGGTGCCTGCGGCTACTAGGGACTTAGAGGACTCCAAGTTGCTAGACGTTGTCAGGGCACTGAAAATATATGTTTCCAGAACGGCTAGAGTCAGAAAATCTGACTCGCTGTTTATCCTATATGCACCTAACAAGCTGGGTGCTCCTGCTTCTAAGCAGACTATTGCTCGTTGGATTTGTAGTACAATTCAGCTTGCACATACTGTGGCAGGCCTGCCACAGCCAAAATCTGTCAATGCCCATTCCACAAGGAAGGTGGGCTCATCTTGGGCGGCTGCCCGAGGGGTCTCGGCTTTACAACTTTGCCGAGCAGCTACTTGGTCAGGGAAAAACACGTTTGCAAAATTCTACAAATTTGATACCCTGGCTGAGGAGGACCTGGAGTTCTCTCATTCGGTGCTGCAGAGTCATCCGCACTCTCCCGCCCGTTTGGGAGCTTTGGTATAATCCCCATGGTCCCAGCATCCACTAGGACGTCAGAGAAAATAAGAATTTACTCACCGGTAATTCTATTTCTCGTAGTCCGTAGTGGATGCTGGGCGCCCATCCCAAGTGCGGTTTATCTGCAATACTTGTACATAGTTATTGTTAACTAAATCGGGTTATTGTTGAGCCATCTGTTGAGAGGCTCTATTGTTTCATACTGTTAACTGTGTTTCATATCACGAGTTGTACGGTGTGATTGGTGTGGCTGGTATGAGTCTTACCCGGGATTCAAAATCCTTCCTTATTGTGTACGCTCGTCCGGGCACAGTATCCTAACTGAGGCTTGGAGGAGGGTCATAGTGGGAGGAGCCAGTGCACACCAGGTAGTCTAAGATCTTTCTAGAGTGCCCAGCCTCCTTCGGAGCCCGCTATTCCCCATGGTCCTTACGGAGTTCCCAGCATCCACTACGGACTACGAGAAATAGAATTACCGGTGAGTAAATTCTTATTTTTCTTCCAGCTGGGGATTGTTTGGAAAGGGAGGTTGCTCCAAAAGTAGATATGCATGTCATGTGGTTGGTGTATAAATCTACATTACCGATGCCTTCAACATCATTAAATGATGTAACAGATAGAAATATAGATGTTTTTCGAAAAACTGTTTTTTCCTTGTCAGAGGCAGTTTAGACTGGCAATGGCTTCATTCTGGATGGCGAAAGCAGTTGGGGGCCTGGGCTGATGAATTGGAAGATGATCTGTCAGTGGCGTCTAGAGAAGTCCCATATTGCACATATTAAACAGGCAGCTATTTTTATGGAAGAAACAGCCTTGAATATAGGTGTACTATAGCTTCTCAAGCAGTAGCAGTACGCAGAGCTGTCTGGCTACGTACATGGAAGGGCTGACTCAGAGTCCAAAAAGGTACTAAAGTCTTTGCCCTTTACTGGAGATATTCTTTTTGGTAAATAATTAAACAATATTCTGGAGTTGGAAGAAGACTCTCAGAAAGTGAAGTTTCCTTCAACCTACAACTCTAAACCTAGGTTTCTGGCTTTCAGTCCTTTCGGACCCAAGGAAAAGTGAAAGGAAAGGGTTACGGCAAACAGTCCCAATCGGATAAGTCTGGAACAGTGATGACAAACCTTGACACTCCAGCTGTTGTTGAACTACACATCCCAGCATCAGTTTTAGCAAGGCCAAATAGCAAAACTGTAGCAGGGCATGCTGGGATGTGTAGTTCAACAACAGCTGGAGTGTCAAGGTTAGCCATCTCTGGTCGGGAAAGACTAAAAAGCATTGGGCTACCAGAGGGCCTGCTTCCAAACCAGAAGATAAGCCATCAGCCTGATGGCACAGGCCTCCACCTGGGGGACTCTAGGGTGGGAGGCTGACTACTATTTGCAAAGACCTGGCAGCAGTGCTCCTTGCCTGGGTGCAAGAAGTGGTAACTCACGTTTATGCGTTTGGTTTTAAGAAACACACTCCGCAAAGATTTTTTTTTTTTACCAGCCCATATTCAGTGGAAATGAAGGCCAGGGCTCTTTAGGAGGCAGTTCAGAAGTTGCTACAATCGGGGGTGATAGCACCGGTCCCTCCTGCACAGCAGGTACAAGGTTTCTATTCCAACCTATTTCTAGTACAGAAATTGAATGGGTCAGACCGGCACATTCTCCATCTCAAAGCTCTGAACAAATACATTTGGGCGCCTCATTTTCATATGGAAACTTTACGATCCATTATCTTGGCCATGGATCCGGGGAATTTTATTTTATCCCTAGATACCCAGGATGTTTACCTCCATGTACCTATAACACCGTCCCTTCAGTGCTATCTCAGGTTTGCTATCCTCCTGCAACATTTTCAGTTTCAGGCCTTACCATTTGGACTTGCTACAGCTCCAAGAGTGTTTACCAAAATTATGGTGGTGATGGCTTATCTCCATCATCAGGGGATAAGGAATTTCTAATTCCTGGATGAGTTGTTAATCCTGGCTCAATTCCAGGAAATTCTCAAGTGCCATGTACAGCTGACAATAACCTGTTTACAAAGCCACGGCTGGCTCGTAAATTGGGCAAAGTCTTCCCTGGTTCCGTCAGAACACATGACGCACCTGAGGGCTGTATTGGATTCCAGGCTTTAGAGAGTTTTTCTACCTCTGAACAAAATATCCAAAATACAGACAAGGATTCAGGAGCTACTACACAGTTGAAGAGTATCCATTCATACAGCAATGCGAGTGATGGGATCTATGGTGTCAACATTCAACATGGTGGAATATGCTCAATTCTACTGGAGGCCCCTTCAACATCTGATTCTTTCCAGATGGACTACATCAGACGATAAAAACTCAGAATATGGTCCTTCCTCAAGAAGTTCGGAGGTCATTTGCGTGGTGGCTACAGACATCCCATCTGGACAAAGTGCAACCATTTTGGGTCTTGGATTGGGAGGTTCTGACAACGGATGCCAGTCTTCAGGGAGGGGGAGCCGTGTCAGAAAAGTGCTGCTTCCAGGCACAGTGGACCAAGGAAGAAAGTTGCCTGCCAATAAATATTTTGGAACTTTGGGCCATATATATGACACTCACTCAGGCAAAGGACATACTTCAAGGAAAACCGGTTCAGATTCGTTCAGACAATGCAACAGCAGTAGCGTACTTCAATCATTAGTCAATCAACACCACCATCTCCCTCGTTCCCCAACTCCGCTGCTTGGGCGTCACTCTTGACTCCTCCATCTCCTTTGCACTCCACATCCAAGCTCTGGCACAATCCTGTCGCTTCCAGCTACGCAACATTGCTCGTATCAGGCCACATCTCTCAAAGAGTGCAACTAAACTGATCATCCACTCACTGGTCATCTCACGACTTGACTACTGCAATGCTCTCCTCACTGGCCTCGCTTGCTGTCATCTTGATCCCCTCCAATTTCTCCTGAACTCCGCAGCTAGGCTTATCTTCCTCTCCCGATGAACCACATCTGCCACTCCCCTTCGACAAAATCTACACTGGCTCCCATTCCCCTAGAGAATCCTCTTCAAACTTCTCACCCTCACATACAAGGCTCCCTACATCTCCAACCTCCTCTCTTCATACTCCCTCCCGCTCCCTACGGTCGACCAATTACCGCTGCCTCTCCACCGCCCTGATCACTGCTTCCCATGCTCGTGTTCAAGACTACGCCCGTGCTGCACCCCTTCAGTGGAACACACTCCCCCACTCCATTAGAGCAAAGCTTCAAACGGGCACTAAAAATCCACCTATTCATCAAAGCATACCCTCCCGATGCATAACCCAGTCCTGAAGCCGCGCCTCCACCCCCCTGCCCCATGCCGTGAACATCTCATCTTTGCTTGCATACTGCCATCACGCTATCTCCCGCTTGCCTGCACCTCTTGTCATCTGCCTGTCATCCCTCCCCACTAGATTGTTAGCTCTTTAGAGCAGGGCCCTCTTTCCTCTTATCTAAGCCTTCGTCTCGACACATTTCACTCGCAGCTCTCCCCTACTCAACGACCATCTTTACCCTGCTAGTAAAGACTTATCTCCATCTATGGCCACCAGCCCCTATTAGTACGATGATCACTCCCTCAATACATACATCTTAGCTGTATTATGTCTTGAGAATGTGTGGTGCTCTATGTTGCCTGCACTCTATTTTTGTTATTTATTTACTGTAATGCCAAGTTTGTCTCCCTGTACTGTCCTTTGTACGGCGCTGCAAAACACATGTGGCGCCTTATAAATAAAATGTAATAATAATAATCAGTCTGCAGTGTTCGTTCCGGGAGTCCTAAACTGGGAATTAATTTTCTCAGTCGAAACGCCAATCGTGCAAACGAATGGGCTTTACACCCAGAGGTCTTCAAGATTCTGATAAACAAGTGGGGGCTACCGGAGATAGATCTTATGGCTTCTCATCAGAACAACAAAGTTCCCACATACTTGTCAAGGGCAAAGGATCCCAAAGCGATCTTCATGGATTCTCTGTCAGTGAGATGAGAGTTTTGTCTGGCCTATGTGTTTCCACCAATCGCCCTATTGCCCAGGGTGATTTGAAAAGTCAAACAAGGAAAGAGCACCGTGATACTAATAGCTCTGGCATAGCCCAGAAGACATTGGTACATAGATCTGCAGAAGATGTCTGTGGATACTCCGTTTCTATCACCTCAATGTCCAGATCTTCTGTCTCAGGGTCCTTGTCATTACAAGCACCTGGATCAGCTGTCTTTGACGGAGTGGCTCTTGAGACCCTGAAAGCAAAAGGATTTTCACAACAAGTAATTCAAACAATGCTTAGAGCAAGGAAACCGTCCGCTGCGGCTCGCATTTATTACCAAATATGGCATGCTTATATTTAATGGTGCAGTGCCAGGAAGCTTGACTTTAGGTCTCTTAGAGTTTCTAGGGTCCTAGCATTCCTTCAGGCAGGAATGGACAACGGTCTTCATGTGGCTTCCTTGAGAGTTCAGGTGTCAGCATTGACTGTACGGTTTCAAAAGAAAATTGCTAACCTATAGGATGTTCGCACTTTTTTCCAGGGAATGCTTTACTTCCAACCTCCTGTTCATCCTACAGCTCCTAGGGACCTAACTATAGTCCTAAAGGTGCTTCAAGTTGCCACATTTGAACCACGGAGTCGAGTGGATCTAAAATGGTTGAAAGCTAAGGTTCTCTTTCTACTGGCTATTGCTTCAGCTAGAAGTGTCTAAGATTTAGGGGCACTGTTATGTTGCCCTCCTTTTCTGATTTTAGAGCAGTTCTAAGAACCAAATCTGGATATCCTTCTAAGGTGATCGTTAAGTTAGTTCCATCTTAACAAAGAAATTGTAATTCCGGTTTTCCGAGGGTCAAACCTTTCTGCGGAAGATTCATCTTTAGACGTAGTCCGGGCTCTAAGGATCTACTTGGATCGTACCAGTGCCATCAGAAAGACAGATACTATTTGTTCTCTATTCGTTCCATAAGAGAGGATGGCCTGCTGACAAGCAGACACTGGTGAGGTGGCTTCGGATGACTATCGCGGAAGCATATTCTCAAACTGATCTCCCTGTTCCAGCTAATGTCTCTGCTCATTCTACTCATAAGGTAGGTCCATCTTGGACAGCACGCCGTGGTGCCTCTGCGGAGCAGATATGTAGGGCAGCCACATGGTCTTCTATCAAAACATTCATTAGACATTATGCCTTTGATACCTTTGCCTCTCAGGACTCTGCATTCAGGTGAAGGATTCTCTTGTCCAATCAGGAGCATCCCCCTCCACTAAATTTGCTTTGGGAAATCCCAATGTATATCCTGTGAATACTACTGTGGGCCCTGCTGGAGAAATAAGAAGTTATGGTAGACCTACCATTGGTAACTCTTTTTCTCTTATGTCCTAGAGGATGCTGGGGCCTCCAAAAGGACCATGGGGTATAGACGGGATCCGCAGGAGTTTGGGCACACTGAAAAGACTTAATCTGGATGTGAACTGGCTCCTCCCTCTATGCACCTCCTCCAGACCTCAGTTAGACTTTGTGACCAGGACTGACTGGACACTCACTAGGGGAGCTCTCCTGAGTTTCTCTGGAAAAGACTTTGTTAGGTTTTTTATTTTCAGGGAGACCTGCTGGCTACAGGCTCCCTGCATCGTGGGACTGAGGGGAGAGAAGCAGACCTACTTCTTAGTTTAAGGGCTCTGCTTCTTAGGCTACTGGACACAATTAGCTCCAGACGGTTCGATCACTTGGTGCGCCTAGCTGCTTGTTCCCGGAGCCACGCCATCACCCCCCTCACAGAAGCCAGAAGAAAGAAGTCGGGTGAGTATGAGAAGAACAGAAGACTTCAGGACGGCAGAAGACATCAGTAACCAGGTACAGCGCAGTGGTAACGCTGCGCTCCATGCTCCCACACACATCCACCAACGGTAATCACAGGGTGCAGGGCGCTGGGGGGGGCGCCTTGGGCAGCATGTTACTGGAGTTCGGGGTCCGGCAGAAAGCTTTTCGGTGCCTCTGCACCATTTCTTAAACCCCCGCCGGCATCTTTTCAATTTAAAATTTGGCGGGCCGAAGCGCGCCGAGAAGGGGCGGAGCTTCGCCCGCAGCTCACAGCGCCATCATCTTCAACACGCGGCTGAAGGAGATGCTGCCGGGACCTCCACATCTCCTCTCTCAAGTAACGGGGAGCTAATCAGAAGGGGGGGGCCGCAGTGTGGTGCATTTTATCATTATAAATTAATCAGCGCTGGGTACATATATCTTTTGTCGGGATATATGGGCGCTGGGGTGTGAGCTGGCATACTCCTCCGGTGTCCTCTATCTGGGCTTCATTGTGGGCCTGTCCTCTAGCTGAGACGTTCTGTGTGTATCTGTGTGTCGGTACTACGTGTCGGCATGTCTGAGGCTGAATGTTATTCACCAGAGGTGGTTATTGGGGAGCGGATGCGGGGCTAGATTTGGGACTGTCGACGCAGCCGACACCTGATTTACTCGCATTGCTGAGTACGATAAATTCGAATGTAGCTTCTTTATCAAAGAGGTTAGATAAGTCTGAGTTACAGACACAGGTGTGGAAAAAGTCCATGGAAGAGGCTTTGTCTCAGGTGCAGACCCCATCCGGGTCGCAAAAGCGGCCATTTACTCAAGTGGTAGATACTGATACCGACACGGACTCTGATTCCGAGGTCGATTTCACTGAGGCTGCTTTACATCCATGTTTCGTTAAGAGTATTCAGTACATGACTGTGGCTATAAAAGATGTTTTACACATTTCTGATGAACCTGCGGTACAGGAAACAAGGATTTGCTTGTTCAAGGGAAAAAAACCTGAGGTGAAGTTTCCCCCCTCTCATGAAATGAATACTCTTTGTGAAAAGGCTTGGGAGTCGCCGGATAAGAGGTGTCAGATTTCCAAGAGGATTTACATGGCATATCCTTTCCCCGCTGATGATGGGGAAAAATGGGAGGCGTCTCCAAATGTTGACAAAGCTCTATCTCGCTTATCTAAGAAGGTGGCACTTCCGTCTCCTGACACGGCAGCTCTCAAAGATCCGGCGGATCGCAAGCTGGAGAAGTCTCTGAAGTCCATTTTCGCTAATTCGGGTGCATTGTTCAGACCTGCTGTGGCGTCGGTATGGGTGAGTAGTGCTATTGCTAAATGGGGTGAGAATTTAGCTAATGATATGGATACCCTTGATAAAGATAATGTTCTTTTGACTTGGTTATATCAAGGACGCTGCAGATTATCTAAAGCATGGGTCTTCAACCTGTGGCCCTCCAGCTGCTGTGGAACTACACATCCCAAGCAAACTCTGCCTCAGTTTCAGTATACCTTAATAGCAAAACTGTGGCAGGGCATGCTGGGATGTGTAGTTTCACAGCAGCTGGAGGGCCACAGGTTGAAGACCCATGATCTAAAGGATGTGGCGAGGGATGTCTGTCTCTTGGGATCAAGAGCCAATGCCATGTCGATATCAGCCAGGAGGGCGTTGTGGATCCATCAATGGAATGCTGATGCCGACTCCAAGAGAGCTATGGAAGCTTTACCCTTCAAAGGTACTGTCTTGTTTGGGGACGGCTTGGCTGACCTGGTCTCGACCGCGACTGCGGTTAAGTCCTCTTTTCTTCCTGATGTTCCCACACAACAGAAAAAGGCACCACATCAGCAGATGCAGCCCTTTCGTCACAATAAATACAGGCGTGGAAAAGGTTTGTCCTTCCTCGCTTCAAAGGGTAGGGGAAGGAAACCACCTGCAGGTGTCAGGCGCCCAGGACCAAAAGTCCTCCCCTGCCTCTACCAAGTCCGCCGCATGACGCTGGGGCTTCCCTGGGGGATCCGAACCGGTGGGGGTGGCCGTCTGCAAATATTCAGTCATGTCTGGATTCAATCAGACCTAGATCCTTGGGTCCTAGAGATTGTGTCTCAGGGATACAAACTGGAGTTTCGGGAGATGCCCCCTCACCGGTTCTTCATTTCGGCCTTACCAGTGGCTCTTCCAGACAGGGAGGTGGTGCTGGCAGCGATACAAAAATTGTGTCTACAGAGGGTCATTGTTCCCGTTCCCTCGTCCTAACGGGGGGAGGGGTTCTACTCAAGCTTTTTTGTTGTGCCGAAACCGGACGGTTCGGTCAGACCAATTCTAAATCTAAAATCCCTCAATCCATACTTGAAAGTTTTCAAGTTCAAGATGGAATCTCTTCGAGCGGTAATTGCCAGCCTGGAAGGGGGGGATTTTATGGCGTCAGTCGATATAAAGGATGCCTACTTACACGTCCCGATATATCCTTCGCATCAGGCCTTCCTCAGGTTTGCGATACAGGATTCTCATTACCAATTTCAGACGTTGCCATTTGGTGAAAAATGGTGCCGTGGAAAGCCCATAGTCATGGCGGAAATGATGGTTCTCCTTCGCAAACAAGGGGTTACAATTATCCCGTACTTGGGCAATCTCCTGATAAAGGCAAGGTCCAAAGAACGGTTGATGAGAAGTGTAAATTTGTCACTGTCGGTTCTGCGACAGCACGGTTGGGTACTCAATTTGCCAAAATCTCAGTTGATTCCGACCACTCGGCTGCCTTTTCTGGGCATGATTCTGGACACGGATTTACAGAAAGTATTTCTTCCAGAAGAAAAAGCTCTGGAACTGCAGACGATGGTCAGGGAACTTCTGAGGCCGACGAGTGCTTCAATCCATCACTGTACTCAGGTTCTGGGGAAAATGGTTGCGGCGTACGAAGCCATTCCATTTGGCAGGTTTCATGCCCGGGGGTTTCAGTGGGACTTGCTGAGCAAATGTTCCGGGTCTCACCTGCACATGCACCAGAAAATAAGTCTATCTCCCAGAGCCAGAATTTTTCTCCTGTGGTGGCTACAAAGTCCTCACCTCCTAGGGGGACGCCGGTTCGGTATTAAGGATTGGGTACTTCTGACAACAGATGCAAGTCTCCGGGGCTGGGGCGCAGTCACCCAAGGAAGAAACTTCCAGGAGAAATGGTCGCTCCAGGAAGCTTGTCTCCACATAAATGTTCTCGAGTTAAGAGCCATTTACAACGGCCTGCTACAAGCAAGAAGCCTATTTCAGGGTTGACCTGTCCTGGTACAGGCAAGACAACATCACAGCGGTGGCACGTATAAACCGTCAAGGCGGAACAAGGAGCAGAGCGGCAATGGCGGAGGCAACAAGAATCCTTTGCTGGGCGGAACAACACGTGAGCACCCTGTCAGCAGTCTTCCTACCGAGAGTGGACAACTGGGAATCAGATTTCCTCAGCAGACATGATCTCCATCCGGGAGAGTGGGCTCTTCACCAAGAGGTATTTGCAGAGGTGACAAAACATTGGGGAATTCCGTTGATCGACATGATGGCATCTCGTTTCAACAAGAAGCTCCCGAGGTATTGTTTCAGGTTAAGGGACCCCCAAGCCAGTGCAGTAGACGCCCTGGTGTCTCCATGGGTGTTCCAGTCGGTGTATGTGTTCCCTCCACTTCCTCTCATTCCAAAGGTACTGGGGATCATTCGACGAGCAAGGGTTCAGGCGATTCTCGTCGTTCCAGATTGACCAAGAAGGGCCTGGTACCCGGATCTTCAGGAATTACTGGTGGAAGATCCTTGGCCGCCTCCTCTAAGAGAGGACCTGTTGTTGCAGGGTCCATGCGTGTTTCCATACTTGCCGCGGCTGCGTTTGACGGCATGGAGGTTGAGCGCCAGATCTTAGCTCATAAGTGTATTCCTGGGGAGGTCATTCCAACTCTCATTAAGGCTAGGAAGGAGGTTACGCGAAACATTATCACCGTATTTGGAGAAAGTATGTTTCCTGGTGTGAGTCTAAAATGGCTCATGCTGAAGATTTTCACTTGGGTCGCTTTCTCCACTTTTTACAGGCGGGAGTAGATGCAGGCCTGAAATTAGGTTCCATGCAGATTTCGGCTTTGCCTATTTTCTTACGGTTTCTCATGTCTTCCTGGTTTGAACCTTTGCGTAAGGTTGAGTTGAAATTTCTCACTTGGAAGGTAGTTATGCTGTTGGCGCTGGCGTCTGCCAGGCGGGTGTCAGAGTTGGCGGCCTTATCTCATAAGAGCCCATACTTGATTTTTCATTCGGATAGGGCGGAATTGAGGACTCGTCAACAATTTCTGCCGAAGCTGGTTTCTTCATTTCACATTAACTAACCTATTGAGGTCCCGGTGGCTACGGAGGCTGTGGCGATTCCAAAATCTCTGGATGTTGTGAGAGCGTTGAAGATCTACGTCACTAGGACAGCTGTTGCCAGAAAAACTGAGGCACTGTTTGTCTTGTATGCTTCCAACAAAATTGGTCATCCTGCTTCAAAACAGACTATTGCACGCTGGATTTGTAGTACGATTCAGCAGGCTCATTCTTCGTCCGGACTACCGGTGCCGAAGTCAGTAAAAGCCCATTCTACCAGGAAAGTGGGCTCAACTTGGGCGGCTGCCCGAGGCGTCTCGGCGCTACAGCTTTGCCGAGCAGCTACTTGGTCGGGTTCAAACACTTTTGCTAAGTTCTATAAGTTTGATACCCTGGCTGATGAGGACCTCATGTTTGCTCAGTCGGTGCTGCAGAGTCGTCCGCACTCTCCCACCCGTTCTGGAGCTTTGGTATAAACCCCATGGTCCTTTTGGAGTCCCCAGCATCCTCTAGGACGTAAGAGAAAACAGGATTTTGGTACCTACCGGTAAATCCTTTTCTCCTAGTCCGTAGAGGATGCTGGGCGCCCATCCCAGTGCGGACTATTACTTGCAGTGTTTTCTTGCTGGTTAAATTAGTTTATACACGGGTTGTGTATTTCTTTTTTTTTTGTATAATCTGTTTTTATTGAAACAAATATAGATTTATAACAACTTGCAAACATATCTGAGTATCAATCAACGGCATAATAAGGTGAGAAATTTGAGCATGGCCAAATTGGTTGCCAGGCGTTCATTATAGTTACAGTCTTTATTAACATTTTGAACTGAAAAACATGATAGAGCATAGGTATAGAACAAGAAAAGAAAACAAAAAAGAGAGGTGACTGAACCGAGTATGTTGAGAAAAGGAGGGCAGAGTATGTGTAATTAATTGATGTCTTTAAACATATTGGTCCGGAACCTTTGTCACATAGTGAGCAACAAAGTGGCTCCCACCATCCACTCATTTCGCAGAGGAAATGTAAGTCTTATACGACTCAGAGGTCTTGTATTCTATCCAAGGCCACCACATAGCAATAAATTCAGAGCGTCTGTCTCCAGCGCTCAATAATATATCTTCCATGTTCATGTAATAGTCTAGTCTGGAGAACCAGGTATACCGTGTAGGAGGACTAACAGATTTCCACAGTGTGGGGATCACTGCCCGTGCGGCATTGCCAAGGTGTCGTAGTAAAGATGACTTGTAAGTAGAGATTGGGGTAGTGGAGTGGTTTAGCAACCAAAAGGCGGGTCAGTTGGGACAAGAGCATGTAGGATATCACCAGAAATAGAAATTACATCATCCCAGAAACTTTTAATAAGGGGGCAGGTCCACCAGATGTGTAGCAGAGAGCCTAGGTCCCTATGGTATCTCCAGCAAGCAGGTGAAATAGATGGGGAAATGACGTGTAGGAGGGTGGGGTGTCTGTACCATCTCATCAGGATCTTGTATTGTGTTTCTCTGACCTGTATACATATGGAGCTCTTATGGGCTTTAAGAAAAATAGAGTCCCATTCCCTGTCTGAGAGTGAGATGTTCAGATCCCTCTCCCATTTTTGGGTGAAGAGGGGAGGGGTCGGGGAGTCAGATGTACATAGGAGTCTATACAGGGTGGACACAGTATGTGAGGGATTCATAGAGGCCACACACATTTTTTCAAACGCGGTCAGCTCCCTTGACGCCTGACGGTACATATTATCCGTGTATAGAAAGTGTCGGACCTGCAGGAACTTCCAGAAATCCGTCTGTGGGATCTCCCATTTCTCTCGTATCTCCAAGAACTGCTTAATCCCAGACGGGTGAACTAGCTGACCTACTCTAAAAAGTCCCTCTAACGCCCAATTTTGATAATACCCCAGTGAGAGGCCAGGTGGGAAGGTCGGGTTGCTCAAAAAGGAGGTGAGGGGGCCAAAAACAGAGGAGATGTACGATCTTCGCCGTATCCCTTTCCAAAAGGAAAGTGTAGGAGAAATAGTCGGGTGAGGGTGTAGCAGTCTGGGCAAGGCCGGGAGCCAAGGGAAGATTTCTGGGAACAGTTGTAAGCATAAACCCTCCAAAACCACCCATTGTTTAATCTCCCGGCTCCTGGTCCAATCCAAGACTCTGTTTAAGAGGATTGCCTGGTAATAAGTTTTAATATCTGGGAGTAGGAACCCACCTTTTTGAGGCGGGCGGGTCAGGATGGCTCTATTAATTCTGGGTCTCTTACGACGCCAGATAAACTGCTGAATCAAAGATCCTATAGTCCGGAACTAGGAGTCAGGGATCTGAATTGGTAAGGTCTGGAGGAGATATAGCAGTTTGGGTAATGTGTTCATCTTTACAACGTTAATTCTACCTAGCCAGGAGAGATTATGGTATTGCCATCTGCAATAATCATTTCTAATGGCCTGGAGAATGGGGTGGAAGTTCAGGGACAGTAGACGTGAAGTGTCGCTGGAAAGCTGAACTCCCAGGTATGTAATGTGGGAGTCCCGCCATTGAAAAGGGAACGTGGCTTTCAGACCAGTTAGGACCGAATGGGGGGTTGAGATATGAAGGGCATAGGATTTAGATGTGTTAATTTTAAAACCAGATAGTGAGCCGAAGATATCCAATTCACTCATCAGGTTAGGAAGTGAGAGCGCGGGGTGTGTGACCGTCGTCAGCAAGTCGTCTGCAAATAGGGCAAGTTTATATTCTATATTACCCATTTGTAGCCCCTTAATCTTGTCATTCGCTCTAATGGCCCTGGCCAGGGCTTCAATACAAAGAACAAAAATCAGGGGAGACAAGGGGCAACCCTGCCTCGTTCCGTTACTTATAAGGAAGTTATCAGAAAGGGTCCCATTAACCCGGACCTTGGCCGATGGTTGTGTATAGAGTGACAATATTCTATGGAGGGCTCGTGGGCCCAACCCAATATGCTCCAGCACCGCCCTCATGAAATCCCAATTCACCCTGTCGAAAGCCTTTTCGGCGTCTTTAGACAACAACACAGTGGATGTCTTGCTGCTAGAGGCCAAATGGATGAGGTTGAGGAGTTTTGTCGTATTATCTTTTGCTTCACGGCCGGGGACAAAGCCCACCTGGTCGTTATGGACGAGCGACGGGAGGAATTCGTTCAATCTAAGAGCCATTAATTTCGCAAAAAATTTGAGATCTAGATTAAGCAGGGATATTGGCCTATAGCTGGAGCATACTGAGGGGTCCTTTCCTTGTTTAGGGATCACCGTAATGTGGGCCTCAAGTGATTGTCTAGTGAAGTGGTTGTCAATGGAGATGGAGTTAAAGGCTCGCAGTAATTTGGGAGCGAGAGCTTCTTTAAATGTCTTATAATAGGTGGCTGTGAAGCCATCTGGGCCCGGACTTTTGCGTAGGGGAGCGTTCGAGATAACGTGTTCCACTTCAGTCAAAGTGAAAGGTGCTTCTAGGGAATCTCGATCAGACATTGACAACTGAGGGAATGCTACGTCAGCTAAGTATTTCCTGGATCTCAACATATTTGAAAGGGGGTCATGGGCTTGAGAAGGGTCGCCTAGGTTGTATAAAGTGTTGTAATAATCTTTAAAGCATGCTGCTATCTCCGGGGACTTAAAGCATACGGAACCCGTATTATTTTTCATAGAGGGAATAAAGGAGGCAAGTCTCTGGGATCTAAGTGCTTGGGCCAGCAGGCGTCCCGGCTTATTTCCCCACTTATAATATTTGCTATTACATTTACGCAATGAGGCTTGGGTTTTATTATTAAGGGTTGATCGGAGTTGCGTTTGAGCTTCAGACAGCTCTACTAGATCGGATGGAGACAGAGAGGATTTGTGACGGGACTCTAAGGAATGAATTTTATGCAGTAGTGTGGTGACTAAGGCCTGACTGTTCTTCTTCACAAAGGAGCCTAGTTGGATCAGTTTACCCCGTATAACACATTTGTGGGCCTCCCAAATCATAATTTCGGATAGTTCCCCTGTATCATTAATGTCAAAATAATCAGATAATGTCTTATCTAATTCTGATCTGCAATATTCATCGTACAGAAAGGATTCATTAAGACGCCAGGTCCAAGGACCAGGGGTTCGGGAGGGAGCCGAGAGGGACAAAAAAACTGGGGCATGGTCTGACCAAGTAATGGAACCAATCGAGGTCTCTACTATAAGGGGGAGGTGTTTATGGCTCAAAAAAAATAGTCTAGGTGTGAGTAGACCTGATGCGGGTGCGAGAAAAATGAAAAGTCTCTGTCCGTGGGATGTGTGACTCGCCAAGAGTCAGCTAATTGAAATTCGTGGAAGACCTTCCTAACCTGTCTATATTTGCGTTCAGAGAATTTGGGGGCTGACGGGGAGGTGTCGATGGAGGGGTCCATGGACCAGTTTAGGTCGCCTCCCAGAACTACTATACCCACCATAAGGGCTTCAAGTCGGGGAAGGTGGGATTGAAAAAAGGACAATTGGCCCTGGTTTGGAGTGTAGAGGGCTATGAGGGTGTACGCCTGGGAAAATATATTGCATTGGACTACTAGTAATCTCCCTGGAACTAGTTTATGGACAGAGACATTAGTCACTTGGAGGGATTTGGAAAAAATTATAGCGACCCCTTTAGATTTACTTTCAAGATTGTTGGAATAGAAAGCAAGGGGAAATCTTTGATTAACTAAGGAGGGCCCACGAGCAGAGATCTTAAAATGTGTCTCCTGAATCAGAGCCACATCTACTCTGTCAGATCGTAGCGTCCGAAGTAAATGGGACCGTTTCTCGGGGGTGTTAAGCCCCTTTGCATTAATCGAGGTGAATTTAAGTATACCCGGGAAAGACATCACATCGTATCATAACACAGGAAAGCATAGTGCTCGGACAGTGCACCAAAAAAAAGTAAAAAAACGATAAGGAAGAGAAGAATGGAAAAGATAGCAAGTCATAGAGAATAGAAACATCATGAACATAGAAACATCCGCAATGGGGAAGTAGGTAAGTATATTTACCAGCATCCCCATGAGGCACGACGGCCGTGTGCGGGACTGGGGTAAGGGAATCACCCCCATAGGCACCAATTCTTAGCATAAACATTGTAAGAAAACGATATTAACTAAAGAAAAATCGTAACGGTCAGTAGTATTAACCGGTAGAAACAATTAACTATCTTCTGGTAAAGTCATATCCCTATACTCCAGGGCTAAAGAGGGAACCGGGGGGGGGGGGGGGACACGGTAAGGTGAAGCAGAAGTGGCACAAGGCCACATAGAACGTGTCTCATCCGGTCCGTCATGGTTAGCATATTTAGTCCTCCCGAAGAAAACGAAAATGATTAGTAAGGAGCAGTATCTTCAGGTAGGGGAGGAATCCTGGCGTGTAGGGAGTGGTTTTGAAGGTTTCTTTTGAGAACTGCCTACCACTTGCCACGGTGCTCCATTCCCCGCAGGCTGCGGTGGGTGTAGATCCGGGAGGATGAAGTCCCAATCCGGGATCTTCAATGGTGGGAGACCGAGATCGGAGCAGAAGGTGGGGAGGTCCGATGGGGTATGGAGGGTGTACATCTTTCCTGAAGACGATACCTGTAGACTGAAAGGGAAACCCCATCTGTACTTCAACTGTCGCTTGCGGAGTTCTTCCATGAGGGGGCGGAGGGTCTTTCTTTGTTGGAGGGTATGCCAAGAGAGGTCTTGAAAGATGGAGATAGGGTCGCCGTTGAGGACCAGATCGTCTATATGACGGGCTTTATTCATAATTTCTTCCTTCTGAGAATAATAATGGAGCCGACATATGACGTCTCGGGGTCGATCGGAAGAAAGCCCCCTCGGCTTAAGAGCGCGATGGGCTCTGTCGAACGTTATGACAGCAGCTGGGTCATTACCCAGGATTGTATTGAATATTTCCGTCAAGGCGTCCACTAAGCCTGTCTGGGGGACCTCCTCAGGAATACCTCTCACCCGAACATTGTTTCTCCTACCTCTGTTATCCAAATCTAATACACGGGTCCGCAGTGACCGGATTTAATCCGACTGGGCTTTAATAACATCCGTTAAGGACCCCATAAAGGTATCAGTAGAGTCTCGATGTTCCTCCAGCGTGGTCAACCTATCAGAAAGCTGCGAGATATCACGTTTGATAGATGCCAGCTCTTTCCGCATGGTGTCTTGGAGATCCTGCTTAGTCGGGAGTGTTTTCATAAATTGCAGGATATCTTGAAGAGCGGTATCGCTGTGAGTGTGTGCGGTAGATTGCTCCATCATTAACGGGGAGGCAGAGGAGGTGGAATGACAGGAAGACGGGCTTGAGGGGGAGAGGTCTCCAGAAAGTCTCGCAGGAGTAGGTTGTAGGAACGATCTCATTCCCGGTTGGGCCGCGGTCTTTTTAGGTTGTGTAGTATTACATTTCTTTCTCCCGGATCTGACCATGCTTAGAAGAGGGTAGGTGAACACGTGATTGCAAGAGATGGCATGATCAAAATCCCGGTGTTGCTCGGTACGCTGTGAAGTGCCTACAGCATGGTGACTCCCAGTGGAATGGCACTAACACGCCATTAATCGATTACCGCCACTAATAATAACAGGTGCATAGTGGGCACTGGATCCTGCCACATCAGCAATGCGAAAGTAGGTGCGGGACTCCCGTATTACCGGCTCTCAGAGTGCGGCTCTCGGTTCTTTTGCAAATTCTATCAGGCAGGTAGAAAGGCACTTGAGTTGCACATATATAGCTATATATATGGGTGTGCCACTAGGGGGAGCTCCAACCCAAGATGTGTATCTCAAAGGGCACTGCCACTCAGTAAGCTGTATGTAGTATGGAGGAGCAACGATCATCCCCTGAAGCTGCAATAAAGAAATGGGCACTTATCAGTCCTGCAGCGGGTGGAGGGGGGTTCATATACAGCAAACAGGCGTCTGGAGGTATGTGGTCAGGGCCCGTCGTGTCCACGCCCCGTTCACGGAACTCGTGGCCGGATCCCCTTGTAACTTTAATCCCCGGCTTTCCAGGACAGTGTGTGGAGGCCTCAGCCGTCTGTTCCGTGCTGAGAGCGGCCGTAGATGGGTGTCAGCGGGGGGGGGGGGGGGGGGAAGAAGCGCCACTTGTGCTGTGGAGCCGCCGGGCGGCGAGGGATCAGCAGGCAAGGGAAACTTACCCGCCGTCACCTCTGCCGGGTCCGCGGACTTTCAGGGCCGCCGCCTCCGCCGCCGGGTCTCGTACGTAGTGACCCGAGGGGTCACCGCTTCCACCTCTCGTCGCTTCCTTCTCCTCGCGCCGCCGCCGCCGCCAGGCGTGAGTGGGTGTAGGCGCCTCAGCTGCCAAGATCCAGGGCAGAGATGCAACACTCGGCCGAGTGTCGAGTCTGGGGGGGGGATCTCCACTACAGTCCCCGGCTTCACAGGGAGGGGTAGGCCACAACCCGCAAGGACCCTTAAAAGGGTCCCCCGGCTCCGCAGTCGCTACCCCCCGGGCAGATGAGCTAGAGAGTGGCCTCAGGATATAATTGTTGTCGGCTGGAGTCCCAAATAGTTTATTTTTGAATAAAAAACCTGGAAAGCTGGCAGGAGCTCTTGAGAAACCCCGCTATTCAGCTAGCTGGCCAGACCACGCCCCCGGTTGTGTATTTCTTGTTTCAGCTTGTTGCTGTTGTTAATGCATGCTGTTATCTGGTTTAATGTTACTCTGGTTATACGGTGTGTTTGTTGTGTGGGCTGGTATGTATGTTTCCTCGAAATGTCTGTCTCTCCTGGGCACAGTTCCTATAACTGAGGTCTGGAGGCGGGCATAGAGGGAGGAGCCAGTTCTAGTCTTTTCAGTGTGCTCAAGCTCCTGCGGATCCCGTCTATACCCCATGGTCCTTTTGGAGTCCCCAGCATCCTCTACGGACTAGGAGAAAAGGATTTACCGGTAGGTACCAAAATCCTATTTTTTCCTAAGTCCACAGCGATCCCACCTTGATGCACCTGATTTGAGGATCCTTACACTTATTAACATCTTCCTTCTTGAATGGAAGGTTGTGTATGTTCTTCTCGCCTGAATAGGGCTTTCTATGATGCTCCTGCCTTGAGCTTTGGAAAATAACTGAATTGCCTGAGCCAGGAAGCGGGGATATAGGAGACTGACCCGTTGCATTCTGGGAGGCCGAAAGCTTTGATTGTTGGTGCCATACCGCTGATGCTACTTCATATACCAATGTATTTCCTGTGGATACTGTGGACTTAGCAGAAAGAGTTATCAATGGTAGGTCTACCATAACTTCTTATTTGAATTTTTTGTGGAGATTCTTTGCCTTTTTAGAAGAAATAATCAACTAATGGTGTTTAATTGATTCAAAAAAATAAGAATTTACTCACCGGTAATTCTATTTCTCGTAGTCCGTAGTGGATGCTGGGGACTCCGTAAGGACCATGGGGAATAGACGGGCTCCGCAGGAGACTGGGCACTCTAAGAAAGATTTAGGACTACCTGGTGTGCACTGGCTCCTCCCCCTATGACCCTCCTCCAAGCCTCAGTTAGGACACTGTGCCCGGAAGAGCTGACACAATAAGGAAGGATTTTGAATCCCGGGTAAGACTCATACCAGCCACACCAATCACACCATATAACTCGTGATAGGAACCCCGGTTAACAGTATGATAACAAAATGGAGCCTCTGAAGAGATGGCTCACAACAAAACCCGATTTTTGTAACAATAACCATGTACAGGTATTGCAGACAATCCGCACTTGGGATGGGCGCCCAGCATCCACTACGGACTACGAGAAATAGAATTACCGGTGAGTAAATTCTTATTTTCTCTAACGTCCTAGTGGATGCTGGGGACTCCGTAAGGACCATGGGGATTATACCAAAGCTCCCAAACGGGCGGGAGAGTGCGGATGACTCTGCAGCACCGAATGAGAGAACTCCAGGTCCTCCTCAGCCAGGTATCAAATTTATAGAATTTTGCAAATGTATTTGCCCCTGACCAAGTAGCAGCTCGGCAAAGTTGTAAAGCCGAGACCCCTCGGGCAGCCGCCCAAGATGAGCCCACCTTCCTTGTGGAATGGGCTTTTACTGATTTAGGCTGCGGTAACCCTACCGCAGAATGCGCCAGCTGAATAGTGCTACAAATCCAGCGCGCGATAGTCTGCTTAGAAGCAGGAGCACCCAGCTTGTTGGGTGCATACAGGATAAACAGCGAGTCAGTCTTCCTGACTCCAGCCGTCCTGGAAACATATTTTCAGGGCCCTGACCACGTCAAGTGAAAAGCTGATACCACCTTTGGGAGAAAATGAGGACGTGTCCTCAATTCTGCCCTATCCATATGGAAAATCAGATAGGGGCTTTTACAGGACAAAGCCGCCAATTCTGAGACACGTCTGGCCGAAGCCAGAGCCAACAACATCACCACTTTCCACGTGAGATATTTTAAATCCACAGTCTTAAGTGGCTCAAACCAATGTGATTTTAGAAACTCCAAGACCACATTGAGATCCCACGGTGCCACTGGGGGCACAAAAGGAGGCTGAACATACAGAACTCCCTTAACAAAAGTCTGAACTTCAGGCAGTGAAGCCAGTTCTTTCTGGAAGAAAATTGACAGGGCCGAGATCTGGACTTTAGTGGACCCCAATTTGAGGCCCAAAGTCACACCTGCTTGCAGGAAATGTAGGAATCGACCCAGTTGAAATTCCTCCGTTGGGGCCTTCTTGGCCTCACACCAAGCAACATACTTCCGCCAAATGCAGTGATAATGCTTTACGGTAACATCCTTCCTGGCCTTGATCAGGGTTGGGATGACTTCCTCCGGAATGCCTTTTTCCTTTAGGATCCGGCGTTCAACCGCCATGCCGTCAAACGCAGCCGCGGTAAGTCTTGGAACAGACAGGGTCCCTGCTGCAGCAGGTCTTGTCTGAGTGGCAGAGGCCAAGGGTCCTCTGCAAGCATCACTTGAAGTTCCGGGTACCAAGCTCTTCTTGGCCAATCCGGAGCCACGAGAATAGTTCTCACTCCTCGCCTTCTTATTATTCTCAATACCTTGGGTATGAGAGGTAGAGGAGGAAACACATAAACCGACTGGTACACCCACAGTGTCACTAGAGCGTCCACAGCGATCGCCTGAGGGTCCCTTGACTTGGCGCAATACCTTTTTAGTTTTTTGTTGAGGCGGGACGCCATCTTGTGCACCTGTGGTTTTTCCCAACGGTTTACCAGCATCTGGAAGACTTCTGGATGAAGTCCCCATTCTCCCGGGTGGAGGTCGTGCCTGCTGAGGAAGTCTGCTTCCCAGTTGTCCACTCCCGGAATGAACACTGCTGTCAGTGCTAGCACATGATTCTCTGCCCATCGGAGAATTCTTGTGGCTTCTGCCATTGCCCTCCTGCTTCTTGTGCCGCCCTGACTGTTTACATGGGCGACCGCCGTGATGTTGTCTGACTGGATCAGCACCGGCCGGTTCTGAACCAGGGGTCTTGCTTGACTTAAGGCATTGTAAATGGCCCTTAGCTCCAGAATATTTATGTGCAGCGATATCTCCTGAGCTGACCACAGTCCCTGGAAATTTCTGCCCTCCGTGACTGCCCCCCAGCCCCGAAGGCTGGCATCCGTGGTCACCAGGACCCAGTCCTGTATTCCGAATCTGCGGCTCTCTAGTAGATGAGCCCTCTGCAGCCACCACAGCAGCGACACCCTGGTCCTTGCCTACAGTGTTATCCGCTGTTGCATCTGGAGATGGGACCCGGACCATTTGTCCAACAGGTCCCACTGGAACGTCCTTGCGTGGAACCTTCCGAATGGAATTGCTTCGTATGAAGCTACCATTTTTCCCAGGACTCGAGTGCATTGATGTACCGACACCTTTCCTGGTTTTAGGATGTCTCTGACGAGAGATGACAATTCCTCTGCTTTTTCCACTGGAAGAAACACTCTTTTCTGGTCTGTGTCCAGAATCATTCCCAGGAACAGAAGACGTGTCGTCGAAACCAGCTGCGACTTTGGAATATTGAGAATCCAGCCGTGCTGTTGTAGCACTTCCTGAGAGAGTGCTACCCCCACTACCAACTGTTCTTTGGACCTCGCCTTTATCAGGAGATCGTCCAAGTACGGGATAATTGAAACACCTTTCTTGCGAAGGAGTATCATAATTTCGGCCATTACCTTGGTAAAGACCCTCGGCGCCGTGGATAACCCAAACGGCAGCGTCTGGAACTGATAGTGACAGTCCTGTACCACAAATCTGAGGTACTCCTGGTGAGGAGGGTAAATGGGGACATGAAGATACGCATCTTTTAGGTCCAGGGAGACCATGTAGTCCCCCTGCTCCAGGCTCGCAATAACCGCTCTGAGCGATTCCATCTTGAACTTGAACCTTTTGATATAAGTGTTCAAGGATTTTAGATTTAAGATGGGTCTCACCGAACCGTCCTGTTTCGGTACCACAAACAGTGTGGAATAGTAACCCTTCCCTTGTTGAAGGAGGGGTACCTTGACAATCACGTGCTGTGAATACAGTTTCTGAATGGCTACCAACACTGCCTCCCTGGCAGAGGGAGTTGCCGGTAAGGCAGACTTTAGGAAACGGCGGGGGGGAGACGTCTCGAATTCCAGCCTGTACCCTGGAAGTACAACTTGAAGGACCCAGGGATCCACCTGTGAGAGAGCCCACTGTGCGCTGAAATTTCTGAGACGGGCCCCCACCGTGCCCGGGTCCACCTGAGCAGCCCCAGCGTCATGCTGTGGACTTACCGGACGCAGGGGAGGACTTCTGCTCCTGGGAACTAGCTGTGTGTTGCAGCTTTTTTCCGGAGCCTCTAGCCCTCTTGCTTTTCTGGGGCCGAAAAGGACTGTACCTGATAATACGGTGCTTTCTTTTGCTGTGGCGCAGTCTGTGGCAAAAAGGTCGATTTCCCAGCCGTAGCTGTGGGCACGAGGTCCGAAAGACCATCCCCAAACAGTTCCACCCCTTTATAGGGTAAAACTTCCATGTGCCGCTTAGAGTCGGCATCACCGGACCATTGCCTAGTCCATAACCCCCGTCTGGCGGCAATGGACATAGCGCTTACTCGTGATGCCAGCCGGGAAAAATATCCCTCTGTGCATCACGCATGTATAAGACTGCGTCTTTTATATGTTCAAGTATCGGCAAAATATTGTCCCTATCCATGGTATCAATATTATCCAAAAGGGAATCTGACCACGCAGCACTGCATATCCAAGCTGATGCAATCGCTGGTCGCAATATAATGCCTGAGTGTGTGTAAATAGCCTTTAGGGTATTTTCCTGCTTTCTATCAGCAGGTTCTTTCAGGGTGGCCGTATCCGGAGACGGTAGTGCCACCTTCTTTGACAAGCGTGTCAGCGCCTTGTCTTCCCTAGGGGGTGTTTCCCAACGTGACCTATCCTCTAGCGGGAAAGGGTACGCTGCCAATAATCGTTTTGAAATTATCAATTTCTTATATGGGGAAGTCCACGCTTCCTCACACACCTCATTTCATTCTTCAGATGCAGGAAAAACTACAGGTAGTTTTTTCTCACCGAACATAATACCCTTTTTTGTGGTACCTGGGGTATTATCAGAAATGTGTAAAACATTTTTCATTGCCTCAATCATATAACGGGTGGACCTATTGGAGGGTACACTAGTCTCATCACCGTCGACACTGGAGTCAGTATCCGTGTCAACGTCTGTATCTGTCACCTGAGGTAGCGGCCGTTTTAAGGCCCCTGATGACATTTGAGACGCTGGAACAGGCACAAGCTGTGTAGCCGGCTGTCCTATGTCGTCAAACCTTTTGTGTAAGGAGTTGACACTTTCACGCAATTCCTTCCATAATTCCAACCACACCGGTGTCGACCCCTCAAGGGGTGACAGCACATTCACAGGCATTTGCTCCGCCTCCACATAATATTCCTCCTCATACATGTCGACACAGCAGTACCGACACACAGCAGACACACAGGGAATGCTCTTACAGAGGACAGGACCCCACAAAGCCCTTTGGGGAGACAGAGGGAGAGTATGCCAGCACACAACAGAGCGCTATATATCACAGGGATATCACCTATAAAAGTGTGTTTTCCCCTTATAGCTGCATATATACTTATACTGCGCCTAATTTGTGCCCCCCCCTCTCTCTTTTTTACCCTTTTCTGTAGTGCAGGACTGCAGGGGAGAGCCAGGGAGCTTCCTTCCAGCGGAGCTGTGAGGGAAAAATGGTGCCAGTGTGCTGAGGGAGAGGGCCCCGCCCCTTTTTCGGCGGGCTTTCTCCCGCTATTTTAATGTATCTGGCAGGGGTTAATATACACCTATATAGCCCCTGGGGCTATATATGGTGTTAATTTGCCAGCCAAGGTGTAAAATATTGCTGCTCAGGGCGCCCCCCCCAGCGCCCTGCACCCATCAGTGACCGCAGTGTGTGGTGTGCATGAGGAGCAATGGCGCACAGCTGCAGTGCTGTGCGCTACCTTGGAGAAGACAGAAGTCTTCAGCCGCCGATTTTCCGGACCACCTTCTTGCTTCTGGCTCTGTAAGGGGGACGGCGGCGCGGCTCCGGGAACGGACGACGAGATCGGTGCCTGTGTTCGAACCCTCTGGAGCTAATGGTGTCCAGTAGCCTAAGAAGCCCAAGCTACCACCACTTAGGTAGGTTCGCTTCTTCTCCCCTTAGTCCCTCGATGCAATGAGCCTGTTGCCAGCAGGTCTCACTGAAAATAAAAAACCTAAACTATACTATCTTCTAGAAGCTCAGGAGAGCCCCTAGTGTGCATCCAGCTCAGCCGGGCACAGAAATCTAACTGAGGCTTGGAGGAGGGTCATAGGGGGAGGAGCCAGTGCACACCAGGTAGTCCTAAATCTTTCTTAGAGTGCCCAGTCTCCTGCGGAGCCCGTCTATTCCCCATGGTCCTTACGGAGTCCCCAGCATCCACTAGGACGTTAGAGAAAATAAGATTTTACTTACCGATAAATCTATTTCTCGTAGTCCGTAGTGGATGCTGGGACTCAGTCAGGACCATGGGGATTAGCGGCTCCGCAGGAGACAGGGCACAAAAATAAAAGCGTTAGGACTAGGTGGTGTGCACTGGCTCCTCCCCCTATGACCCTCCTCCAAGCCTCAGTTAGGATACTGTGCCCGGACGAGCGTACACAATAAGGAAGGATTTTGAATCCCGGGTAAGACTCATACCAGCCACACCAATCACACCGTACAACTTGTGATCTGAACCCAGTTAACAGTATGACAAACGTAGGAGCCTCTGAACAGACGGCCCACAACAATAACAACCCGATTTTTTTGTAACAATAACTATGTACAAGTATTGCAGACAATCCGCACTTGGGATGGGCGCCCAGCATCCACTACGGACTACGAGAAATAGATTTATCGGTAAGTAAAATCTTATTTTCTCTGACGTCCTAGTGGATGCTGGGACTCCATCAGGACCATGGGGATTATACCAAAGCTCCCAAACGGGCGGGAGAGTGCGGATGACTCTGCAGCACCGAATGAGAGAACTCCAGGTCCTCTTTAGCCAGGGTATCAAATTTGTAGAATTTTACAAACGTGTTCTCCCCCGACCACGTAGCTGCTCGGCAGAGTTGTAATGCCGAGACCCCTCGGGCAGCCGCCCAAGATGAGCCCACCTTCCTTGTGGAATGGGCCTTGACAGATTTTGGCTGTGGCAGGCCTGCCACAGAATGTGCAAGTTGAATTGTGCTACAAATCCAACGAGCAATCGTCTGCTTAGAAGCAGGAGCACCCAGCTTGTTGGGTGCATACAGTATAAACAGCGAGTCAGATTTTCTGACTCCAGCCGTCCTTGAATTATATATTTTCAATGCCCTGACAACGTCCAGCAACTTGGAATCCTCCAAATCGCTAGTAGCCGCAGGCACCACAATAGGCTGGTTCAGGTGAAATGCTGAAACCACCTTAGGCAGAAACTGAGGACGCGTCCGCAGTTCTGCCCTGTCCGAATGGAAAATCAGATATGGGCTTTTATACGATAAAGCCGCCAATTCTGACACTCTCCTGGCTGAAGCCAGGGCCGGTAGCATGGTTACTTTCCATGTAAGATATTTCAAATCCACCGATTTGAGTGGCTCAAACCAATGGGATTTGAGAAAATCCAAAACTACATTAAGATCCCACGGAGCCACTGGGGGCACAACCGGGGGCTGTATATGTAGTACTCCTTTTACAAAAGTCTGGACTTCAGGAACTGAAGCCAATTCTTTCTGGAAGAAAATCGACAGGGCCGAAATTTGAACCTTAATGGACCCTAATTTGAGGCCCATAGACAATCCTGTTTGCAGGAAATGTAGGAATCGACCCAGTTGAAATTCCTCCGTCGGGGCCTTCCTGGCCTCACACCATGCAACATATTTTCTCCAAATGCGGTGATAATGTTGTGCAGTCACCTCCTTCCTGGCTTTTACCAGGGTAGGGATGACCTCTTCCGGAATGCCTTTTTCCATTAGAATTCGGCGTTCAACCGCCATGCCGTCAAACGCAGCCGCGGTAAGTCTTGGAATAGACACGGTCCCTGCTGAAGCAGGTCCTGTCTTAGAGGTAGAGGCCACGGATCTTCCGTGAGCATCTCCTGAAGTTCCGGGTACCAAGTTCTTCTTGGCCAATCCGGAGCCACGAGTATCGTTCTTACTCCCCTTTGCCGTATAATTCTCAGTACTTTTGGTATGAGAGGCAGAGGAGGGAACACATACACTGACTGGAACACCCACGGTGTTACCAGAGTGTCCACAGCTATTGCCTGAGGGTCTCTTGACCTGGCGCAATACCTGTCCAGTTTTTTGTTGAGGCGGGACGCCATCATATCCACCTTTGGTTTTTCCCAACGGTTCACAATCATGTGGAAGACTTCTGGATGAAGTCCCCACTCTCCCGGGTGTAGGTCGTGTCTGCTGAGGAAGTCCGCTTCCCAGTTGTCCACTCCCGGAATGAACACTGCTGACAGTGCTATCACATGATCTTCCGCCCAGCGAAGAATCCTTGCAGCTTCTGCCATTGCCCTCCTGCTTCTTGTGCCGCCCTGTCCGTTTACGTGGGCGACTGCCGTGATGTTGTCCGACTGGATCAACACCGGCTGACCCTGAAGCAGGGGTTTTGCCAGGCTTAGAGCATTGTAAATCGCTCTTAGCTCCAGTATATTTATGTGAAGAGACATCTCCAGGCTTGACCACACTCCCTGGAAGTTTCTTCCCTGTGTGACTGCTCCCCAGCCTCTCAGACTGGCATCCGTGGTCACCAGGACCCAGTCCTGTATGCCGAATCTGCGGCCCTCTAACAGATGAGCACTCTGCAACCACCACAGAAGAGACACCCTTGTCCGTGGAGACAAAGTTATCCGCTGATGCATCTGCAGATGCGATCCGGACCATTTGTCCAGCAGATCCCACTGAAAAGTTTGTGCGTGGAATCTGCCGAATGGAATCGCTTCATAAGAAGCCACCATTTTTCCCAGGACTCTTGTGCATTGATGCACAGACACTTTTCCTGGTTTTAGGAGGTTCCTGACAAGTTCGGATAACTCCCTGGCTTTCTCCTCCGGAAGAAACACCTTTTTCTGAACCGTGTCCAGAATCATTCCCAGGAACAGCAGACGTGTCGTCGGGGTCAATTGAGATTTTGGAAAATTCAGAATCCACCCGTGCTGTTGCAGCACTAATTGGGTTAGTGCTACTACGTCCTCCAGCTGTTCTCTGGACCTTGCCCTTATCAGGAGATCGTCCAAGTAAGGGATAATTAATACGCCTTTTCTTCGCAGAAGAAACATCATTTCGGCCGTTACCTTGGTAAAGACCCGAGGTGCCGTGGACAATCCAAACGGCAGCGTCTGAAACTGATAATGACAGTTTTGCACCACGAACCTGAGGTACCCTTGATGTGAAGGGCAAATTGGGACATGCAGGTAAGCATCCTTGATGTCCAGGGACACCATAAAGTCCCCTTCTTCCAGATTCGCTATCACTGCTCTGAGTGACTCCATCTTGAACTTGAATTTTTGTATGTACAGGTTCAAAGATTTCAGATTTAGAATAGGTCTTACCGAGCCGTCCGGCTTCGGTACCACAAATAGTGTGGAATAATACCCCTTTCCCTGTTGTAGGAGGGGTACCTTGACTATCACCTGCTGAGAATACAGCTTGTGAATGGCTTCCAATACCGTCGCCCTGTCTGAGGGAGACGTTGGCAGAGCAGACTTTAGGAACCGGCGAGGGGGAGACTTCTCGAATTCCAACCTGTAACCCTGAGATACTACCTGCAGGATCCAGGAGTCCACCTGTGAGTGAGCCCACTGTGCGCTGAAATTCTTGAGTCGACCCCCCACCGCCCCTGAGTCTGCTTGTAAAGCCCCAGCGTCATGCTGAGGGCTTTGCAGAAGCCGGGGAGGGCTTCTGCTCCTGGGAGGGAGCTGCTTGGTGCACTCTCTTACCCTTTCCTTTGCCTCGGGGCAGATATGACTGTCCTTTTGCCCGCTTGTTCTTATAGGAACGAAAGGACTGCGGCTGAAAAGACGGTGTCTTTTTCTGTTGGGAGGGGACCTGAGGTAAAAAGGTGGATTTCCCGGCTGTTGCCGTGGCCACCAAATCCGATAGACCGACCCCAAATAATTCCTCCCCTTTATACGGCAATACTTCCATATGCCGTTTGGAATCCGCATCACCTGACCACTGTCGCGTCCATAAACTTCTTCTGGCAGATATGGACATCGCACTTACTCTCGATGCCAGAGTACAAATATCTCTCCGTGCATCTCGCATATATAGAAATGCATCCTTTAATTGCTCTATAGTCAATAAAATACTGTCCCTATCCAGGGTATCAATATTTTCAGTCAGGGAATCCGACCAAACCACCCCAGCACTGCACATCCATGCTGAGGCGATGGCTGGTCGCAGTATAACACCAGTATGAGTGTATATACTTTTCAGGGTAGTTTCCAGCCTCCTATCAGCTGGATCCTTGAGGGCGGCCGTTTCAGGAGACGGTAACGCCACTTGTTTTGATAAGCGTGTGAGTGCCTTATCCACCCTAGGGGGTGTTTCCCAGCGCGCCCTAACCTCTGGCGGGAAAGGATATAATGCCAATAACTTCTTTGAAATTAGCAGTTTTCTATCGGGGTTAACCCACGCTTCATCACACACTTCATTCAATTCCTCTGATTCAGGAAAAACTACAGGTAGTTTTTTCAGACCCCACATAATACCCCTTTTTGTGGTACTTGCAGTATCAGAGATATGCAAAGCCTCCTTCATTGCCGTGATCATATAACGTGTGGCCCTACTGGAAAATACGTTTGTTTCTTCACCGTCGACACTAGATTCGGTGTCCGTGTTTGGGTCTGTGTCGACCGACTGAGGTAAAGGGCGTTTTACAGCCCCTGACGGTGTTTGAGACGCCTGGACAGGTACTAACTGGTTTGCCGGCCGTCTCATGTCGTCAACTGATTTTTGTAACGTGCTGACATTATCACGTAATTCCATAAACAAAGCCATCCATTCCGGTGTCGACTCCCTAGGGGGTGACATCACCATTACCGGCAATTGCTCCGCCTCCACACCAACATTGTCCTCATACATGTCGACACACACACGTACCGACACACAGCAGAGACACAGGGAATGCTCTTATCGAAGACAGGACCCCACTAGCCCTTTGGGGAGACAGAGGGAGAGTTTGCCAGCACACACCCAAGCGCTATAAATATATAGGAACAACCCTACAGAAGTGTTGTTTCCTTTATAGCAGCTTAATATATCAATATCGCCAAAAAAGTGCCCCCCTCTCTGTTTTTTTACCCTGTTTCTGTAGTGCAGTGCAGGGGAGAGTCCTGGGAGCCTTCCTCGCAGCGGAGCTGTGCAGGAAAATGGCGCTGTGTGCTGAGGAGATAGGCCCCGCCCCCTATTTCGGCGGGCTCTTCTCCCGGTGTTTGTGAGACCTGGCAGGGGTTAAATACATCCATATAGCCCCAGGGGCTATATGTGATGTATTTTTAGCCAGAACAAGGTATTATCATTGCTGCCCAGGGCGCGCCCCCCCCCCCCCAGCGCCCTGCACCCTCAGTGACCGCTGGTGTGAAGTGTGCTGACAACAATGGCGCACAGCTGCAGTGCTGTGCGCTACCTCATGAAGACTGAAAAGTCTTCTGCCGCCGGTTTCTGGACCTCTTCACTTTTCGGCATCTGCAAGGGGGTCGGCGGCGCGGCTCCGGGACCGGACTCCATGGCTGGGCCTGTGTTCGATCCCTCTGGAGCTAAAGGTGTCCAGTAGCCTAAGAAGCCAATCCATCCTGCACGCAGGTGAGTTCACTTCTTCTCCCCTAAGTCCCTCGTTGCAGTGAGCCTGTTGCCAGCAGGACTCACTGAAAATAAAAAACCTAATAACTTTTTCTAAGCAGCTCTTTAGGAGAGCCACCTAGATTGCACCCTGCTCGGACGGGCACAAAAACCTAACTGAGGCTTGGAGGAGGGTCACAGGGGGAGGAGCCAGTGCACACCACCTAGTCCTAAAGCTTTTATTTTTGTGCCCTGTCTCCTGCGGAGCCGCTAATCCCCATGGTCCTGACGGAGTCCCAGCATCCACTAGGACGTCAGAGAAATAATCTATAGATTGGGCCGAATGTAATGCCCGATATATATATCGGCGCTCTGGATGTCTTGCGCTGCATTATAACCGGCCCTTCATCTGCAAGTTCCTACTCTATGACATACGGAATGCCTCATACCCCGTTACATTGCAGGTAAAATGTACTCACCTACCAGATACAGAGGCTGACATCTAAACAGGAGCGGATATGTGAGCCCGTAGTATTCATTAACGGCATTCATTTTGTCACGCAGCCAGTTCTAATGTATGATATGAGTAAGTCCATACACAGGAATGTTTCTCTACTGTTACTGCATATATAATTACTGTCACAAAGTCACGGATGGATTGTGGCTGAAAACCTGTCTCGTGGGATTGGCGGAGACCCGGACTGAGGAACGGAGTCTAACTGTGGTAGTCACCAGGGACCCTCATAAGAAGGTTTGATCTTAGCTGCTCCGGACCCAGAGGTCACAGCCCTCAGACTAGCTTCCCAGGTACAGAGGCTGATATGCACTGGAGCAGACACTGGAGTACGCTGGATGGAGTGCGGTGTCTGGAATATGGATGGAACACTGAGACAATCTCACGATTGGAGCAGGAAATGTCACTGAGTACAGCAGACTGGAATCCGGAACAGCACATGGAGCAGAAATGTACAGTATTTTTCAAAAGGATCCCAATAGCACAAGGCTGATGCTGGAGCAGGGTTTGGGAGCATATACTCTGGCCCAGGGACTCTTTATATAGGCGGAGACTTGAATTTGACACCAGTGTGACATTATGTTTTGGTGCACCTATCCTTTTAACTACAGAGCTGAACAGAAAGCTGCTTACTTGCCCTCCCGCCTCCACTGCCCAGGAGCAGGAGCCCAGCACTGCTGGACTTATTAAGCGGGTGCTGGGTTCCGATGCACTGTGACACTGACATTGAAATGTAATGAGCTGCATTGTGCTCACTGCGTGTCGGTGTGCCTACGCAATGTGTACAAATTTCCTAGAGGTTTATCGCATACACTTAGCGGCCCGAACCATTGTGTAATAAGGTACTGCTTTTTCCTGAAAGTTCATCTAACTTAACAGTGTACATGAGGGAACAGTCACGTCTATAAGAGATAGACAGTCAGGCATGAGTAGTAGAGCTGCTGACTGCTCACAATGCACAGTTACCCCAGCATGATCACATACGCCTGGACACGAGGCACATATGCCTCAGAGTGATGCACAGACCCAAGGCTCACAGACGTCCCAGAATGACTCACAGACACTCGGACACAAAGCACAGCTCACCCAGATGCCCCGGAATGATGGACAGATGTAACAAACAGATGTTCGGAGATGAGGCCCAGATGCCCCCGAGCGTTGCACAGACACAATGCCCAGATGCCCCCGAGCGTTGCACAGACACAATGCCCAGATGTCCTGGAATGACGGACAGACGCAACTCACAGATGCCCGGAAATGACACATATATGCCCCAGAACATGACAAAGATACAAAGCACAGACGTCCCAGAATGATGGACAGACAATAGACACAGACGCCCCTGAATGTCACTGACACCCCAGAATATAGGAGGGACGCAATGCAGAGACGCCCAAGAATGACGGACGAAATGCACAGATGTCCAGGCATAAGGCACAGATGCCCTAGAACGATGCACAGATGACCCAGAATGACGGACAGATGTAACGCACAAATTCACCAGGGCTTTGCACAGACACTAGCAGGTGCCCCAGAATGAGGGAGAGATGCAACACACACACAGATGCCCGGACTCACGTACAACCCAGAACGTCACACAGACACAATGCAAAGATGTCAGGACATGGGGCACAGATTCCCCAGAAAGATGGACAGAAGCAACACACAGGTTAGGCCACAGAATGACACAGGCGTCCGGACATGACGCACAGATGCCTCAACGTTGCACAGATGCTGTGGATTTACGGACAGATGCCCGGACGTGACGCAGATGCCCAGGAATGTTGCACAGCCACCTCAGAATAACGGATGGACGCAACGCATAGATGCCGTACATGAGGCACTGACACCCAGACACAACGCACAGAAGCACCCGCAGCATGAGACCTCCTCCCACCAACACCCCCCCTTCCCTACGCCCGGATGAGGCTGCGCTGCAGGTGTGCCGGCGCCCTGTACATCTATCTCTGGATATACACACAGAAAGCATTGCACCTATGCAGCCCTTGCTCTGTGTCCT